>NC_133651.1:114164940-114518450 GCF_009905375.1 Apium graveolens | reverse complement strand
GAAATCTGAAACTTAATCGTATTCGTACTTTAATTTTTTAGAATAGTATACTTATAAACCTATTCTTTGCATAATATGTTAATTTCAGATCTTAGCAATGGGTTTGGATGGAAGATTCTTGTGTTTCTCAATAATCAAGAAATTCAGCTTGGAGAAATAGTAAGCACATGCCAAAGTGTACATTGCGTTAATTTAGAATTTCATATGCTTTTCAGTAAATTAAAGTTTTATTTCCAATAAAAGCGAGCATAATTTTCTGTATTGGATAATATTATCAAGGTTGTAATCTGCACTTTAAATTATTAATTTTTTTCAGCCAATACCGGGACGATTCTGGAGACATTTTGGAAAACTCCTTCCATTTAATTTGAAGTTTTTTTTTTAGAAATGTTACTCAGTATGAAGGAACCTATTTCCAAAATGCTCGAAAAATGTTTGGTCTAACGAATCTTATTGCGGAATATGGTTTGAGTGAGTCAGAGAAAATCCTACTTACTTACTTTGGCAATGAGAACTTTTTAATCATGTATTTGATAGTTCAGACATCGAAGTAATGCTGATGGACAACCTTTCGAATGATTCAGGTCATATGCATCTGACTAAATGCTTAATTTGCATTATATAGCACATCTCTGTATTTTTATCTATCTATTTTCTTAATTAATTAATACATATATCATTCATATGATAGTTATTTAATTATAAATTTAATCATCAATGATTATTTGTGTGTGATAGAAATGGAAAATGATATAGAAAATGAGGAACCAGAGAACTATGAGCATGATTTGGAAGCTAGCGGGGAGCACATTCCTGCAGGAATACAGCAAGCATGACTGAACATTGATGGCATCAATTTTTCTGCAGTGATGAGCCTTTCTAATACGGACAACACAACTCATGGACCGGTACATGAAACATATAAATTTTAAATGAATATAGTTCGCTGAAACATCAAAGTGTCAGTATTTTTCTAATATTTTGTAAATAAAAATTATAGTTCAATTTTAATTATCTTTTTGGATTGAGAAGTTTAAGTTTTTATCGTTTTGCAGTATATTTCAAAACACATCAGACCAGCAAACCGCTCTTTGGAAGCTGGCGATAGAGTTGTCCTAAGGACTCCTAACGGTGAATGGAGTGTTACGATTGTGATATTCGGCAGCACTCCAAGGATGTCAGGAGGATGGAATCAATTTGCAAGAGATAACCACGTATCCTTGGATGAAACTTTGGTTTTTAGTCTTTTGGAAGAAGATGCCATTGTATTTCTTGTTAGTTTCCCCGGTAGAGATTAAGTAACTCATTTTCCACTTAAGCAATAGAATTTTCTTCTGACAATAACAGTACTCCAAAAAAGATGTTGAAGTTTTCTATTACTCTGGTATTAAGCATATTATTTGACTCTGGTATGATTTTATCAAAACGTATCAAATCATTATGCTATGTGTGATTATTATACTCCGTGTCATTGTCATTTGTTGAATGTTTATTATCTATATATGCACTGTTAATTGAAATCATTACATATTCGAATGCTTTGCTTAATTTTACTTAGTTGATGGAGGCGACGCAGGATACAAAAACTTTGTCTAAGTTACTTGTATAATATAATAACACATATGTTAAAACGAATGAAAAATAAAAAATGAGAAATAGTGCTCAACAATCTTTGTAATAAAAGGAAGAATTATAAGCAATTTACTAAAAATACTTTACACATAAACGATCCAATATAAAATTACTAATTAGAAGGACATTGTTTTAAGCCTCGAATATCTTTCATCACTTTGTATCTTAATCGATCATCAATGCGCCTAGAATGAGCCATTGTATCCGATCTCCACCAAACTTCGATGATAACAATTAAAGTGTTAGTTAAATAAAAAAGAAAAGAATGATTATTTTATATTCTAACAACGAATCATAGCTCTGCCTTAAGTTCAAGACATCAGGATGAGCAATATTGATATAAATCTTTGTGGATGAGCAATACTTGGGTAAATTATTATTAACTTAAGCCACCAAAACTATAGCCTCCAACCAGTTGTATTGTGATTCAATTCTGATAACTGATAATGAAAAAGTATCCATCTAAGCTACAAAATAAAAACAATGGAGTGTATTATAAAAATTAATACAAACAATAATAAATCGGAATACTTAAGTTTAAAATATGTTAGTGTAGTAACATGTTGTTGCCTTAAATCAAGTGACAATACATGTTGGGACTCAGTTTCATATTACAAAAAATTACCTGAAAATAAGGCAATTATGGAGAGAAATGTCTTCAGTGAGATTTGATCAGAATAACAAACAAATTCGGTATTGAAAATTGGAGTATACTTTTATAAAACAACTTGTTATCATGGTGTAGTTAACTGTTGATTTGTAGGGAGTTATTATACAATATCGTGGAAATTATATGGTTTTACATTACTATAAATTAATGATTAACAATCAAGTATATATTAGGAAGTTAAGTCATACATATCCACCTTAAAATTCTCCTTGATCTTAGTTGCTTAATTTTTTCTAAATTAACATGACTTTAATAGTATTATCTTCTAAGGAAATAATTAGCACAAATGTTAAACATCGGCCTTATTTTGTTAACTGATAAGTGGCATTATATACCACTTAGAGCATCTTAAAATGGCTTAAATTGGTGTCTTGAAATCAAGTATTTTGTGTATTTGATGCGTTTTTCTAGTGTTTATGCATTTCAGGGTTTTAGTTGCATTTCGGGGGAGGAATCATCAAGAGTAAGCCTTGGCATGTGTTCACCATTGCGAGAGGAAAGAAACGGGCAGATTACGGCGAAGAAACGGAGCGAAATCAGAAATTTTCCAGAAGAGGTCTGAGCGCCCGCTCAGCATTGCTGAGCGGCCGCGCAGCAAGCTGAGCGCCCGCTCAGCTATGCTGAGCGGCCGCGCAGTGTCGGGAAAAAAGACAAATTATTTTAGGACTTCTACTTCTGTTTGGTTTCCACTTCTATGTAATCTGAGTTTTATGGGACTATTATATAAGTAGATTTGAGACGTTTTCACAGGTGTGGATTGAAGAAGATTGTGTTTTTACGCAAGGAGCGAAGGAGATAAGGAAGAAGACCGATTTAGCACACCGCAGCGAAGAGGAAGCATATATTCTTGTGATTCTTGTTTCGTTGTAATGTTGGATGCTAGTTTTCTTGCTTTGAACTTATTTACTCTTGTGACGTACTCTGTTTTAATATAATTAGTTTAGTTATTATTTTCTTGTGTTTGTTTATCATGATTTCAATTGAACGAACTAGAAAGTATTCTATATTACTTGCGAACGCGTATACTTACGTGAATATTAGTGCGTGTTTTCGCTCTAACAAGTTTTTGGCGCCGCTGCCGGGGACTCGGCGTATTTGTTTAGTTTATGTACTTACCATCATTGGTCATTAGGACTCAGTGATTAGGACGTAGTAGTTACTTATTTTTCCGGTTGTGTTTCAGGTACTTTAGCAAGCGTTTATGCAAACCCGTTCTCGTGCTCGCAAGAGGACTTTAGATACAGCTGAGGAGACAGACGAAGTTCTCGATATTCCGGAGAAGTTAGATTTTGAGGATTCGGATTCAGGAACTGAGCAGAAAGAACCAGTAAACATGGGAGATCGTATTGTTCAAGCTGATCCAGCTCTTATGGATTTTTCTCGGCCGAAAATTGATGACATTCAGTCAAGTATCCTTCATCCGGCTATTCAAGCTAACACCTTTGAAATCAAGTCGGGCACTATTCAGATGGTGCAGAATTCTGTTTCTTTTGGAGGAGCGGCAACTGAAGACCCCAACATGCACATAAGGAATTTTGTCGAGATCTGCAGCACTTTTAAGTATAATGGCGTGACTGATGAGGCTATCAAGTTGAGGCTTTTCCCATTCTCACTAAGGGACAAGGCTAAAGACTGATTACATTCTGAACCAGCTGGGTCCATCACTACGTGGCAAGATCTTGCGCAAAAGTTTCTGGTGAAGTTTTATCCGATGGCAAAGACTGCTGCTATGAGGAGTGCTCTTACTCAGTTTGCGCAGCAACCTACAGAATCTATGTGCGAGGCTTGGGAACGCTACAAGGAAATGTTGAGAAAATGTCCACATCATGGAATGCCGGATTGGATGGTGATCACTGGTTTCTATAATGGTTTGGGGGCCCAATCTCGGCCCATGCTCGATGCAGCAGCTGGAGGCGCTTTATGGGCTAAAAGCTATACTGAGGCGTATAATCTTATAGAGACGATGGCTGCAAATGAGCATCAAAACCCCACTCAGAGGATGACGTCAGGCAAGGTAGCAGGTATTCTGGAAGTTGATGCAGCCACCGATATTGCAGCCCAGCTCCAAGCGCTATCAATGAAGGTTGATTCTCTGGCTACGTATGGAGTTAATCAAATAGCTATAGTTTGTGAGCTTTGTGCAGGTTCTCATGCTACGGATCAGTGTTCTCTTGTACACGAATCTGTTCAGTATGTGAATAATTATCAGCGACAACAGCAGCCTGTGCCAGCGACCTATCATCCTAACAACAGAAATCATCCAAATTTCAGCTGGGGGAATAATCAGAATGCTATTCAGCCACCATATCAGCAAGGAGAGAGTAAACAGTTTAACCCACCTGGATTCTAGCAACCACAGCAGTATGCTACAAGGCAATCATATCCTCAACAGGGAAGTGTAGCTGCACCTACTAGTGCTGATTTTGAGGAACTTAAGCTGTTGTGCAAGAGTCAGGCGGTTTCTATCAAGACCTTGGAAAATCAAATCGGTCAATTAGCCAATGTAGTGCTCAATTGTCAACCTGGCACTCTTCCCAGTGACACGGAAGTACCAGGCATGAAGGAAGCTAAAGAGCAAGTCAAGGCTATTACCTTAAGGTCTGGAAAAGTAGCTGATGCTGAAAAGGCAAAAGAAGTAGAAGCTGAAATTAGAGGTGAAGAATCTAAGCAAAAGGATAAAGCGGCGGAACCAAGGAAGACTACTGTTGAACACACTCTGCCTGAGGCTAATACAGGGGAGAAACAGCTCTATCCTCCACCACCTTTTCCTAAGAGATTGCAGCAACAAAAGCTGGATAGATAGTTCGGAAAGTTTCTGGAGGTGTTCAAGAAACTTCACATCAATATACCTTTCGCTGAGGCTCTGGAACAAATGCCCAGTTATGCGAAGTTTATGAAGACTATTCTTTCAAGGAAGGTGAAACTGGATGACCTTGAAACCGTTGCTCTCACGGAAGAATGCAGCGCTGTTCTGCAGCAAAAGTTACCACCAAAACTGAAAGATCCAGGAAGCTTCACCATTCCTTGCACCATTGGCAATCTAACTTTTGACAAGTTCCTTTGTGATTTGGGAGCAAGCATTAATCTGATGCCGTTGTCAATCTTTAAAAAGTTGGATCTGCCAGATCCAAAACCCATATACATGTCGCTACAATTGGCTGACCATTCCATTACTTACCCAAGGGGCATAGTTGAGGATGTGCTCGTCAAGGTGGATAAGCTCTTCTTTCCAGCAGATTTTGTTATTCTGGATTTTGAGAAAGATAAGAAGATCCCCATAAACTTGGGAAGGCCTTTCTTGGCTACTGGCCGTACCTTGATAGATGTGCAAAAAGGTGAACTTACTATGCGGGTCCAAGATCAGGGATGTGACCTTTAACGTATTCAAGGCAATGAAATTCCCTACAGAAGATGAGGAGTGCTTAAAATTGGATGTGATTGATTCTTTGGTTACTTCGGAACTCGATCACATGCTAATGTCTGATGCATTGGAAAAGGCCTTAGTGGGGGATTGTGACAGCGATGATGAAGATAACAATGAGCAATTACAATATCTGAACGCTTCTCCCTGGAAGCGAAAGCTGGACATACCATTTGAATCTCTTGGTACTTCTGACCTCAAGAACGCTGAAGGGAAGCTCAAACCATCAATAGAGGAAGCACCTACCTTGGAGCTCAAGCCATTACCTGAGCACTTGAGGTATGCTTTTTTAGGTGATTCATCTACGTTACCTGTTATTATTTCATCTGACCTTTCAGGTAGTGAGGAAGACAAGCTCTTAAGGATTTTGAGAGAATTCAAATCGGCTATTGGATGGACCATAGCAGACATCAAGGGGATAAGTCCTTCATATTGTATGCATAAAATTCTGCTAGAGGAAGGTAGTAAGCCAACTGTGGAACAGCAGCGAAGACTGAATCCCATCATGAAGGAGGTGGTGAAGAAAAAAATTCTGAAATGGCTAGATGCAGGCATCATTTATCCTATTTCTGACAGCTCATGGGTGAGCCCCGTACAATGTGTACCTAAGAAGGGAGGTATCACTGTGGTCACAAATGAAAAGAATGAGCTCATCCCTACTCGAACAGTTACAGGATGGAGAGTATGCATGGATTATAGAAAATTGAACAAAGCCACAAGGAAGGATCACTTCCCTCTTCCATTTATTGATCAGATGCTTGACAGATTGGCGGGACATGAGTATTTTTGTCTTCTGGATGGTTATTCCGGGTATAATCAGATTTGTATTGCACCAGAGGATCAGGAAAAGACTACCTTCACTTGTCCATTTGGCACGTTTGCTTTTCGCAGAGTTTCGTTTGGGTTATGTGGCGCACCGGCCACCTTTCAGAGATGTATGATGGCTATATTCTCTGACATGATTGGAAATAACGTCGAAGTGTTCATGGATGACTTCTCCGTCTTTGGACACTCATATGATGAATGTTTGAATAATCTGCGCGCCGTACTCAAAAGATGCGTGGAAACTAATTTGGTGCTCAATTGGGAGAAATGTCATTTTATGGTGCGTGAAGGCATTATCCTTGGGCATAAGGTCTCTAGCAAGGGTCTGGAGGTGGACAAGGCCAAGGTGGGAGTCATTGAAAATCTTCCCCCACCTAATTCTGTGAAAGGAATCCGTAGTTTTCTGGGTCATGCGGGTTTTTATCGGCGCTTCATCAAGGACTTTTCAAAGATATCTAAGCCGTTGTGCAATTTGCTTGAGAAAGATGTGCCTTTCAAATTTGATGATGAATGTTTGGCAGCATTCGAGACTCTCAAGAAGAGTTTGATCACTGCACCAGTTATTACAGCACCGGATTGGACAGAACCGTTTGAGATGATGTGTGATGCAAGTGATTATGCGGTAGGTGCAGTTCTGGGACAGCGCAAGAAAAATATCTTCCATGTGGTCTACTATTCGAGTAAGACTTTAAATGGTGCCCAATTGAACTACACCACTACTGAGAAGGAGCTTTTGGCTATAGTCTTTGGTTTTGAGAAATTTCAATTTTATCTGCTTGGTACGAAAGTAACAGTATTCACTGATCATGCAGCTATTCGCTATCTTGTCTCCAAGAAGGATTCGAAGCCGAGACTCATTCGTTGGGTGCTTTTACTTCAGGAATTTGAGTTAGAGATCAAAGATAGAAAAGGTACTGAGAATCAAGTAGCTGACCATCTCTCTAGGTTGGAGAATCCCGATTCTACTTCACAAGATAGGACGTTAATCAATGAATCTTTTCCGGATGAGCAGTTGTTTATAATTCAGGAGGAAGAACCATGGTTTGCAGATATTGTAAACTATCTCGTCAGCAATATAATGCCTCCTAATTTAGCATCCGCTCAAAAGAAGAAGTTTCTGCATGAGGTGAAGTGGTATATGTGGGATGAACCATATTTGTTTAGACAGGGAGCTGACCAGATCATCAGGAGATATATCCCGTTCTGTGAGACGGAGGGGATATTACGAGACTGCCATTCCACGGTTTATGGTGGACACTATGGCGGTGAGAAGACGGCAGCTCGTATTCTGCAAGCAGGTTTTTTCTGGCCTACTTTGTTCAAGGATGCTCATCAGTTTGTTTTAAGGTGTGATCGTTGCCAAAGGGTGGGAAATTTGTCAAGGAAGGATGAAATGCCATTAAATGTGATGCTTGAAGTCGAGGTCTTTGATGTATGGGGAATCGATTTCATGGGGCCTTTTATCTCGTCTTGCAATAATCAGTACATCTTGCTGGCAGTCGATTATGTCTCAAAATGGGTCGAAGTTAAAGCTTTACCGACAAATGATGCAAAGGCAGTGCTAAATTTTCTTCATAAGCAAATTTTCACAAGGTTTGGAACACCTCGGGTAATCATAAGTGATGAAGGATCGCATTTTTGCAACCGTAAGTTCACTTCTATGATGCAGCGTTATAATGTGAATCATCGAGTAGCTACTGCCTATCACCCACAAACAAATGGACAAGCGGAAGTGTCTAACAGAGAGATAAAGCGCATTCTAGAGAAGGTTGTTTGTCCGTCAAGGAAGGATTGGTCTTTAAAGCTCGATGAAGCTGTTTGGGCTTACAGAACAGCATACAAAACTCCACTTGGGATGTCACCGTTTCAGTTGGTGTACGGTAAGGGATGTCATCTACCTGCGGAGCTTGAGCATAAGACCTACTGGGCATTGAAGAAGTTGAACCTGGATTTAGATGCAGCTGGTAAGAAAAGAATGCTTCAGCTTAATGAACTGGATGAATTTCGACTTCAAGCGTACGAAAAATAACAAAATGTATAAGGAAAAGGTGAAGAGGTGGCACGATAGGAAGCTACATCCAAAGTTATTTGTGTCAGGGCAACAAGTTCTCTTATTCAACTCTCGGCTCCGACTTTTTCCTGGGAAGTTGAAATCAAGGTGGTCTGGACCTTTTATTGTCAAAACTGTGTTTCCACATGGAGCGGTGGAAATTTTTGAGAATGATCTGGACCAAGCATTCAAGGTTAACGGTCAGCGGTTGAAGCACTACTATGGGGACATGGCAAACCGAGAAGTGGTTAGTGCCATTTTGTTGACTACTTGAGCAGGGTACGAAACGTCAAGCTAATGACGAAAAAGAAGCGCTGCGCGGGAGGCAACCCATGAATTGTTGTTACAGGAACCCTTAGAAGTTAATAACCTATCCAAAAACACAAAAAAATCAGAAAACAGGGTCTGAAAAAAAAAATTCCAGTGACCCCCTGAGCGCCCGCTCAGCTTTGCTGAGCGACCGCGCAGCAAGCTGAGCGCCCACTCAGTTTTGCTGAGCGACCGCTCAGGGGTCGAGTACCAGAATTTTTTTTTTTTTACAGTTCAGAAAAAAAAAAAATTAAATAAACACAAAAACAGTTTTAGCCCATAAACCCACGATTTGTTCCCACTACCCCATCATTTTACTCCTTAATTCCCAAACCCTACTCTAATCCACACCCTATATATACATACACCTATCCTACATATCTCCCACAAAACTTCCTACACTTAAACCCTCTCACAAACATCAAAAATCAGTTCTTACACACTTTTATTCACGAATCAATGGCACCCAAGAGAGCACGCACTATTGATAGCAGCAGCACAGTTCCTACTGCTGATTCATCGAGGGGTACTGCTGCAAGGCCTCGGTTAACTGACAGAGCTGCGGAGGAGGAGTACACTAGGCTGTTGGGTAAGCCGATTCTGAAGGAGAGGGGGTTTTTACCATCGGGGAGGGATGGTGAGTTGCTGCCCATGATTGTAGAGAAGGGGTGGATAGCTTTTGTGAGTCACCCGAAGCAGTACCGATGAGCGTTGTTCGTGAGTTCTACGCGAACGCGAAGGCCGAAAAGAATGGGTTTTCTGTGGTCCGAGGGCTGACGGTTGATTATCATCCTGCGGCGATTCACCGTGTAATTGGACAACGAGAGAGGAAGCCCGAGGAGGAGAACTGGAATGAAAAGATTGTTGAGGATTTTGACTTGGATTTGATTTGTGCGACTCTCTGTCGACCGGGCACAGTTTGGACCTACAGGACCGGCACTAATGAGTATCGTCACTTTCCGGCGATCTCCATGAACAGGTATGCCCGTGCATGGAATGCATTTATTTGTGCTAATATTTTGCCTTCTTCGCATGCACACGAGGTCACAGTTGAGCGAGCACAGTTGTTGTGGGGAATTCTGAATGAGGAATACTATGTGGACCTTGGTGAGTTTATCTACCAAGGAATTCTGAAGTTTTTGAGGGGAGCGAAGCATATGAACATCCCTTATGCATCTACGGTTACGAAGATATGCCGAGCAGTGGGAGTGAACTGGCCGGCTCATGAGCAGTTGCAGTTGCCAGCAGCTCCGATTGATTCTGGCACTCTGAATGGGATGCAGGAGTGGACCGGTGGTGAGCCTGAGAAGCATGGGCTGGGTTATCGTCTTCCAGGAGGGTGTCCAACACGAGGTGCTACTATGGCTAGGCCAGGGCGTGATGAGGCTGGTTCTTCGAGAGCTCAAGAAGGTGCTGGGATGGTTGATGCCCAGTATAGGAGGCTTTCACGGTGGATGGATGCCATGTATGAGACGCAGAGCAGGTTTGCTCAGGAGCTCACCCTTGCATTAGGGACTGCTTTTCGAGGCCTTGGAGCTGATATCCAGTGGCCAGTTTTTGGTGAGGACTCTGCATACCCGCCACCTGATACTCCACCCACTGAGGGTGATGATGATGATGACTCCGAGTAGGTATACCCTGTGTTCCTTTCTACTACTTTCACTGAGGACAGTGAAGATTTTTAGTTTGGGGGTGGTAGTTAAGGAATATTGTGTGTGTGTCATTTAGTTGCATATTCATGATAGTTTAGTTCATATAGTTGCATAATTTATGCCATTTAGTTTTTTTTATGAATGTCATGTAGCTCATGCATTTACCATGATCCCTTTTGCAATGATTTATCGACTAAATTGTGATATTGATGCGAGTGTAGTGATAGCATTAAAGTGATATTAAGTTGTGTAGGTTGATATGCATGCTAGAAACAATTGTAAGTCCACTAAGTCTTAGAGAATGCGTAAGGGCTAGATTGTTGTTATGATTTGGTTGTTTTCAAGGTCAATCTACTTATTATGCTTAGAATTCGATTATAGGTTCTTAGTGATAAAGACATGAAAAAGAAAAATTTTGGAAAAAAAATATGGAAGTTGTTGCTAGTTGTGGCGAGGCGTCAAATGGCTAGTAGCTGGCTCGCATATGGTGCGAGTAGTCTAGGGTTGAGCAAGATGGAGCGAAACGCACTTGCTCAGAAGTTTAAAAAAAAAAAAAATTTGCATAATTGATCAAGAGTGGGCTCTTTGGTATTCGAGTTATTAAGTTCTTAGGGGACTTTGTGCCTAGCGACCTAAGGTTTTTAGAGTCTGGGATCCGCTAACCTAACGCTTGTTACATGGATATCATTGTATAAGTCTTTTGTGGACCTCACTCATTACACGGTCAAATAAGCATTTGAGTTGTAAATAAAAAGCACGATTCTGTAGTAAGTTCCAGAGTTCTTGTAGTGTTGTATATCACTTTGTGCCTAGAATTTTTTATTCTTTGTATAATCGTAGGATTGCCTTGAGGATAGTCTAGTCATAGTAATTGGTCTAGTTCCGAAGCATATCTGCTAAGCATTTGCACACACCACGTTTATGACTGTATGTCCGTTTGCATGAGTTTATTGATCTTTAGTTGTCTAACTGCATTCGTTAAGATGTGACAATTTGGTTGGTTAATTGTAGTAAGGGGGATCGCTGCATTTTCATATAGATTGCATTCATGCATGTTTTTATTTGTTTTTTTAGTCTGTGACGCTTGAGGACAAGCATCGATTTAAGTTTGGGGGTGTGATAAGTGGCATTATATACCACTTAGAGCGTCTTAAAATGGCTTAAATTGGTGTCTTGAAATCAAGTATTTTGTGTATTTGATGCGTTTTTCTAGTGTTTATGCATTTCAGGGTTTTAGTTGCATTTCGGGGGAGGAATCATCAAGAGTAAGCCTTGGCATGTGTTCACCATTGCGAGAGGAAAGAAACGGGCAGATTACGGTGAAGAAACGGAGCGAAATCAGAAATTTTCCAAAAGAGGTCTGAGCGCCCGCTCAGCTATGCTGGGCGGCCGCGCAGGGTCGGGAAAAAAGACAAATTATTTTAGGACTTCTACTTCTGTTTGGTTTCCACTTCTATGTAATCTGAGTTTTATGGGACTATTATATAAGTAGATTTGAGACGTTTTCACAGGTGTGGATTGAAGAAGATTGTGTTTTTACGCAAGGAGCGAAGGAGATAAGGAAGAAGACCGATTTAGCACACCGCAACGAAGAGGAAGAATATATTCTTGTGATTCTTGTTTCGTTGTAACCTTGGATGCTAGTTTTCTTGCTTTGAACTTATTTACTCTTGTGACGTACTCTGTTTTAATATAATTAGTTTAGTTATTATTTTCTTGTGTTTGTTTATCATGATTTCAATTGAACCCATGATGTCGATAAGTGCTGTTATGGGCTAATCGTGATCATGGGGTTGCAACGGATTTATTATGGAATTCTTTAGTTAATTGTTTAATACTTTAGTGTGTGATGATTGCATGATATCTAGTATTGGTTGTGCGTATTCGTCTTATGTGCGTCGCGAACATATAAGATAGGGTGTTAATCTCTTGTGAAGCGACGGTGGATCTTGAGATTTAGAACTTGCCATGCTAGCATAGGTTCATGTACATTGTGCATGATTAGTGGGTAACTCTAACAGTTTTATTTGCCCTATGTAATCAAAAAGAATAACTTGTGCTTAAATCGTTGTGTTGTCAATTTCTGTAGACATATGGGAACTCAACATAATTGATGACTATTTAACTTCTATCTTAATTGTGGATGCTTGGTAGAATGATATTAGTACAATGAAAGTTGGCTTTTATCAGTTTCGTGTTATTCGATTAATATCATCACTGTCACATGCTAAAGGTAATAACAATGGCTATAGAAGGAAGTAATAATGAAGTTGTGATCTCATGAGTGTTTTATTATTGATAAATTGAAGTGTTAGTTAAGTGATTAATTAAGTAGTTAATCATAGTTAATATTTAATCAACAATTTTAAGTGTTATTCTCTTAACATTGAGAAGTAATCATACATTGGTGAGTGAGTTTAATTAGATAATAATTTAGTCTGAGTCTCTGAGGGAACGAACTAGAAAGTATTCTATATTACTTGCGAACGCGTATACTTGCGTGAATATTAGTGCGTGTTTTCGCTCTAACATTAACATAAACAAAGTTATATTCTCCTGATTATACGAATTGCTAAGTTTTTATGAACTTTTCAACATATTATTCTAGCAGACAAATATTAAATAACAAATTTAATTTATTAAAGATAAATGCAAATTG
The DNA here is from genome assembly GCF_009905375.1 of Apium graveolens. NCBI lineage: Eukaryota > Viridiplantae > Streptophyta > Magnoliopsida > Apiales > Apiaceae > Apium > Apium graveolens. Next base: position 114,505,232 of record NC_133651.1, on the reverse strand, counting down.
TACAGTTACTGATTTTGATTATCCCTGTTTGGCTATAGAAAACTGTTAGATATATTTGATAATGTCATGGCTAATATGATTTGTGTTTAGTTTTCAGATCTTACTTAAACAGGATAAATCAGTACTTACTGGAAGTGAGGACTTAAGGATATCAGTACTTATATTATCAGGAGATAATCATCAGAAGATGGATATCAGAACTTAACTACTAAAGGACGATCAGATAAGGACAATGATAAGTGGCATTTTATACCACTTAGAACGTCTTAAAATGGCTTAAATTGGTGTCTTGAAATCAATTATTTTGTGTATTTGATGCGTTTTGCTAGTGTTTATGCATTTCAGGGTAATAGTTGCATTTCGGGGGAGGAATCATCAAGAATAAGCCTTGACATGTGTTCACCATTGTGAGAGGAAAGAAACGGGCAGATTACGGCGAAGAAACGGAGCAAAATCAGATTTTTTTCCATTAGAGGTCTGAGCGCCCGCTCAGCATAGCTAAGCGGCCGCGCAGCAAGCTGAGCGCTCGCTCAGCTATGCTGAGCGGCCGCGCAGGGTCGGGGAAAAAAATATATTATTTCAGGACTTCTACTTCTGTTTGGTTTCCACTTCTATGTAATCTGAGTTTTATGGGACTATTATATAAGTAGATTTGAGACGTTTTCACGAGTGTGGATTGAAGAAGATCGTGTTTTTACGCAAGGAGCGAAGGAGATAAGGAAGAAGACCGATTTAGTACATCGCAACAAAGAGGAAGCATATTTTCTTGAGATTCTTGTTTCGTTGTAACGTTGGATGCTAGTTTTCTTACTTTGAACTTATTTACTCTTGTGACGTACTCTGTTTTAATATAATTAGTTTAGTTATTATTTTCTTGTGTTTGTTTATCATGATTTCATATGAACCCATGATGACGATAAGTGCTATTATGGGTTAATCGTGATCATGGGGTTACAACGGATTTACTATGGAATTCTTTAGTTAATTGTTTAATACTTTAGGGTGTGATGATTGTATGATATCTAGTATTGGTTGTGCGTATTCGTCTTATGTGCGTCGCGAACATATAAGATAGGGTGTTAATCTCTTGTGAAGCGACGGTGGATCTTGAGATTTAGAACTTGCCATGCTAGCATAGGTTCATGTACATTGTGCATGATTAGTGGGTAACTCTAACAGTTTTATTTGCCCTATGTAATCAAAAAGAATAACTTGTGCTTAAATCGTTGTGTTGTCAATTTCTGTAGACATATGGGAACTCAACATAATTGATGACTATTTAACTTCTATCTTAATTGTGGATGCTTGGTAGAATGATATTAGTACAATGAAAGTTGGCTTTTATCAGTTTCGTGTTATTCGATTAATATCATCACTGTCACATGCTAAAGGTAATAACAATGGCTATAGAAGGAAGTAATAATGAAGTTGTGATCTCATGAGTGTTTTATTATTGATAAATTGAAGTGTTAGTTAAGTGATTAATTAAGTAGTTAATCATAGTTAATATTTAATCAACAATTTTAAGTGTTATTCTCTTAACATTGAGAAGTAATCATACATTGGTGAGTGAGTTTAATTAGATAATAATTTAGTCTGAGTCTCTGAGGGAACGAACTAGAAAGTATTCTATATTACTTGCGAACGCGTATACTTGCGTGAATATTAGTGCGTGTTTTCGCTCTAACATTAACATAAACAAAGTTATATTCTCCTGATTATACGAATTGCTAAGTTTTTATGAACTTTTCAACATATTATTCTAGCAGACAAATATTAAATAACAAATTTAATTTATTAAAGATAAATGCAAATTGTACAGTTACTGATTTTGATTATCCCTGTTTGGCTATAGAAAACTGTTAGATATATTTGATAATGTCATGGCTAATATGATTTGTGTTTAGTTTTCAGATCTTACTTAAACAGGATAAATCAGTACTTACTGGAAGTGAGGACTTAAGGATATCAGTACTTATATTATCAGGAGATAATCATCAGAAGATGGATATCAGAACTTAACTACTAAAGGACGATCAGATAAGGACAATGATAAGTGGCATTTTATACCACTTAGAACGTCTTAAAATGGCTTAAATTGGTGTCTTGAAATCAATTATTTTGTGTATTTGATGCGTTTTGCTAGTGTTTATGCATTTCAGGGTAATAGTTGCATTTCGGGGGAGGAATCATCAAGAATAAGCCTTGACATGTGTTCACCATTGTGAGAGGAAAGAAACGGGCAGATTACGGCGAAGAAACGGAGCAAAATCAGATTTTTTTCCATTAGAGGTCTGAGCGCCCGCTCAGCATAGCTAAGCGGCCGCGCAGCAAGCTGAGCGCCCGCTCAGCTATGCTGAGCGGCCGCGCAGGGTCGGGGAAAAAAATATATTATTTCAGGACTTCTACTTCTGTTTGGTTTCCACTTCTATGTAATCTGAGTTTTATGGGACTATTATATAAGTAGATTTGAGACGTTTTCACGAGTGTGGATTGAAGAAGATCGTGTTTTTATGCAAGGAGCGAAGGAGATAAGGAAGAAGACCGATTTAGTACATCGCAACAAAGAGGAAGCATATTTTCTTGAGATTCTTGTTTCGTTGTAACGTTGGATGCTAGTTTTCTTACTTTGAACTTATTTACTCTTGTGACGTACTCTGTTTTAATATAATTAGTTTAGTTATTATTTTCTTGTGTTTGTTTATCATGATTTCATATGAACCCATGATGACGATAAGTGCTATTATGGGTTAATCGTGATCATGGGGTTACAACGGATTTACTATGGAATTCTTTAGTTAATTGTTTAATACTTTAGGGTGTGATGATTGTATGATATCTAGTATTGGTTGTGCGTATTCGTCTTATGTGTGTCGCGAACATATAAGATAGGGTGTTAATCTCTTGTGAAGCGACGGTGGATCTTGAGATTTAGAACTTGCCATGCTAGCATAGGTTCATGTACGTTGTGCATGATTAGTGGGTAACTCTAACAGTTTTATTTGCCCTATGTAATCAAAAGGAATAACTTGTGCTTAAATCATTGTGTTGTCAATTTCTGTAGACATATAGGAACTCAACATAATTGATGACTATTCAACTTCTATCTTAATTGTGGATGTTTGGTAGAATGGTATTAGTACAATGAAAGTTGGCTTTTATCAGTTTCGTGTTATTTGATTAATATCATCACTGTCACATGCTAAAGGTAATAACAATGACTATTGAAGGAAGTAATAATGAAGTTGTGATCTCATGAGTGTTTTATTATTGATAATTTGAAGTGTTAAGTAAGTGATTAATTAAGTAGTTAATTGTAGTTAATATTTAATCAACAATTTTAAGTGTTAGTGTCTTAACATTGAGAAGTAATCATACATTGGTGAGTGAGTTTAACTAGACAATAATTTAGTCTCAGTCTCTGTGGGAACGAACTAGAAAGTATTTTATATTACTTGCGAACGCGTATACTTGCGTGAATATTAGCGCGTGTTTTCGCCCTAACAAGTTTTTGGCGCCGCTGCCGGGGACTCGTCGTATTTGTTTAGTTTATGTACTTACCATCATTGGTCATTAGGACTCAGTGATTAGGACGTAGTAGTTAATTATTGTTTCTGGTTGTGTTTCAGGTACTTTAGCAAGCGTTTATGCAAACTCGTTCTCGTGCTCGCAAAAGGACTTAAGATACAGCTGAGGAGACAGACGAAGTTCTTGATATTCCGGAGAAGTTAGATTTTGAGGATTCGGATTCAGGAACTGAGCGGAAAGAACCAGTAAACATGGGAGATCGTATTGTTCAAGCTGATCCAGCTCTTATGGATTTTTCTCGGCCTTAAATTGATGACATTCAGTCAAGCATCCTTCATCCGGCTATTCAAGCTAACACCTTTGAAATCAAGTCGGGCACTATTCAAATGGTGCAGAATTCTGTTTCTTTTGGAGGAGCGGCAACTGAAGACCCCAACATGCACATAAGGAATTTTGTCGAGATCTGCAGCACTTTTAAATATAATGGCGTGACTGATGAGGCTATCAAGTTGAGGCTTTTCCCATTCTCACTGAGGGACAAGGCTAAAGACTGGTTACATTCTGAACCAGCTGGGTCCATCACTACGTGGCAAGATCTTGCACAAAAGTTTCTGGTGAAGTTTTATCCGATGGAAAAGACTGCTGCTATGAGGAGTGCTCTTACTCAGTTTGCGCAGCAACCTACAGAATCTATGTGCGAGGCTTGGGAACGCTACAAGGAAATGTTGAGAAAATGTCCACATCACGGAATGCCGGATTGGATGGTGATCACGGGTTTCTATAATGGTTTGGGGGCCCAATCTCGGCCCATGCTCGATGCAACAGCTGGAGGCGCCTTATGGGCTAAAAGCTATACTGAGGCGTATAATCTTATAGAGACGATGGCTGTAAATGAGCATCAAAACCCAACTCAGAGGATGACGCCAGGCAAGGTAGCAGGTATTCTGGAAGTTGATGCAGCCACCGCTATTGCAGCCCAGCTCCAAGCGCTATCAATGAAGGTTGATTCTCTGGCTACATATGGAGTTAATCAAATAGCTATGGTTTGTGAGCTTTGTGCAGGTTCTCATGCTACAGATCAGTGTTCTCTTGTCAACGAATCTGTTCAGTATGTGAATAATTATCAGCGACAACAGCAGCCTGTGCCAGCGACCTATCATCCTAACAACAGAAATCATCCAAATTTCAGCTGGGGGAATAATCAGAATGCTATTCAGCCACCATATCAGCAAGGAGTGAGTAAACAGTTTAACCCACCTGGATTCCAGCAACCACAGTAGTATGCTATAAGGCAATCATATCCTCAACAGGGAAGTACAGCTGCACCTATTAGTGCTGATTTTGAGGAACTTAAGCTGTTATGCAAGAGTCAGGCGGTTTCTATCAAGACCTTGGAAAATCAAATCGGTCAATTAGCCAATGCAGTGCTCAATTGTCAATCTGGCACTCTTCCCAGTGACACGGAAGTACCAGGTAGGAAGGAAGCTAAAGAGCAAGTCAAGGCTATTACCTTAAGGTCTGGAAAAGTTGCTGATGCTGAAAAGGCAAAAGAAGGAGAGGCTGAAATTAGAGATGAAGAATCTAAGCAAAAGGAGAAAGCGGCGGAACCAAGGAAGACTACTGTTGAACACACTCTTCCTGAGGCTAATACAGGGGAGAAACAGCTCTATCCTCCACCACCTTTTCCTAAGAGATTACAGCAACAAAAGCTGGATAGACAGTTCAGGAAGTTTCTGGAGGTGTTCAAGAAACTTCACATCAATATACCTTTCGCTGAGGCTCTGGAGCAAATGCCTAGTTATGCGAAGTTTATGAAGACTATTCTTTCAAGGAAGGTGAAACTGGATGACCTTGAAACTGTTGCTCTCACGGAAGAATGCAGCGCTGTTCTGCAGCAAAAGTTACCACCAAAACTGAAAGATCCAGGAAGCTTCACAATTCCTTGCACCATTGGCAATCTGACTTTTGACAAGTGCCTTTGTGATTTGGGAGCAAGCATTAATCTAATGCCGTTGTCGATCTTTAAAAAGCTGGATTTGCCTGATCCAAAACCCACATACATGTCTCTACAATTGGCTGATCGTTCCATTACTTACCCAAGGGGCATAGTGGAGGATGTGCTCGTCAAGGTGGATAAGCTCTTCTTTCCTGCAGATTTTGTTATTCTGGATTTTGAAGAAGATAAGAAGATTCCCATAATCTTGGGAAGGCCTTTCTTGGCTACTGGTCGTACCTTGATAGATGTGCAAAGAGGTGAACTTACTATGTGGGTACAAGATCAGGATGTGACATTCAACGTATTCAAGGCAATGAAATTCCCTACAGAAGATGAGGAGTGCTTAAAAGTGGATGTGATTGATTCTGCGGTTAATTCGGAACTCGATCATATGCTAATGTCTGATGCATTGGAAAAGGCCTTAGTGGGGGATTTTGACAGCGATGATGAAGATGGCAACGAGCAATTACAATATCTGAACGCTTCTCCCTGGAAGCGAAAGCTGGACATGCCGTTTCAATCTCTTGGTACTTCTGATCTCAAGAATGCTGAAGGAAAGCTCAAACCATCAATAGATGAAGCACCTACCTTGGAGCTCAAGCCATTACCTGAACACTTGAGGTATGCTTTTTTAGGTGATTCATCTACGTTACCTGTTATTATTTCATCTGACCTTTCAGGTAGTGAGGAAGACAAGCTCTTAAGGATTTTGAGAGAATTCAAATCGGCTATAGGATGGACTATAGCAGACATCAAGGGGATAAGTCCTTCATATTGTATGCATAAAATTCTGTTAGAGGAAGGTAGTAAGCCAACTGTGGAACAACAGCGAAGACTGAATCCCATCATGAAGGAGGTGGTGAAGAAAGAAATTCTGAAATGGCTGGATGCAGGCATCATTTATCCTATTTCTGACAGCTCGTGGGTGAGCCCCGTACAATATGTACCTAAGAAAGGAGGTATCACTGTGGTCGCAAATGAAAAGAATGAGCTCATCCCCACTCGAACAGTTACAGGATGGAGAGTATGCATGGATTATAGAAAATTGAACAAAGCCACAAGGAAGGATCACTTCCCTCTTCCATTTATTGATCAGATGCTTGACAGGTTGGCGGGTCATGAGTATTTTTGTCTTCTGGATGGTTATTCAGGGTATAATCAGATTTGTATTGCACCAGAGGATCAGGAAAAGACTACCTTCACTTGTCCATTTGGCACGTTTGCTTTTCGCAGAGTTTCGTTTGGGTTATGTGGTGCCCCGGCCACTTTTCAGAGATGTATGATGGCTATATTCTCTGACATGATTGGAAATAATATCGAAGTGTTCATGGACGACTTCTCCGTCTTTGGACATTCATATGATGAATGTTTGAATAATCTGCGCGCCGTACTCAAAAGATGCGTGGAAACTAATTTAGTGCTCAATTGGGAGAAATGTCATTTTATGGTGCGTGAAGGCATTATTCTTGGGCATAAGGTCTCTAGCAAGGGTCTGGAGGTGGACAAGGCCAAGGTGGGAGTCATTGAAAATCTTCCCCCACCTAATTCTGTGAAAGGAATCCGTAGTTTTCTTGGTCATGTGGGTTTTTATCGGTGATTCATCAAGGACTTTTCAAAGATATCTAAGTCATTGTGCAATTTGCTTGAGAAAGATGTGCTTTTCAAATTTGATGATGAATGTTTGGCAGCATTCGAGACTCTCAAGAAGAGTTTGATCACTGCACCAGTTATTACAGCACCAGATTGGACATAACCATTTGAGATGATGTGTGATGCGAGTGATTATGCGGTAGGTGCAGTTCTGGGATAGCGCAAGAAAAATCTTTTCCATGTGGTCTACTATGCGAGTAAGACTTTAAATGGGGCCCAATTGAACTACACCACTACTGAGAAGGAGCTTTTGGCTATAGTCTTTGGTTTCAAGAAATTTCGATCTTATCTACTTGGTACGAAAGTAACAGTATTCACTGATCATGTGGCTATTCGCTATCTGGTTTCCAAGAAGGATTCGAAGCCGAGACTCATTCGTTGGGTGCTTTTACTTCAGGAATTTGAGTTAGAGATCAAGGATAGAAAAGGTACTGAGAATCAAGTAGCTGACCATCTCTCTAGGTTGGAGAATCCCAATTCTACTTCACAAGATAGGACGTTCATCAATGAATCTTTTCCGGATGAGCAGTTGTTTGCAGTTCAGGAGGAAGAACCATGGTTTGCAGATATTGTAAACTATCTCGTCAGCAATGTAATGCCTCCTAATTTGACATCCGCTCAAAAGAAGAAGTTTCTGCATGAGGTGAAGTGGTATATGTGGGATGAACCATATTTGTTTAGACAGGGAGCTGACCAGATCATCAGGAGATGTATCCCGTTCTGTGAGACGGAAGGGATATTACGAGACTGTCATTCCACGGTTTATGGTGGACACTATGGTGGTGAGAAGACGGCAGCTTGTATTCTGCAAGCAGGTTTTTTTTGGACTACTTTGTTCAAGGATGCTCATCAGTTTGTTTTAAGGTGTGATCGTTGCCAAAGAGTGGGAAATTTGACAAGGAAGGATGAGATGACATTAAATGTGATGCTTGAAGTCGAGGTCTTTGATGTTTGGGGAATCGATTTCATGGGGCCTTTTATCTCGTCTTGCAATAATCAGTACATCTTGCTGGCAGTCGATTATATCTCAAAATGGGTCGAAGTTAAAGCTTTACCGACAAATGATGCAAAGGCAGTGCTAAATTTTCTTCATAAGCAAATTTTCACAAGGTTTGGAACACCTCGGGTAATCATAAGTGATGAAGGATCGCATTTCTGCAACCGTAAGTTCACTTCTATGATGCAGCGTTATAATGTGAATCATCGAGTAGCTACTGCCTATCATCCGCAAATAAATGGTCAAGCGGAAGTGTCTAACAGAGAGATAAAGCGCATTCTAGAGAAGGTTGTTTGTCCGTCAAGGAAGGATTGGTCTTTAAAGCTCGATGAAGTTGTTTGGGCTTACAGAACAGCATACAAAACTCCACTTGGCATGTCCCCGTTTCAGTTGGTGTACGGTAAGGGATGTCATCTACCTGCGGAGCTTGAGCATAAGGCCTACTGGGCATTGAAGAAGTTGAACCTGGATTTAGATGCAGCTGGTAAGAAAAGAATGCTTCAGCTTAATGAACTTGATGAATTTCGACTTCAAGCGTACGAGAATAAAAAAATATATAAGGAAAAGGTGAAGAGGTGGCACGATAGGAATCTACATCCTAAGTTATTTGTGCCGTGGCAATAAGTTCTCTTATTCAACTCTCGACTCCGACTTTTTCCAGGGAAGTTGAAATCGAGGTGGTCTGGGCCTTTTATTGTCAAAACTGTGTTTCCACATGGAGCGGTGGAAATTTTTGAGAATGATCCGGACCAAGCATTCAAGGTAAACGGTCAGCGTTTGAAGCACTACTATGGGGACATGGCAAACCGAGAAGTGGTTAGTGCCATTTTGTTGACTACTTGAGAAGGGTACGAAACGTCAAGCTAATGACGAAAAAGAAGCGCTGCGTGGGAGGCAACCCATGAATTGTTGTTACAGGAACCCTTAGAAGTTAACAACCTATCCAAAAACACAAAAAAAATCAAAAAACAGGGGCTGAAAAATTTTTTCCAGTGACCCCCTGAGCGCCCGCTCAGCTTTGCTGAGCGACCGCTCAGGGGTCGCCTGCAAGAAATTTTTTTTTAGTTCAAAAAATAAAACAGTTGTAGCCCATAAACCCACGATTTGTTCCCACTACCCCATTATTTTAACCCTTAATTCCCAAACCCTAATCAAATCCACACCCTATATATACATACACCTATCCTACATATCTCCCACAAACTTCCTACACTTAAACTCTCTCCCAAGCACCAAAACTCAGTTCTTACACACTTTTATTCACGAATCAATGGCACCCAAGAGAGCACGCACTATTGACAGCAGCAACACAGTTCCTACTACTGATTCATCGAGGGGTACTGCTGCAAGGCCTCGGTTAACTGACAGAGCTGCGGAGGAGGAGTACACTAGGCTTTTGGGGAAGCCGATTCTGAAAGAGAGAGGGTTTTTACCATCGGGGAGGGATGGTGAGTTGCTGCCCATGATTGCAGAGAAGGGGTGGATAGCTTTTTGTGAGTCACCCGAAGCGGTACCGATGAGCATTGTTCGCGAGTTCTACGCGAACGCGAAGGTCGAAAAGAATGGGTTTTCTGTGGTCTGAGGGCTGACAGTTGATTATCACCCTGCGGCAATTCGCCGTGTGATTGGACAGCGAGAGAGGAAGCCCGAGGAGGAGAACTGGAATGAAAAGACTGCTGAGGATTTTGACTTGGATTTGATTTGTGCGACTCTCTGTCGACCGGGCACAGTTTGGACCTTCAGGACCGGCACTAATGAGTATCGTCACTTTCCGGCGATCGCCATGAACAGGTATGCCCGTGCATGGAATGCATTTATTTGTGCTAATATTTTGCCTTCTTCGCATGCACACGAGGTCACAGTTGAGAGAGCACAGTTGTTGTGGGGAATTCTGAATGAGGAATACTATGTGGACCTTGGTGAGTTTATCTACCAAGGAATTCTGAAGTTTTTGAGGGGAGCGAAGCATATGAACATCCCTTATACATCCACGGTTATGAAGCTATGCCGAGTAGTGGGAGTGAACTGGCCGGCTCATGAGCAGTTGCAGTTGCCGGCAGCTCCGATTGATTCTGGGACGCTGAATGGGATGCAGGAGTGGACCGGTGGTGATCCTGAGGAGCATGAGCTGGGTTATCGTCTTCCAGGAGGGCGTCCAGCACGAGGTGCTACTATGGTTAGGCCAAGGCGTGATGAGGCTGGTTCTTCGAGAGCTCAGGAGGGTGCTGGGTTGGCTGATGCTCAGTATAGGAGGCTTTCACGGCGGATGGATGCCATGTATGAGACGCAGAGCAGGTTTGCTCAGGAGCTCACCCTTGCATTAGGGACTGCTTTTTGGGGCCTTGGAGCTGATATCCAGTGGCTAGTTTTTGGTGAGGACTCTGCATACCCGCCGCCTGATACTCCACCCACTGAGGGTGATGATGATGATGACTCCGAGTAGGTATACCCTGTGTTCCTTTATACTACCTTCACTGAGGACAGTGAAGATTTTAAGTTTGGGGGTGGTAGTTAAGGAATATTGTGTGTGTATCATATAGCTGCATATTCATGATAGTTTAGTTCATATAGTTGCATAATTTATGTTATATAGTTTTTTTTGTTATGTATGTCATGTAGCTCATGCATTTACCATGATCCCTTTTGTAATGATTTATCGAATGAATTGCGATATTGATGCGAGTGTAGTGATAGCATTAAAGTGATATTAAGTCGTGTAGGTTGATATGCATGCTAGAAACACTTGTAATTCCACTAAGTCTTAGAGAATGCGTAAGGGCTAGATTGTTGTTATGATTTGGTTATTTTCGAGGTCAATCTATTTATTATGCTTAGAATTCGATAATAGGTTCTTAGTGATAAAGGCATGAAAAAGAATAAATTTGGAGAAAAAAAAACATGGAATTTGTTGCTAGTTGTGGCTAGGCGTCAAATGGCTAGTAGCCGGCTCGCATATGGTGCAAGTAGTCTAGGGTTGAGCAAGATGGAGCGAAACGCACTTGCTCAGAAGTTATTAAAAAAAATTAGTTTATGCATAATTGATCAAGAGTGGGCTCTTTGGTATTCGAGTTATTAAGTTCTTAGGGGACTTTGTGCCTAGTGACCTAAGGCTTTTAGAGTCTGGGATCCGCTAACCTAACGCTCGTTACATGGATACCATTGTATAAGTCTTTTGTGGACCTCACTCATTGCACGGTCAAATAAGCATTTGTGTTGTGAATAAAAAGCACGATTCCGTAATAAGCTCCAGAATTCTTGTAGTATTGTATATCACTTTGTGCCTAGAATTTTTATTCTTTGTATAATCATGTGATTGCCTTGAGGATAGTCGAGTCATAATAATTGGTCTAGTTCCGAAGCATATCTGTTAAGCATTTGCACACACCACGTTTCTGGCTGTATGTCCGTTTGCATGAGTTTATTGATCTTTAGTTGTCTAACTGCATTTGTTGAGATGTTGCAATTTGGTTGGTTAATCGTAGTAAGGGGGATCGCTGCATTTTCATATAGATTTGCATTCATGCATGTTTTTATTTGTTTTTGAGTCTGTGACGCTTGAGGACAAGCATCGATTTAAGTTTGGGGGTGTGATAAGTGGCATTTTATACCACTTAGAACGTCTTAAAATGGCTTAAATTGGTGTCTTGAAATCAAGTATTTTGTGTATTTGATGTGTTTTGCTAGTGTTTATGCATTTCAGGGTAATAGTTGCATTTCGGGGGAGGAATCATCAAGAATAAGCCTTGGCATGTGTTCACCATTGTGATAGGAAAGAAACGGGCAGATTACAGCGAAGAAACGGAGCAAAATCAGATTTTTTTCCAGTAGAGGTCTGAGCGCCCGCTCAGCTATGCTGAGCGGCCGCGCAGGGTCGGGGAAAAAATATATTATTTCAGGAATTCTACTTCTGTTTGGTTTCCACTTCTATGTAATCTGAGTTTTATGGGACTATTATATAAGTAGATTTGAGACGTTTTCACAAGTGTGGATTGAAGAAGATCGTGTTTTTATGCAAGGAGCGAAGGAGATAAGGAAGAAGACCGATTTAGCACACCACAACGAAGAGGAGGCATATTTTTTTGAGATTCTTGTTTCGTTGTAACGTTGGATGCTAGTTTTCTTACTTTGAACTTATTTACTCTTGTGACGTACTCTGTTTTAATATAATTAGTTTAGTTATTATTTTCTTGTGTTTGTTTATCATGATTTCATATGAACCCATGATGACGATAAGTGCTATTATGGGCTAATCGTGATCATGGGGTTGCAACGGATTTACTATTGAATTCTTTAGTTAATTGTTTAATACTTTAGGGTGTGATGATTATATGATATCTAGTATTGGTTGTGCGTATTCGTCTTATGTGCGTCGCGAACATATAAGATAGGGTGTTAATCTCTTGTGAAGCGACGGTGGATCTTGAGATTTAGAACTTGCCATGCTAGCATAGGTTCATGTACGTTGTGCATGATTAGTGGGTAACTCTAACAGTTTTATTTGCCCTATGTAATCAAAAGGAATAACTTGTGCTTAAATCATTGTGTTGTCAATTTCTGTAGACATATAGGAACTCAACATAATTGATGACTATTCAACTTCTTTCTTAATTGTGGATGTTTGGTAGAATGGTATTAGTACAATGAAAGTTGGCTTTTATCAGTTTCGTGTTATTCGATTAATATCATCACTGTCACATGCTAAAGGTAATAACAATGACTATTGAAGGAAGTAATAATGAAGTTGTGATCTCATGAGTGTTTTATTATTGATAATTTGAAGTGTTAAGTAAGTGATTAATTAAGTAGTTAATTGTAGTTAATATTTAATCAACAATTTTAAGTGTTAGTGTCTTAACATTGAGAAGCAATCATACATTGGTGAGTGAGTTTAATTAGACAATAATTTAGTCTGAGTCTCTGTGGGAACGAACTAGAAAGTATTCTATATTACTTGCGAACGCGTATACTTGCGTGAATATTAGCGCGTGTTTTCGCCCTAACAGACAACAGCTGATTAAAGGAAAGAAGATCGAGACAAACATAAGAAGAGATATGCATGAAGAAGGAATTCTATGAAGAATAGAATACTTGGAAGAAAAGATGTCTGATTGATATATTTTAGGAAGCAGAATTATATTCCATATCAATTAGTGATTATCTTGTAACTGTGTAGTATATAAACATAGACATAGGGTTTACACTATAAGTGTTATCATATTCGAGAAGATTATTAATTGTAACCCTAGCAGCTCTCGTGATATTTGTTCATCACTGAGAGGTAACAGTTCCATACTGTAACAGAGTTTATTGTTTCAATAAAGTTTGTTTTCTGTTACTTGAGTTATTAAAGTTTGATTTGATTATACTTTACACTGTATTCACCCCCTCTACAGTGTGTGTGTGACCTGACAAGTGGTATCAGAGCCTATCTGTTAACGCACAAACAGTTTAAGATCCAAACACAATCATGTCCGACACAGAAACTCTAACTAAGCCTACCAAAACTGAAGAACCTCCAAAGACACAAATTCAAAGTCAGTATGAGACCATCAGAGTTACCATACTGAGACCATCTGAATATGCCATATGGAAGGTGAGGATGACCATGTTTCTGGAAGCTACAGATTCAGAATATATTGATAGAATCAAGGAAGGACCTCACAAACCAACCAAGCTCGCGGTTGCTGTTGTAGGTGAAGCAACAAAGACTGTACCAAAGGAGAAGAGTGATTATACTGTTGAAGATATCACATCAATTGCTAAGGATGCTAAGGTACGACACTTACTGCATAGTGACATTGATAATGTAATGTCAAACAGGGTAATTAACTGCAAGACTGCAAAAGAGATATGGGATGCTCTGGAAACAAGGTGTCAGGGAACTGATACAATTAAAAAGAACAGGAAGACAATACTCACTCAAGAGTATGAACACTTTGAATCAAAGGCTAATGAGTCATTGACTGATTTATATGATAGATTTGTCAAACTCTTGAATGATTTGTCACTGGTTAATAAGGAGTATGATCTTGAAGATTCAAACCTTAAATTCCTGTTAGCTCTTCCTGAATGCTGGGATTTGAAGGCAACAACAATAAGAGACAACTACAATCTTGATGAAACAACTCTTGATGAAATAACTCTTGATGAAATTTATGGAATGCTCAAGACTCGTGAACTTGAGATGGAACAAAGAAGCCAGAGGAAAGGAGGAAAGTCAAGGACAGTTGCTCTTAAGGCTGAAGAAGAATCCCCCAAGGCAACTACCTCAAGGAAAGACAAGGGTAAAGCTCTTTTCACAAAGTCTGATACTGAGTCATCAAGTTCTGAAAGTGATGATGACTCAGATTCTGAAAGCTTGCCTGAGACTGATGCTGATGAGGAGATGATGAAGCTGTGTGCTCTTATGGTGAAAAGGGATCACAAAGATTATATACAGGAAGTTCAGGAAGGGAAAGAAGTTTTCCAGGAAAGGCACAAGTTCTGATAAGAAGAATTTCAGAAGATCTGAGGGCAGAGGAGGAAAGTCTGATAGAGGAGATTATAACAATGTCAAATGCTATAACTGTGGTGAGAAAGGCCACATATCTCCTGATTGCAAGAAAGTGAAGGGTGACAAAGGCAAGGCTCTTGTCACAAAGAAGAAAAGATGGACAGACACCTCAGACTTTGAAAGTGAGGAGAATTATGCTTTGATGGCAAATGCTGATAAAGCAAGTGCTGAAAGCAGTTCTGAAGCTGCTGAATCAAAGGTACCTCAGACTACTTATGCTTTTCATACTGATGATATTAATGAGTTGAGAAGATATCTTAAAACCATGTTCGTTAGTTATAGAGATCAAACTTTAACATGTGAAAGATTAACTTCTGAAAATCTTGTTCTTAAGAAAAGAAATGATTTCTTAGAAAAAGAGTTAGTTATGTTCCATCAAACTCAGAAGGATAGAGATGATGCTTTTTATGTTAGGGATGAAGTGCTAAAAATGAATGAATCTCTAAAAACTGAGTTAGAAAAGGAAAGAGAGATTATCAGGACTTGGACTAACTCTGGCAGAACAACTCAAAATTTGCTAAGTAGTAAAAACAGGAAAGAGGGCTTAGGTTATGGAGAGGATAAGAGTGACAAAGGAACTGTAGAAGTTAAGCCTGTTGTTCAGCAAAAGCCAAAGTTAAAACTTGTTAAGTTTGTAGCAGTAAAGTCTGATAATGAGAAATCAGAAGTTAAAGAGGGATTAACTTCTGACAAACTTACACAGGAAAAGACAGCTGAAGTAAACATAGGTTTAATGACTAAGAAGCAGCTTAAGCATAAGCTGAAAGATGTTAAGAACGCAAACAAGGTAAAATCACCTAGGAAAAATAGGAATGGAAAGGAAGGTGTGAATAAAAGCAATGATTATAAGCCTGTTCCTAAAGCTCCTAGGAAAATGTGTCATAACTGTGGAAGTTCTAACCATCTGGCCCCTTTTTGTAGGAAGAATAAGAACATAAACTCCTTACCTTCAAAGTCAAGAGTTAAGAGTCAGTCTGTTAGATATAAGCCACGAAATCCTTATTTTCATTGTGGTAGTTTATGGCATTCCATTTATACTTGTAAGGAATATCATAGTTTGTACTATGATTATTATCAAATAAAACCTTCTTTAAAGAAAGTTTCCATTGTTCCTTCTAGTGTAAATTCTGATTCAAAGTCTGATAGTGTAAGTTCTGATAAGAAAAATGTTAACATAAACTCTGATGCTAAATCCGCTGCAAATGTTAACAAACTTGATAAGGCCAAAGGATCCAAGCAAGTCTGGGTCCTTAAAACTAATCATTAGTGGTCTTTGTGATTGCAGGGCAACAGGAAAAACATCCTAGTTCTGGACAGTGGATGTTCAGGACATATGACTGGAAATAAAGCCCTGCTATCAGACTTTGTGGAGAAAGCTGGCCCAAGTGTTTCTCATGGAGATGGCAACATTGGAAAAATATTGGGATATGGAAATATCAATCTTGGAAATGTCATCATTAAAGAAGTAGCTCTGGTCTCAGGACTTAAACACAATCTGCTGAGTATAAGTCAAATCTGTGACAGAGGTTATCATGTTGATTTCTTTGAAGAACACTGTGAAGTTGTGAGTAAATCTAAAGGCAAAGTTGTTCTGAAAGGATACCGGCGTGGTAACATTTATGAAGCTAAGCTTTCAACAAATACTGATGGTTCTGCAATCTGTCTGATGAGTAGAGCATCAATTGAAGAAAGCCGGAATTGGCACAAGAAACTCTCTCATTTAAATTTCAACAATATAAATGAGTTGGTCAAGAAAGATCTTGTGAGAGGACTGCCAAAGTCAGTATTTGCTCCTGATGGCCTTTGTGATTCTTGTCAGAAGTCCAAACAAAGAAAATCTTCATTCAAGAGCAAGACTGAATCATCAATTCTTGAGCCTTATCACCTACTACATGTTGATCTATTTGGTCCAGTAAATGTCATGTCTATTGCAAAGAAGAAATATGTTATGGTCATAGTGGATGAGCTCACCAGATACACATGGGTGTATTTCTTGCACACAAAAAGTGAAACTGCATCTATCTTGATTGATCATGTCAAACAACTGGATAAATTGGTCAAAGATTCTTTGAAGACAATAAGGAGTGATAATGGCACTGAGTTCAAGAATTTGATAATGGAAGAGTTCTGCAAAAACCATGGAATTAAGCAGGAACTCTCTGCTCCTGGAACTCCACAGCAAAATGGAGTTGTTGAAAGGAAGAATAGAACTCTCATTGAAGCTACACGTACAATGCTTGAAGAAGCAAAGCTTCCAACCTATTTATGGGCTGAAGCTGTGCAGACTGCTTGTTTTACTCAAAATGCAACACTCATTAACAAGCAAGGAAAGACACCATATGAGATGGGGAAGAAAAAGAAGCCAAATCTGAAGTATTTTCATGTATTTGGATGCAAGTGTTTTGTTCTCAAGACTCATCCTGAACAGCTATCCAAATTTGATCTAAAAGCTGATGAAGGAATCTTTGTTGGATATCCACTTTCCACAAAAGCCTTCAGAGTCTATAATTTGAGAACAAGAGTGGTCATGGAATCTATCAATGTCTCTTTTGATGACAAGAAGATTACTGGACTTGAAGATTTTATTGATCATGATCAGCTGAGATTTGAAAATGAAAACTCAAATTCTGATACTGAGAATCCTGACTATCTAAGTCCTGATACTGCAAACTCTGATGGATTAAACTCTGATGTTATTGAAACTGTGGTGACTACGCCAAAGGAAGATGCACCTATGCAAGGGGAGCATACTCAAGATATTACCACATCTCAAGAAGCATCGGAACATACATCTGGCTCTTCAAGTTCTGATTCGTCAAGTTCTGATAAGCCAAGTTCTGATAGTTCTGAAAATCTAAATACAGAAGAATCCAACTCAGAGAGCATAGTTTCAGGGGGAGCATCAGAAAATGAAAATGAAGACAACATGGATCATGGGGGAGCATCCAATTCTAGAGAAAACCTACCATCTGCAAGAAAGTGGACTAAATCACATACACCTGATTTGATAATTGGAAATCCTGATGCAGGTGTCAGAACTAGAACAGGTACTTCAAATGAATGTCTTTATAATTCTTTTCTTTCTTAGACTGAGCCAAAGAAAGTGGAAGAAGCTCTTCAAGATGCTGATTGGGTGCAAGCAATGCAGGAAGAGTTAAATGAATTTGAAAGAAACAAAGTCTGGACCCTAGTACCAAGACCAAAGAATAGATCTGTTGTTGGTACAAAGTGGGTATTCAGAAACAAAACTGACAGTGATGGCATAATTACAAGGAATAAGGCAAGGCTGGTTGCAAAAGGATATTCTCAACAGGAGGGAATTGATTATGATGAAACATTTGCACCGGTTGCTAGGTTAGAAGCCATAAGGATATTTTTGGCTTATGCTGCTCACAAAAAGTTTATTATCTTTCAAATGGATGTGAAAAGTGCTTTTCTCAATGGAGAATTGGAGGAAGAAGTATATGTTGAACAACCTCCAGGCTTTGTAGATTCCAAATATCCAGATTATGTCTACAGGCTTGATAAAGCACTTTATGGACTTAAGCAAGCCCCTAGAGCATGGTATGAGACTTTAGGTCAGTTTCTTCTGGAAAATGGATTTAACAGAGGAACAATAGACAAAATTTTGTTCTACCTCAACCATGGAAAGGACTTACTTCTGGTCCAGATTTATGTTGATGATATCATTTTTGGGTCTACAAATGACAGACTTTGCAAAAAGTTTGCCAAACTGATGCAGTCAAGCTATCAGATGAGTATGATGGGGGAACTTAGCTATTTTCTGGGCCTTCAAGTCAAGCAGAATGAAGAAGGCACTTTATTTGTCAAACTAAGTACACTAGAAATTTGCTGAAGAAATTTGGAATGCAAGATTGTTCAAGTGCATCCACTCCCATGGCCACTGTAACAAAACTGGACAAGGATACTGGTAAATCAGTAGATATTACTGATTACAGAGGTATGATTGGCTCTCTACTCTATCTAACTGCTAGTAGACCTGATATCATATATGCTACCTATCTTTGTGCAAGATTTCAAGCAGATCCAAGAGAACCTCACTTAACAGCTGTGAAAAGAATTTTCAAGTATCTTAAGGGAACAGCTGATCTGGGATTGTGGTATCCCAGAGAATCAGATTTTAAACTAATAGGTTACTCAGATGCAGATTTTGCAGGTTGCAAAATTGACAGGAAAAGCACAAGTGGAAGCTGCCAATTTCTTGGAGGCAGATTGGTTTCTTGGTTTAGTAAGAAACAAAAGTCAATTTCCACATCAACTACAGAAGTAGAGTATATTGCTGCAGGAAGCTGTTGTGCACAGATTCTTTGGATGAAGAATCAGTTACTGGATTATGGGTCAACATATTTCAAAATCCCTATTTACTGTGATAATCAAAGTGTTATTGCTATGACAGGTAATCCAGTTCAACACTCTATGACAAAGCACATCAGCATCAGGTACTACTTCATCAGGGAATATGTGGATGAAGGTACAGTGGAATTGCACTTTGTTCCAACAGATCAACAACTAGCAGACATCTTCACAAAACCACTGTGTGAAGCTACTTTTACAAGATTGGTAAATGAACTTGGAATGGTTTCAGGTTCTTTCTCTAAATCTGCATAGTTTTGTTCTGATGCATCAGACTTTATGATTAGTATTTACAGAAATTACTCTCTTTGTGTATTCTGTGCTTAATTGAAAATTTGCTTAAGTACTGACTGTTGTCTGATGTAAGTTTCTAAACTCTGATAGTGATATGTCTGTTAATGTAACTACTCAATCCTATAAGGATACCTATGCTAGATGCTGACCTAGTAGTCTTCAATAAACTAGGGATCCCATGTTAGAAGTAATTATTTCTGTGGAAATCTATTGACACAAGCAAATTCTGATATTGAGCTTAGTTGAGTTTACTTTGTCTATCTTATACTAAGTCACAAATTAGAATATTGCTTCTCATCTATTAAGTTCTAATACTAGTAAATCTGTTTGAATGTACTAAGTGCTGATAAACCTCACGTATCAAAAGAAAAGGAAAAAAAATCAAGGATTAAAATTCAGGTACTCCTTTGAGATCTAGAGTACAAATATGGAAGGGACGACCCAAGTGCATTGCTGGTATTAAGTAAATATGCATCAGAAAAGCAAAATATTTTCTTGGTGACTTTTCACACTCTATGATTACTGGAGAAATACTCTGATAATAGCATAAATTCTGATAAGCAGTCGTGACTCACTTACACTGAGAAGCCACTGTAAAATGGAATCTACAAAGATGCACAAAATTAGCACAAAATAGTTGAGGTGGACTCAAACATGAACTCATTCAATAGTAGGTTTCAGAATAATGACAGGTTTTTAGTAAAGTTTTAGTTATGCCTTATTTCTAAGATGTACTGAAGTGAATCAGACTTTACTCTTTGTCTGATATTTACCTTAATGCACACACTAAATACTCCATATGAATGATGAAAATAACTGTGGTGATCTATGTTATTTTAGATGAACAGTTTCCGTGTCACATTGCACAAATTCTGAGGACAAGTTCTGATTACACGTTCTGATGATTAAGTTCTGAAGAATCAATATCAGAATTTGTGTGAGGACTTACTAAGATAGGCATTCATTTTTCGAGTTAAGAAATTATGTTCTGATAACTGTTAAGTTCTGATATAAGTCTAAGTTCTGATATTAAATTCTGATTCTTTACTTGACTTATTTGTGGATAAAATCTAAAAATAGTTTCATTTTAAATCAGACTATGTTTGGGTAGAATATTAACAGTCAATATCATTAGGGATAGTGGTTCACGACGCGTACAGTAATTTTTACTTGTTACTTGTGCGCATTAACCATGACTTACACTTCCAATGACTGTTTTTCATCTTCCCAGTCTAGGGAGACGAGGTAGAATTAATTCTACCTGTCAGCATTGAATTTCCTTGCGTCTCCTGACATTCTTTTGCCTATATAAGCAACCACTTCACATCAGCCTTCACATCAACTCTTTTATCACAAAACTCATCTCCAATTTCTTTATATCAAAAACACCATGGTCAATTACAATATATTTTTGAACTATGAAACATTCAACATGGAGCTGAGCTGTGAAGCCTGGCAGCAGGAATGGCACGTCACTGCCATTCCTGATGAGATATGGGACTCAGTTCCCCAGGAGGTACTCACCCACCTCCTGTTCTTCTATATGGATTACCATCGCCATCTGGAGCGATTGGAGGAGGAAAGGCTGGAAGCTCTCCGCCAGCAAGAGCGAATCATATGACTCGCTATTATGTTTGTCAAGCGTAGGAAGAAGAAATGATTTATTTTCTTCTTCCTGTTTTTCTTCATCGTCAGTCTTGCCCTGCTTCTTGAGCTAGGACTAAGGCTGTTGATGTTAGGTTTAGCAGCTTAGGACAATCTTGTAAAAGTCTGATGTAATTTAACTTTCATGAATGTATTCTCTTAATATATTAATGAAATTTCTTTTTTTTGCAAGTACTTGTATCTGAGATGTTCTGAAATGCATTGATAAATCCTGATAAATATTCATATTCTGATGACCATTATAATTTAAATTTAAATTAAGTTCTGATTTTACATTATCAGTACTTGTTCCCTTGATTTATTTTGGTCATTCTCACTCGAATTTTTTTTCAGAATATTGTTGTTGCAATGAAAAATAATTGAATAAGTGGAAACAGTTTCAATTTTGCATTAAAACTGATTTACCTTGATTAATGGAATTACTGGGTAAGTGGAACGGTTTTTCCTTGAAAAACTGCAAGTGGGTAAGTAATGATTACTGTTTTCCCGTGCCCATTAACTATTCATTATTACTGCATGTCTGACAAGTTACATTTTTTTAAAAGTATAAGTAAGACAGAGAGAGGATTTTCTAATCTTTTATTCACTTTTACACTTTATCTCTCTATTTGCTTTTACTCTCTTTCTACTCCTGACGTTGGTTTTTTCATTTAGACATTTTATCAAACACCTAACAGGCGCTCTTAAATCTCAATTATTTTCATGGCACCTAAGGATTTAATCATTGATGGAGCTAAATTTGTTCCAAATAACTATGCTGTAATTCTTGATCATGCTGAAGCTCCGTCTGAGTTGTAGTTTGTGCAAGATCTTCTTGCGCACAGTGAAATCGGGTATGCATTGACCTAACCTTCAACCTTTTCGAGCCAACAAGTTCTGACATTTTGGAAGACTGGACACTTTGATAATGGTGGTCAAAATGGTACTCCTAGTATTGTTTTTGAAGTGGGTGATTCTACATATGGGGTAACTCCTGGTACCATTCGCAAGGCCCTACATCTACCAGAAGGATGTACTTTTTCAACCCCGGAGGAATCAGCTCTTAAAGAGTTCATGGCTAGTTTGGGGTATGAGCAGAGTTTGGCAAAGCTTGGGCAGTTGAAACGGGCTCATATCAGAAAGGAATGGAGCTTCTTCTTTGACTGCATAACTAAAGCTTTTGGGAATAAATGTTCAAACTTTGATGCTATTCCTATAATGAGTCAGCACATCGGGTATGCTATCATTAACCAAACTCATTTTGATTTTGCAACTGCTGTGATAGGTTTTATTGGGGATAGGATGACAAAAGATAGGAATGTTGTCTACTTTGCTAGATTTTGTCAGCTTATTTTTAATCATTGTTGTGCTGATAACCCCCAACCTACCACTGACTTAACTCCATCTTTCAAAATTGCAAAATGAGCCTTTAATGATTTGGTAAATGCTGATGTTAAGAAGAAGGTGGTTAGATCCTTACAGATTCCTCGATCTGTAAAACAGATCTTATTAAATGCTGATCCTGATACCTACAGATCTGTTTATCCTGATGTCCAACCAATCACCACATCTCAAACACCACAACAATCATCAGCACATACCACCCATACTACTCAACCTACCCTCAGACAATATCTCAAATCATATCTCTCCACTTCACAGACAGTTCAACCTTCACCCTCAGCACCTCCTGAGAAGTCTTCATCTTCCAAGGCTAAGAGGACAAAGACAGTTCCCCAAACACCTCAGAAGAGAAGGATGATTGTTTTGAGAGATGAATCTGACAGTGAGGAACAGGTTTCTACATCAGAACCTGTTGTCAAAGAAGCTGAGAAAGTTCCTTCTCAGAAGGATTCTGCAATTGGGCGATCTAGGCTTCTCAAAAGGCTTAGAAGAATGACTGTTGATGAAACTCCCAAGGAATCCATATCTTCAAAGAGATATAAGAAACAGAGGGCAAAAAGGCCAGTTTCAAATGATGAGGAAGCAGCAGCTAAGGAAGGAGATCAGGAATCTCTGATCTCAAAAGAACCAGAATCTGCTAAAGCCACTGCTTCTCCATTAACTTCAACTAAGAAAGCTGCTACTAAAAAGGCCAACACACCATATGTATCTCCTAAGACTGTATCTCCTATTCATTCAGGCACAAGTGCTGATATTGATATCCAGAACTTGGCTGTGCCTGACGTCCTTTACTTAAAAGCTCCAACAGAAACTAATCCATCAACAACACCTGTTACTGATGTTGCTCAACCACCAGAGTTATCTACTACACCTTCTCTGCATCTAGATGCTGATGATCAGAATATAGGTGAGCATCAGGATATGGCTGTTGATCAGAACTTGGAACCAGATCAGCAATTAGAAGATGATCCTGAAGCCTCCATTGCTACTCATACTGTTGTTTTATCAGAAGATACTGATTCTGTAAATTCTGATGCTGCAAATGCTGGAGATACTGGTGATGTTGCTCTAACTGCAGATGCTGATGAAGCAGGTCCTTCAGGACATGCACCTCAACAAACTGTTCTTAAATCTGAACTTGTTAAGAAGTTTGTTACAAGAGAAGCACCAGTGCCTTGGAGTGAAACTCCTGCAGCACAGGAGTGGACTAAGGAATGGAACTCAGTTTCCTTTGTTCCAAATGCAAAGCATCTGGCTGAGCACTTGACTAAAGCTGATGAGATGTTAATTACTGATGATTTTAAAACACAGCTTAATGTCATTGCATTGAGTACTAAACATCTACAAGGTCTTCATTCAACTACTCATGCAAAGTTACATAAGATTCAGGAAGAATTCATTAAGCAAGAACAAGTTCAGAAAATTGACAAGAAAAAATTCTTCCAACCTACCTTTGACAGAGTTGCTTATATTGAGAAGACTCAAGAGAAACAACAAGCTCAAATTGATGATATTCTGAAAAATCAAGCTTCTCAGCAATCTTAACTTAATGAAATCCAAGCCTCAGTGGAATTGCTTGTCTCTCTTCTGTTACCTGCTGATGCCAAAAAGGGGGAGAAAGTAATTAAGTCCAAATGCAAAACTGATAAGACACTGAAGGGGAAGGATGATGAAAAGGATGACCAAGGAAACACTGGAATGGGTAGAGGTCATAGTCAAGGTAGAGGTTTCTCATCAAGAAAAGCTGAAATCACAAGTCACAGGACAAGTTCCGATACTGAAAAAAGAATTAGTTCTGCTACTGGTAAAAGGATAAGTTCTGATGAACTTTTAGATCTTGATGAAGAAATGTCAAGACAGTTATTTCTTCAGGAAAATCCAGGAATGGACTTGGAGAGTTTAATGGAAGAAGAAGCCAGACTTAAATTAGAAAAAGTCACATCTAAATATGAAGCTTCTGATAAAAAGATACTTCCAAAACTCAAAGGCATTGTGATAAAAGAAAGGACAAATACTGAAGCAACATTGGCTAAATCACAACCGCAGATAGATCCAAGATCCAAGGGTAAAGAAAAAGTTGGTGAACCTATCAAGGTTTATGTGCCTCCTGAGAATGAAGAAATCACTGATGAAAAGGATGACCTTGCTCTGACTTCAAGAAAAGTTTTTAAGACAACCTCTGACATGGCTCAAGTTGTTCAGAGTCAAGAGACGATAAGTTCTGATATTTCAAAGAAGCAAGTAACCTCTGACATAGCTCAAGTTAACTTGATATCAGAAGATAAATCAAAGACACTCCTACTAGGATTCACTAAAGCAAAACAGACTCAACCTTTGAAGACTGCTGCAAGTGGTTTTGAAGCAAGAGTAGTTACTGGAAAGGAAGCAAGAGATAAAACTGGATTGGGAAGTGCTGATGAAAGAAGAATACAGAACACTACCAATGATCCAACTTCCTTGAGTGAACCAGGTATTGGATCAACTCCTGAGAGATTGAATCAACTGGAATCTGTACAAATGGTTTACCATGCCTACTTGAAAGAACACATCTTGTTGTATTTCATGACAGATGGTAGGGTTTATCATATAAGGCAAAATGCCATTCCATTGAAGTATTTTGAAGAACTGGAGCATGTACTATTCTTACTTCAAGTGAATGACAGATTAACAGAAAGTGCTGCAAACTATTTGAAGGATCAGATTCAGAGACAGAAAAGACTTTATTCTGTTAAGTCTGACAGCACATATCTTCCAAAGTACAGAGATCACAAGGGTGATATAGTTGAAATGAAGCCCAACACTGCTAAGATTATAACTACCTTTCTGGGTTACAGGGCTGTAGAATTCAATCTTGAGTCTGATAAGGCATATTTGATCAGACTAGATCATGATATAAGGAAAGCTAAGATTAATGATCTCAGGGCTGCAATCTTTCAAATTGGTGAAGATACTGCAGAGTTTAAAGTTGCTAAAAGGAGGATGTTGGTGGAGATTGTTAGATATATTTGATAATATCATGGCTAATATGATTTGTGTTTAGTTTTCAGATCTTACTTAAACAGGATAAATCAGTACTTACTGGAAGTCAGGACTTAAGGATATCAGTACTTATATTATCAGGAGATAATCATCAGAAGATGGATATCAGAACTTAAGTACTAAAGGACGATCAGATAAGGACAACAGCTGATTAAAGGAAAGAAGATCGAGACAAACATAAGAAGAGATATACATGAAGAAGGAATTTTATGAAGAATAGAATACTTGGAAGAAAAGATATCTGATTGATATATTTTAGGAAGCAGAATTATATTCCATATCAATTAGCGATTATCTTGTAACTGTGTAGTATATAAACACAGACATAGGGTTTACACTATAAGTGTTATCATATTCGAGAAGATTATTAATTGTAACCCTAGCAGCTCTCGTGATATTTGTTCATCACTGAGAGGTAACAGTTCCATACTGTAACAGAGTTTATTGTTTCAATAAAGTTTGTTTTCTGTTACTTGAGTTATTAAAGTTTGATTTGATTGTACTTTGCACTGTATTCACCCCCTCTACAGTGTGTGTGTGACCAGTAATAGCATAACACAACTGGACTGGAAACACTTTTGAACTCAAATGGCCATTTAGTATCTGAAGGTTCCATTTCTATCCTTGGGATAATGTGAGTTGTTCCAACTTGAGAACTAGTAAGTATATCACATACTATATTATTGGGCAAACACCTTTTGACAATCATTCTTGTTCCATTACAAAGTCCCATTATCTAATTGAGATTTCTCATGAGTATAATCACGCATCCTTCTTTAATTTTCAAATGATGTTTTGGCAGGCAAGGCATATTAATGGAATTCAAGTATTCAATGGGAAAAGCAGAACCTAAATCATTGTTATCACCTTCATTGTCTACCAAGGAATCTTGACTAAAATATGAGTGCTCTTTTCCTGGAACCTGATCAAGAATGTATGAATTTATATCACCCACAATGGCATTCGTTGGAGTAAAAATTGATCTTTCCCTCAAGTAGTCAACATTTTTTATGTTCTTTGCAAGATCGGGATAAACTACGTCAACAACAGCCTTTAGTGGGTTCTCTCTTGATCTAATCAGAAATTTATCCGGAATCACTAATTCTGGCTTAATAACTTATAAGCCCGCAACAACTTATCGATGAGTGTTTGTCTACCCAACTTATAAGTTGAATTTACAACTTATAAGTTGATAAGTTCAATGTTAGCAATGACGTACTTTTTCTCAACTTATTTTGATTTTTTGTTTTGTTATTAACTTTAGTTTTTAAAAATATTTTTTAAAATGTTAACCTAACTTAAAATTCAAGAATTAAGATAATTATATTTAAAAATTATCTATTTTAGTTCATTTAAATAAAAAAATTCTGACTTATAAGTTAAATTAGCCAAACACTTGTATAACTTATAAGCATTTATCAACTTATCACTTATCAGTCACTTATTCGATTTAAGTCATAAGTTACTTATTTTAAGATTTCCCAAACGGGCGCGAAGTGTACCATTACCAACATCAAGTACCTACTTGCTAAATTATGCAATTCCATGTTTTTCTTGTTCTGTTTTCCCAAAGGAAAGACGCATATTTTTTCTAGTAAGAATACCCGACAATGATCTCATATCTTTGAACTATTTAAAGAAGCACTCACAACCTGGGATCTTGAAGCTTTTGGTATCATGGGGAGGATTTGTCGAAAGTCTCCTCCAAAAAAAATAGTTATACCGCCAAATGGTAAGCTGGCTCTTTCAGGATCCAATGACGTCATAATATCTCATAAACGGCGATCAACACTTTCAGCAACATGTAGGTGGTGCATCAGAGCTTCATCCCATATAATCAAACTGGTCTGCTTCAATAATTCACTAAGTTTAGTACCATGGTTGATTCTAGCAACTGAGTACTTGTCAACCTTTAACGGAATGTGAAACATTGAATGAGTTGTTCTTCCCCCAGGAAGCAGCGTAGCTGCGACGCCGGAAGAGGCAACAGGAAGAATGACCCTTCCAACACTACGTAGTCTACAACAAAGAGTATTCCACTAGAAAGTTTTTCCACATCCTTCGCTGCCGTATACAAAGAAAACACCTCCTTTGCCATTTTCAACGCTATCAATAATAGAAGTGTAGGCATGAAGCTGCTCTTTATTAAGTATGCGGTAAAGTTTATCATGTTTCTCATGCTCTTGTTCCTTTTTGTAAGAAAGTTCATCAGACAATAATCTGTTATCCAGTCCATGCATAAAGATATACGGCAATCGTAATGCGAGTATCAATCTATGCCTTTTTATCTTTAGTGTGTAACTTTGACGGGGATCGTAAATTCTTACAATAATGTCCTGGATCTTTCATATTTAAGTTTGGATTGTTTCTTGGTATTATCCTAGATGCAGGAAGCTCAAACATACTATGTTTATTAGCCAATATTGGCCTATTCTGTAATATTCGAGCAATAGGACTTTTGTTTAGGAATGTATGGATTAGCTGAGGAGTTTATGTGCGTCAATTCAGATTGAGGTGTTAAATCAAATAAATTAAGCCTTCGCTGTGATGGTGTAAGAACAATTGCAGGATTAGTTGGATGATGGACAGAACATAACAATGCACCACGTCAAATATGCTTGGACAACGTAAAGATTTGCATGCAAAACAAAATTTACGTCAATGGAGTACTATATATACCTCTTTTACTTAATGCTGACACATTGGAGTCCGCATTCTCAGAAAATGAACATTGATGCAAAAATTTGTCCCGGGCTTTGTTGTGCAAGACATGCCTGTACTAAACAAGTTTAAGTCAAATTTACATCCCTAAGTAAGTTGTATGGTAATCTAAGTTTATATTTTGTATTGTATCACTTAAGTTTGTAAAAGTGTAAATAGATTACACTAGAGTATTTTTCTGTAAACGGTCTCAAGCCTAAGAATAAACTCTAGAAGAAGATCATGACTCAGAGACAGTATGAAGAAGCTTGGAGTTGAATAAATATGTTTTGGGAAAAACATTTTAAGTCAAGAAATCTACAAGTCACCGATTAAGTGTTATAGAGAAGTTATTCCAAAACTCCGGAATGACTTGTCGAGAAGTCAAGAAAAGCTATTAGAGATCTCAGAGATATCGACAAGCCAAATAAAGATATGAAGATTGGAGATATCGACAAGTCAAATTATCACTGGAGATCTCAGAGATATCGATAAGTCAAAATATCACTAGAGATCTCTGAGATATCGACAAGTCATCTCTTCACTAGAGAACCAGAGATATCGATAAGCCAAAGTGAAGACATGAAGATGGGAGACCTCGACAAGCCAAATTCTCTTATAGAGAACTCAGAGACTTCGATAAGTCAAATAACTATAGATTCATTAGAGATCTCGATAAGTCACTATACTTATCGAGATGTCGAGTTCTCTATATATCAAACTAGAGATCTCGAAGTAAAACTCAAAGTACAAAGTGCAGACCATTTAAATATTCAAGATTATCAATCAACAAACAAACCAATCACTGATTTGAAAAGTCTACAAAAAGCAGCTTGAAGAGTACAAGTTCAAATGCCAAGATTAATTGACAAAGTAAAGTCACAGACATGCACGATTTGCAAAGATACACTAAGCCAGAAATAAAAAGTTTTAGTTAACTTAAAGTAGGGTTTAGTTCATGCTATTACATGTTGTGTAAAACCAGTGGTTACTTGTAATAACCCCAATTTTTGGAAAATTTTTGAAACCCTTATGAATAGTGTTTTTGCTGAATGAGAAAACTTTTCATGCCACACTAGGTAGGGGTTCTTTTATGGATATTCTGAGATTTTATTGGCACTCTATATGGTATATAAGTGTATGTAAAGATCGTCAGAATCCAATTCCGAACACTTTGATTTTTCCCGGAAATCCACTAGATACGGAAAGAATTGAGTATAAGGTAACATGATAAAAAGGATTTAAATTAAAGGATTATAAGAGAGGATCATAAAAGGAATACAATATATTGAGAAAGGTTAAGAGAACCTAAGTAATAAGATCCCGGGTATGATCCCTCAAACGATAAACGAAAACGAAAGTTAAGCGAACCGTATAACAGATCAGCGGTCATTAGGCAAACAATTAGAAGCTAATCAAAGAGATTAGAAGGGATGATGACATAGCAATGTGACATAAGCATGACATAAGGGGAAGGAGATGTGGTTGATTTAAAACCACACAAAGTCAAGGCTAGAAAGGTAATTAACCAAAAAAAAACAAGACAAAAAGCAACCAACCAAGCCAAAACATTTCATTTTCATCAAAAAACACAAACCCCCCATTTTCTTCATGAAGCTCTCGGCTTCTTTTCTTAAAAAATGAAGATCCAAGCTCCACCACTTACTATTTAGCAAGGTAATTATCTAACCTTCCCCAAGGATAGTTACATACTTCCTATAAGTTTAAGCTTCTAATTCCAAGCCAATCTTTTTCTATAAATCATGGAAGAAGATGGTGAATAGTACTTTCTTGAAATTAATTTTTGTGTTCTTGATTTCTTTGAAAGAACAAGCTTGTAGGAGGTTAGATTAAGGCTTCTATGGGCATTTCAAGGATCTTTCATGGATTAAAAGCTCCAAGGAAGGTATAAACTCCAAACCCTAGCTTTGGTTTTGAGTAATTAGGAATGAATATGATTTATATAGTATATGTGAAGCATGAGGCTTGTTTGTTTAAAGTTTGGTTGAGTTTGTAGAGATTAGTTGGTTTTGTGGTGTTTTTGGAGTTGTAAATCTTGTTAATTAGTTAATGAACTTAAGTATAGCTTTTAGTTCATGTTTGAGGGTAGTATAAAGTTGATAATATTGAGTTGTTGGGGCTGTTGGAGTGTGTTTTGGATGGATGTTGGTTGTATGATTGATTTGGGGTTGATTGGTGGTTGTTTTGGAATGGTTTAAATTTGGGAAATCGCGTAAACATAGCCGCCATAATGCCCGATTTACCGTAGACTGTTTTTTTTAACATCAGAACCCTTGAAATCACTGCTAGGTTTTGACCATTGCCATTTTTAGATAGTTCATGTTAAGAGCTTCGTTTTGATATGTGGTTCGTTTGATTCCGATGAACGGTTTAGGAGAAACGGCCGTTTTAAGTAACTACGTTTCGCGAACGAACCCTTACCCCTTGCCTTACTTTGAAACATACGTTAAAGACCTTAAAGGACTAATTGAAGTATGAAACATTTATGTAGGGTGTAATAGGCAGTTGGTAAGACACTCGCGAAGGAATCGCCTTAAAACTCATAATGGTTAAATTATTAAAAATGGTGGAGCCGAGGGGACTCGAGTGACTTAAGAGAATCAGTAAGCGTAAAACGAGCGTTAGAGTCTGAGTTGGTTAGAGTATAGATTTACAAGTGACTTTAGTTTAATTCCAACTTACTTGTTGCTTATAGGTTATCAGACTCGTCCCGAGCCATTCGTAACCCCCAGTCGCTCAGGCAAGTTTTCTATCCGTTATACTGTTTTTGTGATGTATATATGTATATGCATTATCTTGCGATAGATGCATGTTGGTTAATTAGCAAATGTTGCGATATATTGAAGCATGTTGATATGGTATATATATGCATGCCTATTTCGTATTCTTTCCAAATATATCTGTTGGTTCAGTTGATAATACCTATGCTAGAGAATAGCAGTAATTTGCATATACCCTTAGTATAGGAACCCAAAGGTGAAAACATTTTCTAAAACCGGGAGTCGAGGATCCCGAGTAGATTTTATATATATATTTATATATATATGGTTATAGTTTTCAAAACTATTAATCGAATAAGGTTTATTCGATAACTTTATTTTATTATTAAATATTATTTCGAATATTCATCCGAGGACTTATGACTCCTTTATTTTATTATTGAATATTATTTCGAATATTCATTTGAGGATGTATGAATCCGTTATTTTATTTAATGAATATTATTTATAATATTCATTCGAGGTATTATGACTCCGCTTATTATTTAATAATATTCTTTATTTTATTAAAGAATAATGTTTCGATAATCAAACTTATTTTCGATTATTCAAATAAAGATAGTACTTTCATATAAGTATATCTTTGGTTATTTAATACTCATTTCAAGTATAAGTCTTACAACTTCTACTTCAATTATTTGTATAAAGATTATTCTTTATGGGAATATTATTTAAATAATAATATTCAGACATTTTCTAAATATATTGGGACTGATTTACTTCATTAAATCAGCATTACTCCAAACACTCTTTAAAGTGTTTTCGAGTCTTCAAAATAATTTTTAAAAGTTAGAGCGGATCCCAAAACTCATTTTTATATTTAAGATCTTCCTTTTAAAAAGGGGATTTAAATACTCGCTCAAAACCTGAGGGATCCGGCTATATGGTGTATTTTATATTCGCAATAAGGTTGCAGTTTTGGTAAATAAATTGATTACTTACCCAACGTTCGGGAACTAAGTCCATCTATCGAGTCGGCATAAGCAACATGGGCTCAGTGGGCGTCCATGATAGTGTAAGTGGCTCAGTGGGAGTCCATCAAATGCATAAGTGGCTGAATGGCAGTCCAGCAAAAGGTCCTATTGCGACCAGGGTGATGACCAGTGGGGAATTCGTCCATCTACTAGTAGAAAAGGTTACTTATTGGTATCTTTGCCTGATCAGCAAGATATCAGGTTTATGCCAAAATTCTTTCCTTTCCAAATTTATTGGATATTGCAATTCTGTTCATACTTTACATGACAGAGGTTTTCAGGAAACGTATGTATATATATAGGTGTATATATATATCGGGACTTAATGAAGTATATCATAACTTTATTTCCTTCAAAATATTTCAAAGATTGAATTTATTCAAGTCTTATCTTGTAGTCTCATCAGTGTGATGAACTTTTGAAACTAATTATAACTTGAACGGTGGTAGTTCAAGTAGTATTTGGAAAAGATATAAGTATATTAGAGTATCTTGTAACTTCATCTTTTAAACTTATATCTAGTAAATGATTATCTTATGCATGACAAAGATTTTCAGAAAAACGTTGAGACAAGGTTAGATATATGAGATCACCTTGCAACGATATTTTTATACAGTTATACACTGGAATTCTGTGTGTATTATGCATGGAAGAGGACTTCCCATATTTTGAAAAGTATATATGTATATATATACTGAATATTTTGCGACTTCATCGCATTAAGATATCAAACTTGGTTCATTTCTTTTGACCAAGACTTTCATGAGTACTATGAGAAGGCTCATATATTGTTAATCATTATACATATTATTTTGGTGGGCTTGCTGCTCACCCTTGCTTTCTTCTTTCATCACACAACAACAGATAGAAAAGATGAACAGGACCAAGCTCCCGATTCGCAAGGGATTAGGAAACGTTCTGCAGTTTCCTATAGGCGTTGATGTCGCTGTAGCTGAGGTAGGAACTACCAATAGGCTAGGCTTTCAACTTTTGATGTACCAGACTTATGTATCTTTATCAATTGTAATAATGGCAAAGAAATGTAAATCTATTCAGAAACCTTTTTAAGGTGTATTGACATATAATTGTGGAATAAAATGACTTGTGATTGTTTTTGGATATTCATCTCTGAGACTATAACTTGTGGTGTGTGTGTTTATTGTGGGGTCACAGTACAGAGTAGTTGATTGTGTATTAAGATTGGGTGTTATTAAGGGAAATGGAACTCGTGACGACCCGGATCCCCGACCCCGGATTTGGGGGTGTTACAGAAGTGGTATCAGAGCTAAGCGTTATAAACCTCAGAGATGATGTGACGTTAAGATAATAAGTTCACTAAGATAATAAGAACTCTTGCCAAGTTCATAATCGGACTACCTAACGTAGTACTGACAGTTAAAACCCTTATGGGAACCCTTATAAATATCGTGATAGTAGCGTAGTTCGTTATCGTATATGGTAGCGGGACTCCAAACCCTGAGGTTGAGAAGTGACAGCGCGATGATGTTTTATTACTAATTGGAGATCGGATTGTGGATCCGATAGAGCGTCCTAACGCAGGACCGGATGATGTTCATATTGAGGATGTAATGGTTGAGGATGTTGTCCTAGATGGGATTGTTGCTGAGGAGGATCTCGTGGAAGATCCTAACAAGAATGAATAAAGGACCATTGAGGAATTGATGACCATGGTTAGGGAAACTACCAGAGGTAGGATTGGCCGGTCACTACCGGAGGTTCGTTCAAGTTTGTAAAGATAGTAGCCCCTTTGAAGCGGCTTACTCGTAAGACTAAGAAGTTTGAATGGACAGAGAAATACGAGAAAAGATTTTAATAACTAAAGCAAAGGTTGGTGGCGACCTATATGTTGGCGTTGCCGGATGAAAAAGGAGATTTTGTGAATTGTAGTGACGCTTCGCATAAGGAATTAGGGTGCTTCTTATACAGCACAGCAAGGTAATCGCGTACGCGTCAAGATAATTAAGGGAATATAAAATTCGATATCCCCACCTATGAGCTTGGGCTCATGGCAATAGTTTTGCCCTAAAGATTGGAGGCACTACTTGTATGGAGAGAAGTGCGAGAATTACCTAAGCCATAAGTGCTCTAGTACATTTTCACGCATAAAAGAGCTCAACATGTGCCAAATGAGGTGGTTAGAGCTAATCAAGGATTACGATTATGAGATTCTTTATCATTCGGGGAAAGCCAATGTGGTGGCTGATGCCCTTAGTAAAAAGGAGAGACTCAAGATGATAATGTCTTTGAGAGAGTTTATAAGAGATTTTGAGAAGATGGAAATAGAAGTGAAGGTAACCGGAGCCGGTACCGAAAAGCTGTTTGAGATTGCAATAGAGACCGAATTATTGGAAAAGAGCATATTGTGCCAGAAAAAGGTGATGAATGAAGGCAGAGAGCCAACAAATAAATATGAGATTAATACCGAGAAAGATGATAAGGGAATAATGAGGTATTCCTATAGAATTTGGGTTCCGAAAGTTCAAGAGCTTAAGGATGAGAACTTAGATGAGAGCCATAGTTTGAGGAATAGGATTTAGGGCAAACCCTGAATGTGATAGTCAGGGAGGTTGCCATCAAGAAAGAAAGAACCCATAACATAATAGAGTGGAAAACAAGGTTTTTAATGTATAAGATAACCCCGATTATGGGAGAAGGTTGAAACATTTCATACTAAGGAAACAAAAAGTCGAGTAAGGAAAGGAGACCCGAGATGGTACTCCTATACGGCAATTTATGGACCTGTCTAGATAGAACTTAGACTATTATCCCCAACCACCACCTTGAGGAAACAATGCGATAGGAAATTCTTTCATGACCTTTAAGTCTCTAAGCTCTCAGAGTTCCAAGGAACAGGTTGACCTAGTCGAGGCAAGAGCCTGGCTAAAGGAAATAGAGGAATCATTTGAGATTCTGAATGATTGACGAACCACAAAAGACTGTTTTTGGCACTTACCCTCCTAAGAGAGAGACCACCCGCTGGTGAAAGACCAAGGAAGGCACGGAGCAAGAGATTATAATAAACTGATTTAAGTTCAGTCAATTGTTTTCGGGAAAGTAATTCCCAAAGATAAGGAGATAGTGTAAAAGCTTTAGAGCCAGAACAAAGGCAGACGAGTATGATGAATTATGAATCTAAGATGTAAAAGTTGTCAAGATTCGTTATGAGGACATGAATCCAGAATGACGGGATGTTTGAAATCAATGCTTATGTTGTGTTGGTTCATGAAATAATGATAAGAGAAAGGAAAATAAAAAGAAATTAAAGTGGAAAGGAATATAACGGCAATAGAGTTTGAGGAATGATAAGGGAGTTGGGTATGAGGAAACCCTAAAGACTCGTAGAAATAGAAATAGAAGAGTATGTAATCATCAGGATGAGGGTGATTCACCATGAGTTAAAATTGATGGTTGAGGGCATAAGAGATACATATATTTTATCCCCTGTAAGTTGGGAAGATTCGAGGAAACCTTGAGATAATTCGAAGGATAAATAATGAGACGCGGATAGACTGAGGAGACAAGAAAGTAAGAAATTAAGAAAATTGGATGAAGGAAGTGACCTTCAAGAAGGTGAAGTGTAAGACCGGTGGCATGATACCCAGAAAGGGAGACGCCAGATATGAAAGATATCCCAACATTGAGGTGACTGTTGAGATAAACAACAAAAGTAAATAAGGAATTATTAAGAAGAAGTTCACGTTGAACACGACCAATATCTTCCAGAACATCCTTGTTATCGTTACCAGATTAGGCAAGAAAAGCGGATAACCGTTGTTATCTTTTGGAGGCCATTTTGATTAACCTCATTTTGTATACAGATGTTATTGTGAAATTAGACATATACTATCGAGGTGGGAATGATTGAATAAGACACCCTTATCAGGGATATATGACTTGATTTATCCATGGAAGGATGCAGGTACCTTTTAAAGGTGGAATTAAGATAGAACATCGGTAACTTAAAATGAATCCTAGGGGAATGCATAAAGGTTGGCATTTCACCCTTAATAGGGACAGTATGAGTTTTGATAGTATGATTTGGAAATGATTAAGGTAATAACGACCTTTAAGGATCAGTGGAGAAATTTTTCAGAAGTATATAGACAATGGTTTTAGTATTAGTAAATGGTATTTTGATATGCCCTGTATCTAGGGAATACAGGAGGAACGATTCAAGGATAACCTTAGAGGTTTTACAAGGAGAAAGGTAATATTCAAAATTCTCAAGAATAGAAATGTTGATAAAGGAAATGTGTCGTAATTATAATGATGCCAAGTGGGGCACGTGTTACACCACGAGAAAGTATGGATCGAACCAGTAATGGTCGAAATTGTTCAGGGCAATTAGGACTTAAGATAAAAGATGTTCTAAGTATGATTGAGTGTCAGTCGTGACAGTGATTAACCTCTAAAGACTGAGGCAATAACTTATGGAAAAATGGTGATATTTTTTTTACTTATCAGATTTTAAGGAAAACATCTTCACATAAGCTGTGATTGAAATGAGGTAGAAAATTATTTGGAGGTGGTTAAAATGACATTGACTGTAAGGAAATTTTACTATCAGGAAAGGCCAAAGAGGTGGCCGACACTTTAAAGGTAAGAGGGTAATTATAGGCGCTTGTGCCAAAAGAATACAGTGATGATGGTTAAAGCTGTGAAGGTTGTATTATGGTTTGGAAGATTGACATTCCTTCTGATGACTGTGCAATACCCAACCGTAATAGTAGTTGGTAAAGGTTTAATTCATGTAATCGCCATGAACGGGCTATCTATCTTAGAAGGTCCTATCCTGAGATAAGCCAGGACCATGTTTCAAAAAGGACTAGACGAACCTTTGAGTAAGTCTTCTATTTAAGGCATATGATTTAGAATGGTATTAACCTGCTATCGTTGCTTTGATTGAAACTCTTCTGCAATTTTATCTGCTTCATGTCATGTATGTATGTCAGGATCAGGAGTGTTCTTCATGAATCAGGAATGGTGATTATGTTACCTCCTTAGAAGGATTTGATATGACATGTATGGACTCCGTATGGTTAGATATTAAGATTTCATGGAACGTGAATGACGACAGTAGGTCAGTAGTGGACCATAGTAATGCAGCAATGATTCTGCGAGTAATGAGCTGGTTACAACCGTGAGAGTTGTATTGGAATGGATGTTGAGATTGAGTACCACTAAATGGGTCGTGGTAGTGTATAAGTTATCATTGATAGACTAATTAAGTAGAGTATCTACCTATTGAATATTTATTCTTTCTTATCAATAGAGAGTCGTATTATTATACGAGGAAGGTTACGGTGCAAGCATAGAATTCAAGTAACGATGATGTCTAGAATGAGATCCCAGGTTCGATTTTCGGTATCGAAGGAGTTTCAAAGGTGATTGTGTATAAGCTCGAGGAAGAGCATGGATCCATAGAATGATGGACGGAATAGCAAAAATATTTAGGCATGTGAAATACGATGCTATAATACTTGATGATGATATAAATACATATATGTTTTGTTCTCCTATGACAAACCTCTATAGTTCAGAGGTAGGTTCCAAGCCAGATATTTTGTGGCAGTATATTTTTTTTATATATACAATTCTCTTCAGTTCGTTCTTTTCTCTTCTTTTCATTTCATGTAAGCTGAGAAGAATAACCCTTCCAGAAGGGGAGGTATTGCCGAATGACTATCTATCTGTGTGATAGAAGCCTAGTAGGATACCATCTATTGTTTAATTGCTTGTCAAGTACTAAAGGCTGGCCACCTTCTGTACTAACTATGCGATATAACAAGTGTTCATGATCATAGTGATCTCTCAACAAATTCCTTTACTTCTATATGATTGATCAAACTTTGGGAAATAGAAACAGCTGAAAAAGGAGTAGTAAAGTTATGGTAGTATTCGGAATGGAAACACATTCGTGATACTAAGGTTGACGTGGTTATTAAAAGGTTATAGAACGCTAACGAGCAAAAGTATAACCAGTATAATATTAGGAACGGAAGGTAGTAGCGATTACGAACTGGAAAAGAATGGGTATTGAGAAGCAAAAGCTCTAATGCTAAAAGCTATAATGAGAGTCTGTGCAATAGACTTGAAAGAAATTGGAATGATCACTTAACACAGATTGAGTTTTCTTACGACAATAGATCATATGTCAGTATTGAGATATCGCCTTATGAGATCCTTGAGGGAAGACAATGTCGATCTCCCTTATGTTAGGATGAAGTTGTAGAGCGCAAGATGCTCGGACCAGCAGTGGTCCAAAGGACCAAGGATATGATAGATCTAATCAGAGGACGGCCGATAGTAGCCCAAGATGGACATGATAAGTATGTTGATTTGACACGAAAGGACAAAGAGTATGAAATAGGGGACCTAGTAATGTTATAGGTATCCCTTGGAAAGGATTGATGAGGTTCGGAAAGAAAGGAAAGCTAAGTCTATAATTTGTTGGACCCTTGGATATATTAAGACGTTTGGGAAGTTAGCATATGAGCTAGTGTTAGGTCCCAATATGTTTGTAGAAGGGGGGGTTGAATACAAACAGCACCGAATAATCGAATTAAATGCGGAATAAAAAATGTGAAACAAAATTCAAGTTAAATAAAAATATTATTAAACTTGAAAGGTGTTACAACAACTGTATCGATTACAAGGAATTAATCTCAAATTAATTATCACAAATCTAGAATAAATTCGACATGAACTTTTTCTATTTTTGTAATAAAAAGATTCAAATGCTAAACGCAATTTGAGATTAAGTTCTAGGGATTTTGATCCGCTAGATTGTTACACAAGAACAAGAGAATGATTTCTAGTTGATTGGATTTAACTTTGCAATCTAGAAATTGATCTTGAATTAAGCAGATAAAAATTGAATGTTTCAGAGGCGGCTGCTTTTTCTTTCTGTTTGTTCTTGGCTTCTATTTTTCTGTGTGTTGGATGGATTTGGTCTTCTGCTTCTTTTTAATCAACAACCGAATAGAATTGAATTGGCATGACAATCCTATAGCTGGCAAGACTTTCGGTAGGACAATGGATTGAACTAGCAAGACAATCTGAATGAACTAGCATGACAATCAGAATGAACTAGCATGACAATCAGAATGAACTAGCAAGACAATCCTTCTCCTAGTATAACTTTCGGTGAGACTATAGAAAATGGCCTAGCATGACAATCGGTATGACAATCCTGATTGTCATGCTAGTTCATTTTCAATTGTCTTGTTGATTTAATGCAGATTTTAATCCAATTTAAATTCTGAAAATTCCTAAAATTAATTCAGAATTAATTAATCAATTAATTCAATTAATAAATAAATTATTCTTCGCAGATATAATTTATTTTCTTAATTAAATTAGATGACTTAATTAATTAATAGAGAATTAATTCTAGTCTTGAGCAGCAACCATTCTTCTGTAAATCTTCTGAAAATCACTGAAAATTATGAATCAATTCCGCCACTTCAATGTTGACACTCGATGTACTGTCTAGTTCATGAGTGACTAACTTCCGTGACGTTTCTTCATGTCTTGACTTTGACGCTTTGATTTTCTTCAGATTAAATCCTTGTAATTAATGATACTCTGACGAGATCTCTGTCATTTGATTAAATCCACGATCTTGATTTATATCACTGAGGCATGATCAAATTCTTGAACTTCTTCCAGTGAATTAACTCCTCAAGTCTGTAGATGAACCTTGTTCTGAATCCTTTGACAGATATTACTTTGTGAGATCTCTTTGACGGTCGATCCACTATTTACTTATTACATTCTTATTTGAGTTGAGTTGAATCCTCGAATATACAAATAGGCTATGACATATGACTTACAATCTCCCCCTATTTGTTTGTTAGACAATAACACACAAATACCTAGAGGATAACTCAACTAACAAATAAGAAAAAGATATAAACATACATGCAAAGTAAATAGTAGAAAAGTTCTGGATGAGATTTAACATTTTCCAGATTCCAAGTAGATGTTCCTCTAGACTGAACATATCTTCAAGTAGTTCCATCTTTATTTGTACAACCACATTTCCTGTTGAGAAGTCCATATCTCTTGCTTCTCCCCCTATGAGAATCAACTGATTAAAGAAGATCACCTTCGTTTTACCACCTCTCCCGTACAATAGGATCCGCAGATAAAAACCAATGGTACTCCCCTAACAGCTTCTTCCCTTACTAGGAAATCACCTTGTGTTTACCACCTCTCCCGTACAATAGGATCCGCAGATAAAAACAACAATGGTGTGGTGTAGTGTACATATAGGATCTTTTTCTTCCTCCCTGCTATTTCTCCCCCTTAGTTGAGGAATCCTCCAAACTATTACTTAAGCTTTTATCTCCCCCTTAAAGAAGGAATGTATGTCGTCGTCTGAAGGAGTTCTCATATTTCACTTGGTTGGAAAAGAAATAACAAGTAGTTTCTCTTTCTTCCTCACTGTGAGTGTGTGATTGTGTTTTAGTGTACCTCACATGTGTTTCACTCTTCTCTCCACTCGTGTTTACACTCATTCTCACAAGTGTATCACTCTTCTCTCATAGCTCCATAATCCAGCTGTACCTGCAAGGAAAATCACCTTAGCCATCCTTAAAGGAGGTCACTGGTGGTGCAATGGGAGTTCACAAATCCCCATCCTTGTTAAACTCGTCAGATAAATCTGAGTCATAATCTACAAGTTGCTAGTTTCCCTTTTAGGGTTCCAGATTTGAATTCTGGGAAGGTAAACAATGATCCAAAGATTTTAGCATAAAGATCAAGGTTCCCTTCTAATGTCTATGAAGACATTTCCTTGTGACTTATCAGGTAATATCTGAATCATTGTCAACAAGTTGCCGATCTGCACCTATGTCAGATCCACTATCCGCAGATGCATCCAGGGGATTTAAGCCTGGGGAGGTAGAAACTGACCACTGACATATGGCTTTTGGATCAGTATCCTCTCCTAACACCTGTAAAGGCAATTGGTCCATTAACGAACCTTGAACAATCGAATCTGACCTTAAAATGGTCGAAACTCTTGTTTCCGTCAACTCATCCTTTGTGTATGTAACCTTTCCTTGTGCATCAAGAATTGTTTATGTTTG
Organism: Apium graveolens; assembly: GCF_009905375.1. Lineage (NCBI taxonomy): Eukaryota > Viridiplantae > Streptophyta > Magnoliopsida > Apiales > Apiaceae > Apium > Apium graveolens. The sequence goes on along the minus strand of NC_133651.1, from coordinate 114,464,162 downwards.
AAGTGGTGACACTACATCGGATGCCTTGGCCGACAGGCAAAATTCAATAGACGCACCCTGTTGAGAGAATGAATCTAGTAACTGTATTTGTGCCTTTTCAGCCATTACATCTTTTTGAGAAGATGTATGGGGGCTAGCAGTTGTCTCGGTTTAAATACTACTCATCTATGTAGGAGACAGAGCTACTGAGTTGACTACAGAACCTTCCTTATGTGGTGCACTAGGCACTATCTCCCTCACGCTCATTCATACTACATTTAGTGGTAAGAGAGTGTTGGTTGGTTCTGTTTTTGTGTTTGTCTTTACAGTCTGGGATAGACGTTGTGGGTTTTCAACCTCATGACTGTCAATGAACGAAAGTCATTGGAGACTGAACCTGTAACATAGAACATATGGTAATAGAGAGAAAATGATTTACACTAGTGATTTCAAAAGATTTTACATGAAATAAGAAGTCACTAATGTAGAAAGAAGTTTGATTTTGTTTTTCAATATGAATGAGTTTTTGATAAAACATTGATCACTTAGGGTAAAGTCTAAGTAATTCTCATTCATGTCAAAAGCTTACAAATATCTGCAACATAATGTTAACAAGATATCATTGACCGATACTTGTCAAGTACTTTAGATACTAATTGTTATGTTGCATAATTAATATACCACTGCACATATAAAACAATATGATTGTGCTTAGTGATAAGATAGTTATTAATATGACGACTCTACTTATTCATATAAAACTGTAGCTGCAGTTAGAGTGCCATACCATGTCGTTGACGATTGCTTGAGCAGTATACTAGTTCATACCAACCTGAAGTGAGATTGTGAAGAAGAGATTGCATAGTCCAATAGATCTGCTACTGCAAAGTCCATGAACTGTGGTGCACTGACTTCCTCTTTTGACTCACCAAATAGGAGTACACTTGTACACATCTTACTAGAGTACAATTCCAAGTGTAATGTGCAGCAGGTGTCTGATATGTCGTAATATTCTCAAGTCTCGTCACTGGTGCTATATGTTAGATACCGCTTCCTGATAATAACCTAGCACAATATACAAAATTACAATGATAACATTCCCAGCTTGCAAACAGCCATATCCCTCAGATAAACCTTTGCTGTTATCTCCAAAGGTAACCAGGGGCCAGCTTTCTCAATCCACATTTGATAGCAGGGCTCTATCTCCGGTCATATGTCTTGATGATCCACTGTCAAGAATCCACACTACCGGTTACACCTGTATACTGCCCTGCACTTTAAATGGATTAGACCTTCTTCGGAACCCAAACTTGGTTGGGCCCGGCATACTTGTAGAACTGTCCTTTGTCAGGCAAAACAACATTTTTAATTTTAATGGTCTCAACTTTCTCAATGACTGAACATTTGACCCTGTAAACAGCGTTAACAAATTTCTGTTTAAGCTTAGGCACAAATGTCTCCTTTCTAGCCTTAGAAGGACTAGCAGTCTTAGACCTATCATGCTTCTTGTTATTCTCATGCTGACGAGGAGTAGTCTTATCATTAGACACATGCTTACCATTAAAATAAGCATACATCATATTAAAAGCACAAGACATACAATTAGCAACACCACATGCTTTATGAGAGTGATTAACAGCAGGCAATTTATGCATGGTAGACATGGCATTATTGTTATCAAACTCATGTGTGTCTGAGTTAGTCTCAGTTGCTTTCACAACTTTGACTGGAACTTTCGACTCACTTGACTTGGAAACAATCTTCTCATTAGCATGATCCTCAGCACGTATTTCTTCTTGAATAACAGAAGAGGTCGCATCAAATGGTTCAACAATTGATGCTTTATAGAGGGGTTCATCAACACCCTTAAGCACATGTGGTACTTCCCTCCCTTTAGCACAGACATGAGGAGGGGAGTTTATGCCTAATTCTCCAATAGCAGCATTGTAATCATAACCTATTCCAGATGTTTGATTAACAGCTTGCTTACTGTAGAACTCTTTAGCCTTCGAACAAGAATTGAAGTAGGCTCTAACCTTAGTCTCAAGACCGGTGATCTTGTCTTTGAGAATAGTTTCGAGTTTTCTATAACAGTCAACTCTATTCTCTAGAAAAGATACCTGTTCTTTTAATTTGTCTTGATTAATGTGCACAAGTCTTAATTCATTGACCTCTTTCTCAAGGTCTGTGATCTGTAAACTTAACAGTTCATTATCACGACGTGCACAATCTAAGTTACCTCTTAGATGATAAACCATTTCAGCATCAGAAAGTTTTACCTCTATTCTTGACGATGAAGCTTTTCCATCAATAGCCATAAGAGCAAGATTTCCTTCATCTTCATCTTCACTGTCAGTATCATCCCAGCTTCTTCCCTTTGCCAGATAAGCCTTTTCAGAGTTCTTTCTTACTTGCTTTGACTTCCTACATTCTGTGGCAAAGTGTCCCAACTCATTGCAGTTATAGCATCTAATGGTGCTCCGATCAACCATCCCTGTTTTGTATCCACCACTGCTGGTGTTAGAGGATGAAGATCCACCTTTCTGGAATTTGTTGTAGTTGGACTTGTACTTAAGCTTGGGATTCTTCTTGAATCTGACATGGGAGAATCTCTTGACAATTTGGGCCATTGACTCGTCTTCCAATTGCTCCAGTTCTTCCAAGGAATAAAAATCATCACTTGATTGATTTGTAGTAGGAGGATCATATTCTGCTACCAACTCATTTTCCTCACCCTTGGAAAACTGTACCATTCTTTCTAACTGTTGAGATTGTTGTTGTTGTTGACCTTCAGCTACAAGTGCAGTAGATGTGCTGACCATTCTATCCTTCCCGTAGACTTCCTTCTGTTGAATCTGCTCCAACTCATAGGTTTTTAACACTCCATATAGCCTGTCCAAAGAAATCTCACTCAGATCTCTAGCTTCTCTAATGGCAGTGATTCTATGTTCAAGATGAGCTGGCAGTGTTAAAAGGAACTTTTTGTTGACCTCCCTGATTGAATAATACTTTCCATTGATGTTCAGGTTGTTGATCAACGCATTGTACCTCTCAAACACTTCAGTAATTCCTTCTCCTGGATTTGATTTGAAATGTTCATATTCAGAGGTTAGGATTTCCAACTTGTTCTCCCTAACTTCCTCCGTGCCTTCATTAATCACCTCAATAGTTTCCCACATGTGTTTGGAATTTTTACAGTTCATCACATGTCTGTTCATCAAGGGATCAAGGGAATCAATTAATATTAATTGAAGGCTGGCATCCAAGGAGGCTTCTTCCTTCTCAGCAGGAGTAAAATCTTCAGGCTCTTTTGGATAGGTTCTAGCTTCAGTAGTCACCACACCATCTATTATTACCTCCGGTTCAATAACCATCGGAGTTTTTATACCCTTCTTTAACAAGTTTGAATATTTGGGATTTGCAACTTGTAAAAATAATAGCATCTTCTTCTTCCACATGATATAATTCTCTTTATCAAATTGTGGAATTTTAACGGTTCCAACTTTATGTGAAGTCATTATGAATTTTTGAATAAATAAAAATTCAAGGAGTTGAAAAATCACAAAAGTCTAGGATCTTGATTTGTTCGTTAATCAGAAGGCTCTGATACCAATTGTTAGGTCCCAATGTGTTTGTAGAAGGGGGGGTTGAATACAAACAGCACCGAATAATCGAATTAAATGCGGAATAAAAAATGTGAAACAAAATTCAAGTTAAATAAAAATATTATTAAACTTGAAAGGTGTTACAACAACTGTATCGATTACAAGGAATTAATCTCAAATTAATTATCACAAATCTAGAATAAATTCGACATGAACTTTTTCTATTTTTGTAATAAAAAGATTCAAATGCTAAACGCAATTTGAGATTAAGTTCTAGGGATTTTGATCCGCTAGATTGTTACACAAGAACAAGAGAATGATTTCTAGTTGATTGGATTTAACTTTGCAATCTAGAAATTGATCTTGAATTAAGCAGATAAAAATTGAATGTTTCAGAGGCGGCTGCTTTTTCTTTCTGTTTGTTCTTGGCTTCTATTTTTCTGTGTGTTGGATGGATTTGGTCTTCTGCTTCTTTTTAATCAACAACCGAATAGAATTGAATTGGCATGACAATCCTATAGCTGGCAAGACTTTCGGTAGGACAATGGATTGAACTAGCAAGACAATCTGAATGAACTAGCATGACAATCAGAATGAACTAGCATGACAATCAGAATGAACTAGCAAGACAATCCTTCTCCTAGTATAACTTTCGGTGAGACTATTGAAAATGGCCTAGCATGACAATCGGTATGACAATCCTGATTGTCATGCTAGTTCATTTTCAATTGTCTTGTTGATTTAATGCAGATTTTAATCCAATTTAAATTCTGAAAATTCCTAAAATTAATTCAGAATTAATTAATCAATTAATTCAATTAATAAATAAATTATTCTTCGCAGATATAATTTATTTTCTTAATTAAATTAGATGACTTAATTAATTAATAGAGAATTAATTCTAGTCTTGAGCAGCAACCATTCTTCTGCAAATCTTCTAAAAATCACTGAAAATTATGAATCAATTCCGCCACTTCAACGTTGACACTCGATGTACTGTCTGGTTCATGAGTGACTAACTTCCGTGACGTTTCTTCATGTCTTGACTTTGACGCTTTGATTTTCTTCAGATTAAATCCTTGTAATTAATGATACTCTGACGAGATCTCTGTCATTTGATTAAATCCACGATCTTGATTTATATCACTGAGGCATGATCAAATTCTTGAACTTCTTCCAGTGAATTAACTCCTCAAGTCTGTAGATGAACCTTGTTCTGAATCCTTTGACAGATATTACTTTGTGAGATCTCTTTGACGGTCGATCCACTATTTACTTATTACATTCTTATTTGAGTTGAGTTGAATCCTCGAATATACAAATAGGCTATGACATATGACTTACAGCTAGCCCTACCCCCGAACATGTAGCAAGTCATAACATGTTTCACGTATCAATGTTAAGGAAGTGTAATTCGGATGCCAGATAAATAGGGGCATATGAGCGCATAGGCATGCGACCAGACATAACCTATAGGGAGCAACCAGAAAGGGTTATAGATCGAAAAGGAACAAGTGCTTAGGAGAAGGGTTATCAAACTAGTCAGAGTTTGATGGAAGAACCACAATGTGGGAAAATTTACTCGAGAGTTAGAAAGTGCAATGTTAAAAAAGTATCCCTACTCATTTTCTATCTGATTCCGGGACGGAATCCTTTTAAGGAGAGGAGACTGTAATAACCCCAATTTTTGGAAAATTTTTGAAACCCTTATGAATAGTGTTTTTGCTGAATGAGAAAACTTTTCATGCCACACTAGGTAGGGGTTCTTTTATGGATATTCTGAGATTTTATTGGCACTCTATATGGTATATAAGTGTATGTAAAGATCGTCAGAATCCAATTCCGAACACTTTGATTTTTCCCGGAAATCCACTAGATACGGAAAGAATTGAGTATAAGGTAACATGATAAAAAGGATTTAAATTAAAGGATTATAAGAGAGGATCATAAAAGGAATACAATATATTGAGAAAGGTTAAGAGAACCTAAGTAATAAGATCCCGGGTATGATCCCTCAAACGATAAACGAAAACGAAAGTTAAGCGAACCGTATAACAGATCAGCGGTCATTAGGCAAACAATTAGAAGCTAATCAAAGAGATTAGAAGGGATGATGACATAGCAATGTGACATAAGCATGACATAAGGGGAAGGAGATGTGGTTGATTTAAAACCACACAAAGTCAAGGCTAGAAAGGTAATTAACCAAAAAAACAAGACAAAAAGCAACCAACCAAGCCAAAACATTTCATTTTCATCAAAAAACACAAACCCCCCATTTTCTTCATGAAGCTCTCGGCTTCTTTTCTTAAAAAATGAAGATCCAAGCTCCACCACTTACTATTTAGCAAGGTAATTATCTAAGCTTCCCCATGGATAGTTACATACTTCCTATAAGTTTAAGCTTCTAATTCCAAGCCAATCTTTTTCTATAAATCATGGAAGAAGATGGTGAATAGTACTTTCTTGAAATTAATTTTTGTGTTCTTGATTTCTTTGAAAGAACAAGCTTGTAGGAGGTTAGATTAAGGCTTCCATGGGCATTTCAAGGATCTTTCATGGATTAAAAGCTCCAAGGAAGGTATAAACTCCAAACCCTAGCTTTGGTTTTGAGTAATTAGGAATGAATATGATTTATATAGTATATGTGAAGCATGAGGCTTGTTTGTTTAAAGTTTGGTTGAGTTTGTAGAGATTAGTTGGTTTTGTGGTGTTTTTGGAGTTGTAAATCTTGTTAATTAGTTAATAAACTTAAGTATAGCTTTTAGTTCATGTTTGAGGGTAGTATAAAGTTGATAATATTGAGTTGTTGGGGCTGTTGGAGTGTGTTTTGGATGGATGTTGGTTGTATGATTGATTTGGGGTTGATTGGTGGTTGTTTTGGAATGGTTTAAATTTGGGAAATCGCGTAAACATAGCCGCCATAATGCCCGATTTACCGTAGACTGTTTTTTTTAACATCAGAACCCTTGAAATCACTGCTAGGTTTTGACCATTGCCATGTTTAGATATTTTATGTTAAGAGCTTCGTTTTGATATGTGGTTCGTTTGATTCCGATGAACGGTTTAGGAGAAACGGCCGTTTTAAGTAACGACGTTTCGCGAACGAACCCTTACCCTTCGCCTTACTTTGAAACATAGGTTAAAGACCTTAAACGACTAATTGAAGTATGAAACATTTATGTAGGGTGTAATAGGCAGTTGGTAAGACACTCGCGAAGGAATCGCCCTAAAACTCGTAATGGTTAAATTATTAAAAATGGTGGAGCCGAGGGGACTCGAGTGACTTAAGAAAATCAGTAAGCGCAAAACGAGCGTTAGAGTCTGAGTTGGTTTGAGTATAGATTTACAAGTGACTTTGGTTTAATTCCAACTTAGTTGTTGCTTATAGGTTACCAGACTCGTCCCGAGCCATTCGTAACCCCCAGTCGCTCAGGCAAGTTTTCTATCCGTTATACTGTTGTTGTGATGTATATATGTATATGCATTATCTTGCGATAGATGCATGTTGGTTAATTAGCAAATGTTGCGATATATTGAAGCATGCTGATATGGTATATATATGCATGCATGTTTCGTATTCTTGCCAAATATATCTGTTGGTTCAGTTTATAATACCTATGCTAGAGAATAGCAGTAATTTGCATATACCCTTAGTATAGGGACCCAAAGGTGAAAACATTTTCTAAAACCGGGAGTCGAGGGTCCCGAGTAGATTTTATATATATATATATTTATATATATATATGGTTATAGTTTTCAAAACTATTAATCGAATAAGGTTTATTCGATAACTTTATTTTATTATTGAATATTATTTCGAATATTCATCCGAGGACTTATGACTCCTTTATTTTATTATTGAATATTATTTCGAATATTCATTTGAGGATGTATGACTCCGTTATTTTATTTAATGAATATTATTTATAATATTCATTCGAGGTATTATGACTCCGCTTATTATTTAATAATATTCTTTATTTTATTAAAGAATAATGTTTCGATAATCAAACTTATTTTCGATTATTCAAATAAAGATAGTACTTTCATATAAGTATATCTTTGGTTATTTAATACTCATTTCAAGTATAAGTCTTACAACTTCTACTTCAATTATTTGTATAAAGATTATTCTTTATGGGAATATTATTTAAATAATAATATTCAGACATTTTCTAAATATATTGGGACTGATTTACTTCATTAAATCAGCATTACTCCAAACACTCTTTAAAGTGTTTTCGAGTCTTCAAAATAATTTTTAAAAGTTAGAGCGGATCCCAAAACTCATTTTTATATTTAAGATCTTCCTTTTAAAAAGGGGATTTAAATACTCGCTCAAAACCTGAGGGATCCGGCTCTATGGTGTATTTTATATTCGCAACAAGGTTGCAGTTTTGGTAAATGAATTGATTACTTACCCAACATTCGGGAAGTAAGTCCATCTATCGAGTCGGCATAAGCAACATGGGCTCAGTGGGCGTCCATGATAGTGTTAGTGGCTCAGTGGGAGTCCATCAAATGCATACGTGGCTGAGTGGCAGTCCAGCATAAGGTCCTATTGCGACCAGGGTGATGACCAGTGGGGAATTCGTCCATCTACTAGTAGAAAAGGTTACTTATTGGTATCTTTGCCTGATCAGCAAGATATCAGGTTTATGCCAAAATTCTTTCCTTTCCAAATTTATTGGATATTGTAATTCTGTTCATACTTTACATGACAGAGGTTTTCAGGAAACGTATGTATATATATAGGTGTATATATATATCGGGACTTAATGAAGTATATCATAACTTCATTTCCTTCAAAATATTTCAAAGATTGAATCTATTCAAGTCTTATCTTGTAGTCTCATCAGTGTGATGAACTTTTGAAACTAATTATAACTTGAACGGTGGTAGTTCAAGTAGTATTTGGAAAAGATATAAGTATATTGGAGTATCTTGTAACTTCATCTTTTAAACTTATATCTAGTAAATGATTATCTTATGCATGACAAAGATTTTCAGAAAAACGTTGAGACAAGGTTAGATATATGAGATCACCTTGCAACGATATTTTTATACAGTTATACACTGGAACTCTATGTGTATTATGCATGGAAGAGGACTTCCCATATTTTGAAAAGTATATATGTATATATATATATATACTGAATATTTTGCGACTTCATCGCATTAAGATATCAAACTTGGTTCATTTCTTTTGACCAAGACTTCCATGAGTACTATGAGAAGGCTCATATATTGTTAATCATTATACATATTATTTTGGTGGGCTTGCTGCTCACCCTTGCTTTCTTTTTTCATCACACAACAACAGATAGAAAAGATGAACAGGACCAAGCTCCCGATTCGCAAGCGATTAGGAAACGTTCCGCAGTTTCCTATAGGCGTTGATGTCGCTGTAGCTGAGGTAGGAACTACCAATAGGCTAGGCTTTCAACTTTTGATGTACCAGACTTATGTATCTTTATCAATTGTAATAATGGCAAAGAAATGTAAATCTATTCAGAAACCTTTTTAAGGTGTATTGACATATAATTGTGGAATAAAACGACTTGTGATTATTTTTGGATATTCATCTCTGAGACTATAACTTGTGGTGTGTGTGTTTATTGTGGGGTCACAGTACAGAGTAGTTGATTGTGTATTAAGATTGGGTGTTATTAAGGGAAATGGAACTCGTGACAACCCGGATCCCCGACCCCGGATTTGGGGGTGTTACATTACTGTTCTATAAAGTAAACACAGGATGCTTTGTTTTAAGAGTAACAAATAGATCAAAATTCTTGTAACTCTGAAGAGAGAAGCTGAGTTCTTTATCAACAAAGAACTCAGAAATTTGTAGCAAAACACATACTTGATTTTAATATAAAATTTAGTGCATTTTGAAATATAGGTTTTTTCATATACAAGTTTTAATTACTCTGTTAAAGCATACTATCTCTACAATACAGATTACTTTGGTCACCATTCATAAAGTTTTAAAAGCCATTAAAATTGTCTAAAACACATTCACCCCCCCCCCTGTGTTGTATTCATTACCCAACAAGTGGTATCAGATCAAAATCTGAAAGCAAACAGATTAAAGATCTTGGAAGAATGAATACACAGAAGCTTAGCAGTATCAAAATCCCCACATTTGACAGATCTAAGTATATACTATGGAAAAAGAAAATGCCGCTGTTCATCAGGATGGCCAATCTATTATACATTCAGATCCTCAAAAATGGGCATTTACTCCTATGGTAAGAGTTGAGGAATCTACATATGGGGACATGGTCATTTCAGCACATTATTCTCCTAAAGATCCTTTAGAATACACTGAACCTGAAAAAGAAAAGGTCTCTCTGGACTGTGGCTTGTAGCTGATCTTGATTGAGTCACTTGACAATATAATGTACAATAACATTATCAACCGTGATACATCCAAACAAATCAGGGAGAAAATAGAGATCTTATGTGAAGGAACAGAGGAGGTTAGGTCAAACCAAAGGAGGATTCTTGTTTCTCAGTATGAGGGGTTTATGGCTAAACCAAAAGAAGGAATCACTGAAGTTTTTGAAAGGTTCAATAAATTGATAAATGACTTGCAGCTACATGATAAATATTATGCGGCTGAGGAGGTAAACTTAAAGTTTCTGCTAGCTCTTCCTGACCATCTTGAATAGAAAATATCATCTATTAGAGAAGGAAGAGATTTAAGCAGAATAACTTTGGAAGTTCTATATGGAATCTTGAAAACTTATGAACTTGAAATGATGCAAAGAAAGTCATTGAAAGCACACCATGGTCATGTTGTTGATAGTTCAAGTGCTTTAATTATGAATGACAGAGAAGAAAGTGAAGATGAGCAAGATGATCAAGTTTCAGTTGTTCAAGCTATGAAACAAAAGAACAAAGGACCTCAGAAGCAAGTTGTGTTGAAGCTGGAGTAAGATGAATATTATACCTTGGATGAGCTAGATGTAATGGACCAATCCATGGCTTACTTGGATAGGATGTTCTCAACATAAGAGTCAAGAAGCCAAGGTTTTTCAAAGGCAAGGGATAATCTTCCAACAACAACAACTGGAAACCAAAAACTCAGTACAATTCAGTTAGCAAAGGTGGCTATAAAACAGGATCTGTGGACAGATCAAAGATAAGGTGCTTTAACTGTGATGAGTTGGGTCATTTTTCTACTGAATGCAGAAAGCCTAAAAAGGTGAAGAAGGATAAAGCTTACTTGGAACTGGAAGCAAAGTATGAAGCTCTCTTGAAAAAATAGTCTGGAAAAGCTTATATTGCAGAAGGAAAGAGTTGGGATGATACTGATATTGATGATGAGGATGAAGAAGTTGGAAACTGTGCACTCATGGCTTTTGAGCAAGGAGAATCATTTACTTCAAAATCAAAGGTACCAACTCTAACCACTATTGATTTAAATGTTAGTCAATATGAGGAGACCGTGGAAAAGATGAGTGTGGAGATGTTTCACACACACACACTAGTGTACTAACAGTCAATGAGGAAGTCAGCAGGCTAACTAAAGCAAATGAGAAGATTGAGAGTGAAAAGCAAAAGATGGACCTAGTGCTTATGGGGCTTGAGTCAGTCAAGCAAGAAAATGACTATCTGAAAAACAAGCTGAAGTGTGCTGCTGAAATTGAAGCTGTGTTGAGGGAAAAGCTGGAAAAGAATGAAGTTAAGTTGAAATCTTTCAGGAATGCATCTGAGTTGGTTGGACAGTACCATGAGAAGAACAAGCCATGTGCTAGTATAGCTATTGGTCTTGATTATGATGCTTTAAACAGCAAGAAGAAAGATGTATGTAAAAAAGGAAAGCAAATAAAAATGAAGATGTTCCAGCTATGCTGAAAAAGGTTGGTTCACCTATGCTCAAAGCATGTGAAGTATATTTCAGTGAAGAAGAGTTGATCATAAAGCAAGAAATTGTTGATGAAGACAATGAGAAGAATAATGCAGAAATAACTCCAACCTCCAAAGCTGAAAAAAAGCCCTTGGTCAACCAAGATTCCAAGACACCCATCAAGGAAATGAAAACTGAAGATGCAATAAAGATGAAGAAGAATAGAAATGGAAAGATTGGGATAAACAAGAGCAACAATTTTGCTTATATCGCAGATGCTCCAAGAAAATAATGTCAAAGATGTGGATCTGTGAATCATCTAACTCACCTTTGTAAAAAGGTTGTTAACAAGCCAGTAGAAGGAGCATGCAAGTATAATAAAGCAAATGCAAATGATCCTTACTCATTCTGTGACAAGTTTGATTGCATCCCTTGCAACTTGAAAGTGATGAAAAGTTGCCATAAGCTGAGAATAGACCTCAAAGAAGTAAATATTGGGTCTACATCGAAAAGTTTGATTGCATCCCTTGCAACTTGAAAGTGATGAAAAGTTGCCATAAGCTGAGAATAGACCTCAAAGAAGTAAATATTGGGTCTACATCGAAAAGGGATAATTCACAACAGTCAATGAATTCTATTTTATCTAAAATAACTCATTCTGATTCTGCTCACTCTGTTAACAAGAAGTGTTAGGTCCCGAATTATCGTAGAAGGGGGGGGGTTGAATATGATAATCACTAAATTAAAAATTCTTTCGAATCTCTAGCGGATAAAATCTGCTCGGTTACTGGTTTCGTGTTCTTGAGAGGAATAGTGTTTGGTATGATAAAAACGAGGAACACAAGATATTCGGGGAAATATATATTCGTATATAAATCATCGAGGGTGATGCTACACTCCGGTAAATAAATTAACCGGTTATAATCTAAGAACAATTAAGTTCTTAGCTACTACAAAGATTTACAAATCAAATCCTATACAATAATCTAGATTTAGTTTGTACTAGGATTTAATTACCAGGTAATGATTATAATTCCCCTAAGAATATACAAGAGTTAAATCGGGCATTATAACCTTATCCCGATAAGAAGTTAAATGGATATTCAAGTAGCTTGAACTCCTCTGTAAATCTCCGCTTCTTATTTTATCAGCTCTCTTTTTGTTGGAGAAGAAGATAAACAGTCCTCTTTTAGATCTGCTTCAAAGTGTAGACTTTATCAAAAAATTATGTGGCTGAGGTTGAGTGGCTCTGTGTGGCGACAGCTTTATCTTTTCTGTGGCGACAGAAGCTCTGTGGCGACAAGGGAGGCACAAGCTTGTTTATTGTATGGCGACAAATGGGGAGGGGGAGTCTCTGTGTCGACATGTACTATACTAGTACAACAATCAAGAGTTTAAATAAACTAACTCCCCTGTGGCGACCACAGGGGCTACCAGTATATATTTAGTTAACTAAACTTAACAAAAAAACAAACAACCTTGTACACGGTTGTTTGTTTGTTTATTTTATTTTGATTTTAACTTTTCTTTTTCCTTTTTTTTTTCTTTTTGTTTTTCTTTTATTTTTTTTGTTTTTCTTTTCTTTTTTTTGTATTTTCTTTTTTTTTTTGTATTTTCTTTTTCCTTTTTTTTGTTTTACTTTTCTCTTTTTTTTTCTTTTCTTTTAGTTTAAATTGTAACTAAATTAATTTATAAAATAAACTTAAATATAACTTATATAAATAAACTAATTTAGATTTATAAAATAAACTTATTTAAAGTTTATAAGATAAATCATTTTAAGTTTATTAAATAAATTATATTAAAGTCCATTAAATAATTTATTTAGTTTAACAATTAAACTTTGAGCTTCGCCAGTCCCCTGAGCTGTTTAGCTGTATACCACACGCACCTCTTCTCGTACTTTAACAGGTAAACGTTCAATCCAAGTATGTTCCTCAACTTAACAATTCGTCTATAAATAATACTCAGATTCCTTTCACGAGCTGTTGATGCCTGGTGCAACTGGTCTGGTTTACAGACGACTAACCCCGATTCAGGTCTTCGTATTATAGCCTTGATTACATTGTTAAGTTTGCCTCAACTTTATTGCTTCGAACACTGACTATCAATAAACAATTGTACTTTCACTGGAATCCTTTCTGGTACTTTAGACAACGTCTTCATTAACCTCTGTTTATACCCTATATTTAATTCTTCAGATTTTTATGCTTCGAACACTGTCTATCTTCAATCAATGCCAATACACTGAAATCTTCTGGTAGCACTTGTATACTGAATCTTCAACATTTCTGAAATCCTAAAAGTCTTTAACCTTAGTTCTTCACTGAGGCATGATCAAATTAATTAACTTCTTTCAGTGACCTATAGACAAACTTTCGGCTTTCTTCTAATCTTCTGATTCTTTGTATTTGCTTTGTCTTCATTAACCTGATTTCTTGTGTAGACATAGTATTATTAACCTGTCTTGTTCTAGTGTTGTTATTGTGTTGAGTTATCACATAAATGTTCATACAGCTACGCAGTCTCACCAACAATAAGTACCCAACACTGTCTGGGTTGCTAAACACACTTAAACTTATTGTGTGCGGGGTAAAAAGAAGAAAGTCATATGGATCATAGATAGTGGAGGCTCAAGACATATGATAGGTAATATGGCCCTGCTATCACAGTTTGAGGAGAAGGCTGGCCCATTAGTGACCTTTGGAGACAACAGCAAAGGTTTCATAATGGGATATAGCAAATTGATTTCTGGAAATATTGTCATTGAAAATGTAGCACTGGTAGTTGGTCTTGAAGTGAATCTTTTCAATGTCAGCCAATTTGCAGATAAAGGTTTCAAGGTTTTATTTAACAAAGAATAATTTACTTTAATCAGCAAGAAAACTGGTGAAGTTGCTCTGAAAGGAGCAAGGAAATGAAGCTTATTTGTTGCAGTCTTGAACTCAGCAAATGAGGATGAAGTTTTTTGCTTCTACACCAAGGCATCAGTAGAGCAAAGCAAATTATGGCAATCAATACTCTAGTTAAAATGAGTTGGTGAGAGACATGCCTTGTAATAACCCCAATTTTCGAAAATATTTGAAACCCTGATGAATAGTAACTTTTTGCTGATGATGCTGATTAAGGAAAATTATCAGATCACACTATGTAGGGGCACTATTATGGAAATTTTGAGATCATATTAGTATTCCATAAAGTATATAAGTGTGTGTAAAGATCGTCTTTGAATTCGGACACTTTGATTTTTCCTAAAAATCCACCAGATACCGAAAGAATTGAGCATAAGTTAACATGATTAAAAGGATTTAAATTCAAGGATTATAAGAGAGGATCATTTAAGGAATATAAAATATTAATAAAGGTTTAGGGAAGCCCAAGTAATAAGATCCTGGATATGATCCCACATACGATTAACGAGAATGAGAGTTAAGCGAACCGTAAAAAAAATAAACAACCAAGGGGCAAGCACGTGCAAGTAGCATGGGAAGGAAGCTTCCAAGGGAAGCTAAAACATGTGGTTGTAAGTAAATACACCCTCACACCATGAGATTATGACATGTGGCAAAGGAATGATGCAAGCAATGACATAAGCAAGTGATGTCATCACTTTATCAAGATATTTGTTCAAGAATTATCCTCCACCAAGCATTTCTTTCTCATTTCCCAAGGCATACCAAGCAAGAAAAAACTCTCCCCCATTTTCTTCTTCTTACATTCGACCTTTTCATAGAAATGGTGAAATAGATTTTCAAAACTCAAGCTCTAGGCCATGGAAAATTACAAGGTTTGTTTCTTTGGATCCTATATTTCATAACTTAGTTATGCTATAAGTTTGAAGCCAAGATTCCAAGGATTACTTATTAAACAATTCCTCAAAGTTCTTGATGAATAGCTTTTTCAAGAACTAACATTTTGTTTTCTTATGTTTTCTTTAAGATCCAAGCTTGATAAAGATAGTTAGAGGTTCCTAGAGGCTTGTTAGTAATTCTCCGCTCTCCAAGGAAGGTATAAACTCTTGAACCCTTAGTTTTAAATTTGGTTTGTTTGGATGATAATGGTGATTACGATTTTGGGTCATTTGTGGTTGATGTTTGGATTGTTAATAATGTGTTGATGATTGTTAATGGATGAGAGATTAAGCCTGATTTTGAACCTCGATTGATTAAGTAGTTTAGTTAATTTTGAAGATAGTATGATATTGGATTGGATTGAGATTCTTGGGCTTATTATGAATGAAATCAGTAGCATATATGTGTATCTTGAGTTGTTGTTGATTGGTAGTTGGATTGGTATGATTTGGAATGGTAAAATTTGGGAATTATATAAACATAGCCGCGTAACGCCCGTTTACACATAGACTGTTTATGCTTAGCATTCGGATCAGAAACCTCACCGACCAAACTGTAAATTTAACATTTTTAGCTAGATCGTTTCGTAAGCTTCGTTTTGGTATATGGTTCGCTTAGATCTGATTTACGGTTTAGGAGAAACGACCGTTTTATATTACGGCATTTCGCGAACGAACCTTTACCCCTCGCTTAACTTTGAAACCTTGTTTAAGGCCCTTAAAAGGATAATTGGATTATAAAACAAGTTTTTAAGGTGGATTAGGCAGTTGATAAAGTACTCACGAAAGATTTGCCTTAAAACATTTAATAATTAATTTCATAAAAATGGTGGAGCCGAGGGTACTCGAGCGACTTATGTAAATCGTTAAGCGCAAAAGCGAACGGTAGGGTCTAAGTGGATAAAGTCTAGTTTCTTAAGCGACCGTGGTTTAATTCCGGCTTATGTTGTTCATAGGTTACCGGACCCACTCTAAGCTTAAGTCTACCCCGGAACACTTAGGCAAGTTTTCTACCCGTTATACTGTTATTGTGATGTAAATATATTGATGCATTATCTTGAGATAAGTGCATGGTTGTTATTAACAAGTCTTGCGATATATTGTAGCATGTTGATATGATATATATATATATATGCATGCCTGTTTCGTAATCTTGATATTTCATTGTCGATTCAATTGTATAAACTGCATAATACCTATGCTAGAGATAGGAATTATTTGCGTATACCCTTAGTATAGGGGACCCAAAGTTGAACATTTTTCTAAAACCGGGAGGCGAGGTTCCCGAGTATATATTATATAGTTTTCTATAACTATTAATCAAATAAACTATATTTGATAGTTTTGAATAATAATCAAACTTATTTTTGATTATTCAAATAAAGATCTTACTTTCGTATAAGTATATCTTTTGTTATTTATTATACGTTTCAAGTATGAGTTTTAAAACTTCTACTTCATTTATTTTTATAAAGATTATCCTTTATGGGAATATTATTTAAATAATAATATTCATATATTTTCTAACATATCGGAACTGATTTATTTTATTAAATTATCATTACTTCAAACATTCTTAAAAATGTCATCGAGTCTTTAAAATGATTTTAAAAAGTTAGAGAGGATCCCAAAACTCATTTTCAAATTTAAGATCTTCCTTTCGAAGGGGATTTAAATAATCGCTTAAAACCTAAGGGATCCGGCTCCGTGGTGTATTTTTGGCACAACGAAGTTGCTAATTTGATAAAAGAGTTTGATTACTTGCCCAACATTCGGGAAGTAAGCCCAATCGAAATGCGTCGGCATAAGTGACATGGGCTCAGTGGGAGTCCATCAAGGTGTAAGTGGCTGAGTGGCAGTCCATCAAAGCGTAAATGGATGAGTGGCAGTCCAGCATAAGGTCCTAATACGGCCAGGGTGATGACCAGTGGGGAATTCATCCATCTACTAGTAGAAAAGGTGACTTAATTGGTATCTTTGCCTGATCAGCAAGATATCAGGTTTATGCCAACGTTTTCTTCTTTCCAAATTTATTGGGTATTATAACTCTGTTTATATTGTTCATAACAGAGGTTTTCAAGGAAAGTATGAGATATATATATATATATATAAATGTGTATATATATATATATATTGGGACTTAATGAAGTATCTCGTGACTTCATTTTTTTTGAATGATATTTTAAAGATTGATTCTATTCAAGTCTTATCTTGTAGTCTCATCTATGTGGTGAACTTTTGAAACTGATTATACCTTGAACGGTGATAGTTCAAGTAGTATTGGGACAAGATATAAGTATATTGGAGTATCTTGTTACTTCATCTTTTTAACTTATATCTAGCTAATGATCATCTTATGCATGATAAAGATTTTCAGAAAAACATTGAGACAAGGTTAGATATATGAGATCACTTTACAACGATATTTTTGTACAGTTATAAACTGGAACTCTGTGTATATTATACATGGAAGAGGATTTCCAAGATTTTGAAAAGTATATATACTTATATACTGAATATTTTGCGACTTGGTCGTGATAAGATATCAAACTTGGTTCATTTCTTCTTGACCAAGACTTTCATGAGTACTATGAGAATGCTCATATATTGTTAATTATTATACATGTTATTTTGGTGGGCTTGTTGCTCACCCTTGCTTTATTTTTTCATCACACAACAACAGCTACTTAAGATGAACAGGACTAAGCTCCCAATTTGCGAGTAAATAGGAAATATTCCACAGTTTCCTGTAGGCATTGATGTCGTTGTAGCTGAGGTAGGAACTACCAATAGGCTAGGCTTTCAACTTTTGATGTACCAGACTTATGTATATTTATGAATTATAATAATGGCAAATAATATGTAAATTTATTCAGAAACCCTTTTTAGGTGTAATGACTTATAATTGTGGAATAAAATGACTTGTGTTATTTTTGGTATTCATCTCTGAGACTATAACTTGTGGTGTGTGTGTGTGTATATTGTGGGGTCACAGTACGCAGTAGTTGGTTGTTTATTAAGATTAAATGTTATTAAGATTAATGGAACTCGTGACAACCCGGATCCCCGACTCCGGATTTGGGGGTGTTACATGCCTAATCTGGAATTTGCTCAAGATGAAGTTTGTGATGCTTGTCAAAAAGGAAAAATGAAAAGATCAAGTCACAAGAGTAAAATGTGAAGTCTATAAGTGCACATTTGCAACTTATTTATATGGATTTATTTGGACCGGTTAATGTCCAGTCAATTTCAAGAAAAAGATATGCACTTGTGATGGTGGATGACTACTCAAGGTACATATGGTTAGAATTTATGTACTCTAAAGATGAAACTCCACACATCATAATTGAGCAAATTAAGAAGATTGAGAAGTAGACTGAAGATCAGAATTATGTGAAAAGGTTGAGGAGTGACAATGGAACATAATTCAGAAAATGCATCATTAACTGAATTCTGCAAAGACAAGGGTATTGTTCAAGAGTTCTCAACTGCTAGAACACCTCAGCAAAATGGGGTAGTTGAGAGAAAGAATAGATTACTGGTAGAGGTTGCTAGAACAATGCTGCAAGATGCAAAACTGCCAACTAGTTTTTGGGAAGAAGCTGTGAACACTGCATGTTATACTCAAAACAGGTATCTCATGAACAAGAATCTTGGAAAGTCACCCTACTCAATCTTATCTAAAAGAAAGCCTACTATAAAGCATCTTCATGTGTTTGAAAGCAAGTGCTATGTTTTGAAGGTTAACTCTGAATATGTGGGAAAATTTGACTCTAAAGTTTTTGAGGCAATTTTTTGGGATATTCATTGGAAAGAATTGCATACAAATTCTATGTGATTGAACAAAAAATGATCATGAAAAGCACAGATGTTACTTTTGATGATGACAAATGTCCAAACATGGAATGCCTTGATGAAAATGAAGTTGAAGCCCTCAAGTTTGAAAATCTCAACATTGATAGTGATTCTGATGATGAGACTGAGGTTAACACAAATCACGGAGTTGATGGAGAGTCCAATGACCAAGTGAATCATGAGAATAGAAGCTCATCTCATGAACCTGAATTTGATAGCATAAACTCAGGGGGAGAAAGAGGAGAAAATTCTGGAAGTCATGCCAATGATGAAGAAGAAACAGAAAATACAAGTCAACAAACATGTAATAACCCCAAAAATTTTGGACTTTTTGTAAACCTTATGAATAGTGATTTTGCTGATTATCCTGAAGAAGAAAACTTTTCATGCCACACAATGTAGCAGTTCTTTTATGGATATTCTGAGGTCTTATTAGTACTCTATATGGTATATAAGTGTATGTAAAGATCGTCAGAATCCTATCCGAACACTTTGATTTTTCCCGAAAATCCACCAGATACCGAAAGAATTGAGTATAAGATAACAAGATAAAAAGGATTTAAATTCAAGGATTATAAGAGGGGATCATAAAAGGAATATAAAATATTGAGAAAGATTTAGGGGAACCTAAGTAATAAGATCTCAGGTATGATCCCTCAAATGATAAACGAGAACGAAAGTTAAGCGAACCGTATAACAGATAAGTGGTCATTATCCAAGTAATTAGGGGTTAATCAAAGAGGTTAGTGGATGATGATGTCATCACACCAACAAGAAGAGGACAAGTGTAAGCAGATGACATAAGCAGATGACATGAGCATGACAAAGTGGGAAGGATTGGTTGGTTGATTGTGAGCCACACAATTTTTACCATGGTAACAATTTAATTAACAAACAAAAGGTAGCAACCAAGCCAAGGCAAAACAAATCACAAAATATAAATTAGAAGTTGACTTTTGCTTTCCAAGAACAAAAGCTCTCGGCCAAAACCAGAGCAGCAACTTAAAACTACCATATCTCCTTCAATACTCACTCAAATAGTATGTTCTATAGCTCTTTGGAAAGGTATTGAGATGACCTACAACTCTTTTTCACAAGTCTCGTCCAAATAAGCATGGTAAGACCCTAGTTTTGACAGTTCTTTCAATATGACTTTTAGAAACTTCAAAACCTAACTTTGTGTTCTTGATTTCTTTGGAAAGATCAAGCTTGTAGGAGGCTCCCTAAGACTTCCTAGCTACTCTAATCACTCCAAGGAAGGTATAACACCTCCAAATCCTAGCTTTATTTTGAGTATTATGATGGTTTTGATGGTTATAGTAAATGAGAAGCATGATGCTTGTGTGTTTAGAGTTTGGATTGGATTTGTAGTGATTTGGATGTTGAAATCTTGTTTATAGTTAATGAAACTTAAGTATAGCTAGTAGTTCATGTGTGGGGTTGTAGAAATTGGAAAATCTTGAGGTTTGGGGACTGATGTAGTAAGGTTTGGATGAGGTTTGGTTGTATTGTTGGTTGTGAGTTGAATGGTGGTTATTTGGAGTGGTTTAAAACTTGGTAATCTCGTAAACATAGTCTTCGTAATGCCCAATTTCATACAACTGCTTGTTCTTAGTGTTCGGGATAGAGAGCTAACTATTGAATCTGTGACTTTTCCATGTTTAGTTAGATTATGTCGTAAGCTTCATTTTGATATGTGGTTCGCTTGAATCCGATGTACGGTTTAGGAGAAACGACCGTTTTAAGTAACGGCGTTTCGCGAACGAACCATTACCCCTCGCCTTACTTTGAAACCTTGGTTAAGGTCCTTAAATGACTAATTGTTGTATGAAACAATTATGTAAAGTGTATTAGGCAGTTGGTAGGGTATTTGCGAAAGAATTGCCTTAAAATTCTTAATGGTTAATTTATTAAAAATGGTGGAGCCGAGGATACTCGAACGACTAAAATGATTTGTTAAGCGTAAAAATGATCAGAAGCGAACGTTAGGGTTCAATTGGTTAAAGTCTAGTTTCTTAAGCGACCGGGGTTTAATTCCGACTTATGTTGTTGTTCATAGGTTATCGGACCCACTCTAAGCTTAAGTCTATCCGGGAACACTCAGGCAAGTTTTCTACCCGTTATACTGTTGTTGTGATGTAAATATATGTATATGCATTATCTTGTGATAGATGCATGATGGTTATTAACAAATCTTGCGATATATTGGAGCATGCTGATATGGTTTATATGCATGCCTGTTTCGTAATCTTGATATCTAATTGTTGATTCAAATGCTTATAAGTTGCATAATACCTATGCTAGAGATAAGCAGTAGTTGCGTATACCCTTGGTATAGGGGACCCAAATGTGAACATTTTCTAAACCGGGAGACGATGTTCCCGAGTATATTATATATAAATAGATTTCAAAACTATTGATCAAATAAGGTTTATTCGATAACTTTATTTTATTTAATGAATATTATTTTGAA
This sequence comes from Apium graveolens, assembly GCF_009905375.1. NCBI lineage: Eukaryota > Viridiplantae > Streptophyta > Magnoliopsida > Apiales > Apiaceae > Apium > Apium graveolens. Next base: position 114,442,542 of record NC_133651.1, on the reverse strand, counting down.
TATTCATTCGAGGACTTATGACTCCGCTTTATTTTATTTAATGAACATTATTTTGAATATTCATTCGAGGACTTATGACTCCGCTTTATTTATTAAATAAATATTATTTTGAATATTCATTCGAGGACTTATGACTCTGCTTATTTTACTTAATGAATATTATTTTGAATATTCATTCGAGGGCTTATGGCTCCGCTTCTTTTATTAAATAATATTCTTTATTTTATTAAAGAATAATGTTTCGATAATCAAACTTACTTTCGATTATTCAAATAAAGATCGTACTTTCGTATAAGTATATCTTTGGTTATTTATTATTCATTTCAAGTATGAGTTTTAAAACATCTACTTCAATTATTTTTATAAAGATTACCCTATGGGAATATTATTTAAATAATAATATTCAGATATTTTCATATATATCAAGACTGATTTATTTTATTAAATCGGCATTACTCCAAACATTCTTAAAATTGTTTTTGAGTCTTCAAAATGATTTTAAAAGTCAGAGCGGATCCCAAAACTCGTTTTTAAATTTAAGATCTTCCTTTCGAAGGGGATTTAAATACTCGCTTAAAAATCTGAGGGATCCGGCTCCGTGATGTATTTTTATATTCATAACAAGGTTGCTGTTTTGATAAAAAGGGTTTTTGATTACTTACCCAACACTCGGGAAGTAAAATTCTTGGAATGAGTTTAATCCATTAACAGGCATCGCCTGGGAAATATCGGTGAGCTTTCCTTTCCAACTAGATACGACTTCTTGGTGGAGCCGTATCAACAAGTTTCTACTTGGGGAAAGGGGGGACGAGCTTTACGTTTCAGAGTCATGGATTTCATCTGAACTAGGAGTGGCGTAAGTGGTCGAGTGGCGCCGGCCCGGCCTTATTATATTGGCCCAAATGGCCTAGAAGTTCCGCTAAGACGGTCCATTTCTTAGGAATCCAGGGTTCGGTTGACAAGTAAATCCGACTGTTCTCCTCTACATGTAGAAAATGGTGGGGTTGCACTACTGCGACTGATCATCGTAAGTGGTCTTCCTGGCGCGGCAAACTCCCGTAATGAGTTCATCATCCACTTTGGTTATTTCTTCAACACTACCCGGAGCATTCGATCGAAAGGCTACGGATGGGTGATTGCTGAAGCATTGACAGGGTCAAACAGTTATGATGATGTTTCCCTCAAATGAAGTATCTCGTAACTTCATTTCTTTTAAACAACATTTCAAAGATTGAATCTATTCAAGTCTTATCTTGTAGTCTCATCTATGTGATGAACTTTTGAAACTGGTTATAACTTGAACGGTGGTAGTTCAAGTAGTATTTGGAAAAGATATAAGTATATTGGGGTATCTTGTAACTTCATCTTTTCAACTTATATCTGGTTAATGATTATCTTATGCATGACAAAGATTTTCAAAAAAACGTTGAGACAAGGTTAGATATATTAGATCACCTTGCAACGATATTTTTATACAGTTATAAACTGGAACTCTGTATATATTATACATGGCAGAGGATTTCAAAGATTTTGAAAAGTATATAAGTATATATACTGAATATTTTGCGACTTCGTCGCATTAAGATATCAAATTTGCTTCATTTCTTCTTGACCAAGACTTTCATGAGTACTATGAGAATGCTCATATATTGTTAATTATTATACATATTATTTCGGTGGGCTTGTTGCTCACCCTTGCTTTCTTCTTTCATCACACAACAACAGATAGACAAGATGAACAGGACCAAGCTCCCAATTTGCGAGCGGATAGGAAATGTTCCGCAGTTTCCTGTAGGCGTTGATGCCGCTGTAGCTGAGGTAAAAATTACCAATAGGCTAGGCTTTCAACTTCTGATGTACCAGACTTATGTATCTATATGAATTGTAATAATGGAAAATAATTGTAAATTTATTCAGAAACCCTTTTAAGGTGTAACGGTTTATAATTGTGGAATAAAATGACTTGTGTTATTTTTGGTATTCATCTCTGAGACTATAACTTGTGGTGTGTGTGTGTGTGTATATTATGGGGTCACAGTACGCAGTAGTTGGTTGTTTATTAAGGTTAAGTGTTATAAAGGGAAATGGAACTCGTGACAACCCGGATCCCCGACCCCGGATTTGGGGGTGTTACAAAATACACACAAGGAAATGTGATAGGAGTCACAATGCAGATGCAATTATTGGTGATCCCAATGTTGGAATAAGGACTAGGAGTGCAACTGTTAATGAATGTCTTCATGCATGTTTTCTATCACAAGTCGAGCCAAAGAAAACTGAGGAAGCCCTTCTTGATCCTGATTGGATATCTGCTATACAAGAAGAGCTAAATCAATTTGAGAGAGAAAAAGTATGAAAATGTTAGTGTTGGTGCCCTAGAGATAACACTATTTTGTTTATATTATGAAATATTTGGATTATTAATTATGATTCTATGGATTATTCTTTAGTAATTTATTATATCTTTATAATCTGCGATAAAATTTAGATTAATAAATGTTCTTGGAATATGATATGTAAATCTATATCTCTAAGTACGTGACTTAGAAATGAGATTATGAGAATAGTATTGATATTCCTAAAGGTTCCTAGTCAAGTATTATTGTTAATGGATGATAATAAATACATTGAGACTAGTGTGTTTGTTGACTGATGATCACATCTCATTTATCATAGGTATGGTGATACTAAAGTCAAAACACAGGCACATGTATTAAATACATGGTGCTGGATTGACCCGTTGTGAGATACTACATGTTTAAAGTGTCATAAGTTAATCTCACAGTGATAATAATGTATTGGTCCTTTGACCTGAAATCATTATATTTCTATACGAGAATTAATATACTTTAATACTATTGAAAGTTATCCTTGACCGGGTAATAATAAAAGTAGACATTGGGTACATTATGAATCGTATGAGAAATATGAATGATCTAAATGGGACTTAGCCCTTCTTTATTAAATGAGTGATATTATTGGCCGCTTGATTGAGTAAGACTATAAAATGTATGGTCGTGCTCAAATACTGATTTATTTAATAGTTTACTCATTGATCAAGGAAAGAAGGATTAAACGTTAACAGAGGATGACACAATGCATGCATATAGTTTGATCTATAATATAAGGCTAAAGGGATTATATTACATTGTACATTATTCACGAAAGGTTTAATCGATCACCGATTTAATTATTATTACTTGGGTAGCAATGATGTATTACTAGATGCCACTCATTGTTTATAATTTAAATATGAGATATTTAAATTATTACCAACGTAATAATAACCTATAGGGTCATAAAAAAACATGGAGGAATATTTATTTCAAATTCGGATTTAGATTAAAAAAAGAAATTTGAATTATTTATTATAAATTAAGTTAGACTTAATTAATGGGATAAATGAATTTCGAATTTGTATATTATTGAATCCGAAATTCAGTTGTTATTTAGTAATTGAGTTAAACTTAATTATTAAATAAATAAAATTTCAGATTTTAATAAACTCTAACTTGGATTAGGGTTACGACTGTTTTTGGCATCTCTATATAAACATCCTTAAGGCTAAAATTAGGGTTACGTTTTTATTAGATAAAAATATAAAACCCTAGCAGCTAAATGTGAGAGAGAGGGGGGAAACAGGTCCGTTCTTGGTGCTAGTACATGTTATTCCCAGTGGACTAACAATGAGATTTACAGAAGGGGGTTGAATGTAAATCTCAAAACTTTTTCAAGTTTTGAGCAGTTTCTAAGGCTAAGTGTTTTAGTGAACAAATGTGTGTGAATTGCTTGAAGCTAATACAGACATATATATATTCAAACACAAATGTAAAGAGCACAAAGAACTTAAAAACTTTTCTGGTGGATTTGTTGTTCCACCAGAGATGTGTTATTTCAGAAAATCTGTGATTCAAAGAATTAAATCACAGCTGCTTCCTAGTACAAACTAGATGATTTTCTCTCTGGATTTTTCTAAACAGCTCTGGAAAATTCACACATAATTACTAGCTGCTACTTGGTTTATATATCACCAAGTTTACAAGTGAAGACAAAACTGTAAAAAAATATAATTAAAAAGGCTCTTCACATGTTTCTTCTTCATTTCTCTATCCAATGCAATTTGGGTTTAGTTGTTAATCTTTGAATACTCCCTTGTTTGCACCAGAATGAAAATGCTGCATTTTCTTGATTCCTCCTAGAGGCTGCCACATTCCAGTTTGTCTCTGTCAACCCATGTGCCTCTGTCAGCTTATGAATTGTCACTATCAACTGCTATTGAACTAAGCATCCGTTGAAGCTTTCATCCGTTGATGCCTTATCCGTTGAGGCTTTATCCATTGAAGCTTTATCCGTTAATGCATTAGCAGTTGAAGTCTTATCCGTTGAAGCACTTATCCGTTGATGGATATTATCCGTTGAAGCTTTAGAGACATCCGTTGAAGCTTTGTTTCTTATCCGTTGAAGGTCTTCAATATCAGTTGATACTTCTTCATTTATACAAAATTACAAGGCATGAAATATTTACTATTAGCCCTCCTATTTGCATATCCACTAGTAGTCAACATGACTGATAATTTCCTACAACATCTAAGAATTACAACTTGAATCCAGAGAATGAAATGTGCTACAATACTTTACTTATTGCTAAGTAAAGCTACTCCTTCAACGGATAGCCAAGATGGTCTTATCCGTTGAGGCTACAAACACTAGATTTCTACTTAAGTATTTTGTTTAACTTATCATCAAACTAATACACATATTCCTAACAATCTCCCCCTATTTATGTCTACTAGAACTGTAGGCATAAATTTGGGTTTAGCTTGATGATAACAAAACACTTGACAAACATATTAACTATAATAAAGCAGAAATTCAAAAGTGCTGCAAAAATGTGTATGCTGAGATGGAATTGAAGAATTACATTGTTTCCAAGGGTGCTCCTTTAGCCTGGGCAGATTAATTTCTTTTCCTTTAATCCCTTGTTTTCTTTCCTAGCTTCCTGTCATTCTCCTCTATTTGAAGTTGAAGTTGTCTGTAGAACTCAGCTTCATCTTCTTCATTGATGTCCAACTTAGATTGCATATCCTTGAGAGTTTCATTACTGGCAATCTTGAGCTGATCTTCAAGTCTGAAAAATCTTCTGACTCCTTTGTTGTCTCTGAACTCCATCAACCAATGAGGTGATTTGTGAACTGTAATTCCTCTTTCTTAAATGAGTAATGTTCTAGGCAAGGCATTGGGCTCCCACCAAGTCTTCCTTATGTTGGCAATCTTGTTGAGAATCTCAGTCTTGGCAGTCCTGGTAAAGCCAGAATCCCTTTTTATGGCTGAGTAGACTCTAACCAAGGTAGAGTAGCCTTCATTCAGAATCCTGTAGAGAGACCAAGTTCTTTCCCCACTTCCTTTGTATTTGAACACTAGTCTTTCTGGTAGCTGTCTGTAGGCATCTATTCCCCTTACTTCCTCCAGCTCATCCAGATAGAGTTCAATGTCTGAAAATTCCTTTATGTCACAAATGTGAACATAATCATCCTTAGAGGCTTGTGGCTTAGGCTTAGGCTTCTGAGTGAATTTGATTGAGGTTGGAGGAGGTGTTGATTTGATTTTTCTTTTCTGCTTCTTTGATGGTGGAGAAGAGGTTAAGAAGGTGGGCAATTTGATGGTGTCCCAATCAATTGGTTCCTCCTTAGGAGTGATTGTTTCACCATGGATATTTATGAAGGGGTCAGGCACAATGGGCTCAGGAATAGAAGGTAGTGGTTTGGATTTTGATTGGGTTTCTTCAGTCTCATCTACCATCTTTCTTTTTGCATTGGCCTTCTTTCTGTTCCCTTTCTGCCATTCCTCTCTTTCCTTACTTCTTTCTCCCATATCATCACTAAACATGTTCCCCATACCTACATCTTCACTCTTGTCTTCAATTTCTTTCTTTTCTTCAGCTTGACTTGACTTTAGTTGTCTTTCAAGCTTTGCTTGTGCTCTTTTGTCAGCCTTTAGCTTTTTGGCTTCTTCCTTCAACCTTTGGGCTTCTTCCCTCTTGGCTATTGAGAATTTGGGATGTCCTTGCATCACACAGATGCTCTTTCCCTCTCTAAAGATAATAGCCATGTTCATCCTTTCAACCACATCCATGGTCTCTTTGTGCTTTATGATACTTCCACCCAAAACCTTGTCTTCATCAGGCCGTGGAAGAGGAAAATCCACTTCTTTCATCTGAGCAAGGCTTAGAGGATTCTTTGTAGAGTCCTTATTGGATCTGTTGTTGGGCTTGAGAACCATAGGTTTCATATTCTTGGCAGAAGTCTCTCCAGCCTTATTCCTCCTTACTGGCTTGAGCTCCAAAATAATTGATTCCACCTTTGTGCTATGCTTCACAGAATGTGATTTAGAAGCTATAGAACCAAAAATTTGTTGCACCTTTTCATCAATTTTCCTCCTTTGCTCTTTGACTTGCAATTCAGCTGCTGCTATCTGGATTTGATCAATTTCATCAAGCTTTCCTTTGATTTGAATAGTTGGAGAAGTGGTGATGGGAGGAATTAGCACTTTAGATATTTGAACTGTTGTTGATGGCTCTCCTTCCCCTTCCCTTTTATTCTCCCCCTTTTTGTTATCATCAAGGGTAGGGGTCAAGCCTTGTGCTTTTGCCAGCTGTATTAGTAGATTTGTCTGAGTTTGTTGATTCTGAAGAATGGTGACCATAGAGTCTTCAATGATCTGAACTCTATTTTCCAACCTGGCCAGCTTCTTGTCAGCATCAGATTTTCTCCTCAATCTCACTAACAAATCTTGCATAGTACCATAAGGCATGACTGAATCCAACTTCTCAGCATTGTAGGATTTCAGATCAGCAATATCCTGCTTGAGTTCATCCACACTTAGATTCTGTCTGATATGCTGCAACTGCAAGAGATGCAGAGAGTCTAGATGAGCTTGAAGAGTTGCCTTTGTACCAGCATCTGTAGTCTCCTGAAGGGCCTTCTGTATAGTCATTACTTGCTTGACCAAAGCTACACCAAACTGTCCTGGTGTAGATTCCTTTGCCCATGCCCAGTCAGGTAGATTTGGAACAGAACTTGGGCCTATTGCTCCCCCTAAGTTCATGCTCTCATCCAAAGAATTGGAGTCATCATCATTAGAATTTACTCCAAATTCTTCAGATGGCTCACCAGCTTGAGAAGGCAGCCTATTAACAACAGCTTTATCTCTTAGGAGAGATTCTGAAGTGTGTACAATGTTCAAAGTCTGCTCTGCCTCCACATTGCCCTGAGCAGCCAACAATTGATAGGCTGGAACAGGGTGAGTAAAAGTGTCAGCATCCAAGGAAATGTTATCAATTACAGCTTTATAATGTTGCTGAAATTGTCTTTCCTTTTCTGCATCATCCACAATCATTGACACACTAGCAATGGCTGGATCCACCCTTATAGCTTATGTACCTGACTTTCTCTCATTTTCTCTATTTTCTTGCATCAGGGGCTCCTCCTGGCTCACACACACCCTCACACCCTCACCCTCACCTTCCAAGGTGGCACTCCCCTCACTTACTTTTGCCATGCTGGAAGAAATAGCATGCATATGTTGACTCTCAACCTCTCCTTTTGCCTGGGAGCAACCCAGCCTCTCACTCAAATTATCACTCCCTTCCCACAAACCTAAAAGTGATTGAACAGTAACCATGTCTTCTACAGTTGGAATTATGTCTGTTGTATGTGTAGAGACCATCAACGGATAGGGAGTATCCATTGAAGTGGAAACTGATGGTATCAATGGATAACTGCTGTTAAGCTTATCCGTCGAAGAACAACCACTTGTCAACGGATGAGAGATATCCGTTGAAGAAGGAAAAGATGTAGATATTGAAAGTGACATAATTGTTAAATCTGTGTGAATTGATTTTAAGTGAGGTGACACAGATTCTTCAACTATATCTGAAAGAATTGGCTGATGATCCAACAAATCATCTAAAAGATGATGATCATCAGGATTGGAGTGGGGCTCCTCCCTGAGTTTTAAGGAGGGAGAATCAGGAATTGATGTGAATATCATATCCACATCCAGAGAGGGTGATGGAGAGTTTGATGAGTGATGTGTTTCTATTATGAGAGAATGGGACTGTGACTCCACATTTGTTGGAGTCACATCAAGCTAAATTTGAGAAGGCAAAGATACAGGTGGATGTATCTGTGCTGTGTGTGCCCCCTGTGTGGAAACTAGGGTTTTAGCCTTCTTCTTCCTTGAAAAGGCTTTTATTGGTGAATGTGTGGCTTCAGTGTCCCTCCCTCTTTTGTTCTGTGTCCCTGGTTGGGGACTATTTTCAATAGTTGCATCCTTTTGGGAGGATGCAACTAGGGATGTGTTTGACTCCTTTTGAACCACCACAGTCTTTTGAGAGACTGTGGCTTGGCCAGCTGGGGTACCACTCACCTCTCCCACCTTATCCTGGGGGGTTTCTTGATGTTCACCCCTCCCCTCACCACTCACACCATGTTCACTCCCTTCAGGGTTTATGGTAGTTGTTACAACTTTTGTCTTTTTGGAAACAACAGAGGTGGTTTTCTTTGACTTGTGTTTTGAAATTTTAGTTTTGGTGGCTTTGGTAGGAACCTGTTGGGACAAAGACACAGATTCCAATGCCACACTAGAAGGCAAAGAAACAACGGGATAGGAAATAGTAGTAGTTATAGAAGTGTTTACCTCACTTACCTGTGGTGCATTCATTATTGGCAAATATACCAATGGCACCTGGCTGTTGAGGTTGATTCTCACAAGGTCTGCAAGGACCCTTTTCTCTTGAGCCCAGCATTTGAGTTTATTGCTCTCATTAGATATAACCAACCCTTCAGCAACATGGTTAGCCAATAACATAAAGAATCTAGCATAGTAGATGTTATGGGGTCTATTAGCTTTGTTACCTAACCTGGAACCTAATTCTAGCATGACATAGTTGCTAAAATTGAAGTACCTATCAGAAACTAGCATATAGAGCATATTAACAAGAGATGAAGTTATGGCATCAAAATTGCTAATCTTCCCAGAGAAAACCTTGATAAAGGCATCTCCAAGAAAACTCCATTCTTTCCTAAGGCCCTTCCTTCTAATACTACCTAAACTAGCAGAATTAAAAGCATAGCCTATGGAATCTAACATAGCAGATACATCTTTATCAGTATGTGGTGTCATGGCATTATTATCAGGCAACTTAAAGCAAGACTGTATATCATCACAGTTAATGCAATAATCCTTACCTTTGAGAGAGAAGCCAATAGTCATATCTGTGGAGTTGAACTCTGCAGTTGCCCAAATCTCCTCAATTACCTCACAGTAAATGGTTGGGGCTTCCAGCATTGCATAACTTAGTTTATAGTTTTTGATGAAGTCCATCATCTTGTGATAATCAGAATGGGCTTCATTCTTTTCAACCAAGGCTACGAAATTGTTCTTTTCATAAACAAATCCAGACTGAGACATAATTTTGACTACTGGAGCCATTGTTGTGAGTAGAGGTTGCAGAGAAAAATTTGAGAGTTTTGGGAGAGAAAGAGAATAAAAATTGCAAGAAAGCGTAAAGTGAAAATAAGAATTCAATGGGCTTTTATACTTTCTTGAATTAAAACGTAAATAAAATGATTAAATGATACTTTTAAATAAGTTACAGCCGTTTGAGAATAAAGAAAACTGTAGAAATTCTGAAAACTGCCTTTAATACAAATACATACAACAGTGTATATCTGTATCAATCGGTTAAGTAAAAGAATCAACGGTTGTGACTCACTTAAAGTAACTGATGTGACACTTCAACGGATAAGGTAAATAGTTATCCGTTGATGATCAACACTATTTTATCCGTTGAGGGATAAAATTACCAGAAATGCATTTGTCTTTCAACGGATAATGAGCATCCGTTGATAGAACAATTTTGGCTTTCAACGGATAGGGAATATCCATTGATAGAATAATTTTTACTTAAAGCCAACTTTGTTCTTGCCAAATTCATTTCAGGCTTCAAGGCAGATTATAAAGAGGACATAAATTTATGAATAATTAAGCATACCTAGCTCACTTACTAATCTTGTGAATGTTGATTCATCAAGTGGCTCGGTAAATATGTCTGCAATCTGCTTTTCACTTGGAACAAAATGAAGTTCCACTGTACCTTTCATCACATGTTCCCTAATGAAGTGGTACTTGATGTCAATGTGCTTGGTTCTTGAGTGCTGCACTGGATTTTCAGTAATGGCAATGGCACTTGTGTTGTCACAGAATATAGAAATTTTGTCAACAGTTAGTCCATAGTCAAATAGTTGATTCCTCATCCATAGTATATGTGCACAACAACTACCAACAACAATGTACTCAGCTTCAGCTGTTGATGTGGAAACAGAATTTTGCTTCTTGCTGAACCATGACACAAGCTTGTTCCCTAGAAATTGACAGGTGCCAGTTGTGCTTTTCCTGTCTATTTTGTAGCCTGCATAATCTGCATCTGAGTAGCCAATTAGATCAAAACCAGACTCTCTAGGGTACCAAATTCCTAGATTTGGAGTCCCTTTGAGATATCTGAAGATTCTTTTAATAGCCACTAAGTGAGATTCTTTAGGGTCAGCTTGAAATCTAGCACAGAGATATGTAGAAAATATTATATCAGGTCTACTAGCAGTTAAATATAAAAGTGAGCCAACCATGCCTCTATAACTTGAAATGTCCACAGACTTTTCAGCCTTGTTTAATTCAAGCTTGGTGGCAGTGGCCATGAGAGTTTTTGCAGATGAACAGTCCATTAAGTCAAACTTCTTTAAGAGATCATAAATATATTTAGTTTGACTAATGAAAATTCCACCACTAACTTGTTTAACTTTTAAACCAAGAAAATAAGTTAGCTCTCCCATCATGCTCATTTCATATTTACTTTGCATTAACTTAGCAAACTTTTTACAAAGCTTATCATCTCTAGATCCAAATATAATATCATCTACATAAATTTGAACAAATATTGTAGAGCCATTAACATTTCTAAAGAAAAGAGTTTTGTCAACTGTACCTCTTGTGAAGTGATTATCTAGAAGAAATTTTGACAAAGTCTCATACCAGGCTCTAGGTGCTTGCTTTAGTCCATAGAGTGCTTTCAACAGATAATACACATAGTCTGGAAAGTTTGGATCTTCAAATCCTGGAGGTTGGCTTACATAAACTTCTTCCTCCAATTCCCCATTTAGAAATGCACTCTTGACATCCATTTGATAGACTTTGAAATTGGCATGGGCTGATAGGCTAGAAAGATTCTGATGGCTTCAAGTCTGGCAACTGGAGCAAATGTCTCATCAAAATCTATTCCCTCTTGTTGAGAATAGCCTTTAGCAACCAATCTGGCTTTATTCCTTATGACAATGCCATTTTCATCCATCTTGTTTCTGAATACCCATTTTGTGTCAATAGAACTCTTGTTCTTTGGCTTGGGTACCAGCTTCCATACTTTGTTCCTCTCAAATTGGTTTAGCTCCTCTTGCATTGCTAAAATCCAATCTGGATCCAATAGAGCTTCTTCCACTCTCTTAGGTTCCTCTTGTGATAGAAAGCTACTATACAGACATTCATCTTGAGTAGCCCTTCTAGTTTGCACTTTAGATGTAGCATCACCAATGATCAGTTCAAAAGGATGATTCTTGGTCCATTTCCTTTGAGGTGGTAGATTAGCTCTAGATGAGGTTTCCTGTGAGATAGAATGTTGATTGGTTGAAACTCCCCCCCTGAGTTGCTGATCCTTTGAAAGGAATTGGGAGCTCTATCAACTGATGAAGTGAATTGATTATCCGTTGACAGACTATGATCAACGGATGCTTCATTATGAACTTCAACAGATGATGCACTTTGTCTTTCAACGGATGCTGCATTGCTTCTTTCAACGGAAGCTGAATTATGACTTTCAACGGATGCAGCATTCTGTGCATTATCCAAAGGCAGATTTTGAATTCTTCTTGAGATGCCTTCTTCATCATTCTCATCTTCACTATCATCATAATATATCTCAATATTGTCAAATTTGAGTCCTTCATGACGTCCCTCATCTGTTAGTCCATCAATCTTTTTATCATCAAACACAACATGCACAGATTCCATGACAATGTTGGTTCTTAGATTGTAGACCCTATATGATTTTCCAGCAGAATAACCAACAAATATTCCTTCATCAGCCTTTGCATCAAACTTCCCTTTGTGATCAGGTTGATTCCTTAAGATGTAGCATTTGCAACCAAAGACATGCAGAAAGTTTAAAGTTGGTTTTCTTCTCTTGAATAATTGATAGGGAGTCATGCCTTTTGCCTGATTGATTAGAGAAATATTCTGAGTGTAACATGCACAGTTAACAGCCTCAGCCCAAAAATAAGTTGGGAGTTTTGACTCTTCAAGCATTGTCCTTGCAGCTTCAATTAGTGATCTGTTCTTCATTTCCACCATACCATTTTGTTGTGGAGTCATTGGAGCTGAGAACTCATGCATGATCCCATTTTCTTCACAGAATAACTTCATGGTTGAATTCTTGAACTCAGTTCCATTGTCACTCCTAATATTCCTTACTTTGAAATCAGGATGATTGTTGACTTGCTTGATATGATTGATAATGATTTCACTAGCTTCATCCTTTGATCCAAGAAAATAAACCCATGAAAACTTTGAGAAATCATCTACAATCACTAGGCAATATCTTTTCCTCGAAATTGACAATACATTGACTGGTCCAAAAAGATCCATGTGTAGCAGTTGTAATGGTTCATCAATTGCAGATTCAAGCTTCTTGCTGAATGATACTTTCTTTTGCTTTCTTTTCTGACAAGCATCACACAGTCCATCCCTAGTGAATTCTACTATAGGCATTCCTCTAACTAAGTCCTTTTTGACTAGATCATTCATTATCTTAAAATTCAAGTGGGACAGCTTCTTGTGCCATAGCCAACTTTCAACTGGACTTACTTTGCTGAAAAGACAAGTAATAGATTCTACATCTGTAGAGTTGAAGTCAGCTAAATACATATTCCCTTTTCTAACTCCTGTTAGAACCACTTTATTGTCCTTCTTACTTGTGACAATACAGGCTTCAGAGTTGAAGGAAACAGTATTCCCTCTATCACATAGTTGACTAATACTCAATAAGTTGTGTTTGTGACCATCAACTAATGCAACTTCATCAATGATGACATTTTCTTTTGAAATCAAGCCATATCCCATAGTGAATCCTTTGCTGTCATCTCCAAAGGTTATGCTAGGGCCAGCTCTCTCCTTAAACTCTGTGAGCAGGGTGAAATCTCCTGTCATGTGTCTTGAACAGCCACTGTCCAAGTACCATAGATTCCTTCTTTTTCCCTGCACACAACAAAATCAATCAAGTTGATTTTGGTACCCAAGTTTCCTTGGGTCCATCCTTGTTAGTCTTTTTCCTAGACTTCATTCCTCCTGCATCTTTTGACTTAGGTAACTTTGGGTCAACCTTGGTCTCAGATGTAGTTGGTTGAAGTGTAGGGTTAGTCACAGAATCATTTAGCACATTTGATTGAATTTGATAAGGCATAGATTGTGCAAACATGTTATTCCATATAGGCATATTGTATGGCATTTGAGGCATACTAAATGCAGTAAAATAATGATTATTAATATATGGCATGTTTGCAAAATGTGCATGGGGATTCTGATGAGACATAACAGGCATAGCATGCAGAGGTGACATAGACATGTTAGGCATGGAGGGATTTGAAGGCATGGGAGCATTCTTAACAGATTTGCAGTTATCAGATAGATGATTAACACTTTTACAATGCACACAGCTTTTTCTAGGAGCATACCTATCAGGTGTGTAATTGTTATGTTTATTAATCCCTACCTTCCCATTTCTTTTAGATTTTCTTTTAGTTTCCTTTTTATCCTCAACCAACTTGAAGCCTATTTTTCAGCTGATCTAAAGTCATGTGTCCTATATTCACCTTACTGGCATCTTTGGATGTGCTAGCTCCTTCTTTGACAAAGTTCTTGAAAGTTGAACCATCCTTCTTATTGAGATTTTTATTTTTAAAATTACTTGCCTGTTTTAATTGATGAGCCTTCAACGGATGCTCTTTTTCTTCCTTCAACGGATAACTTTCATCATCCGTTGATTCCACATCCGTTGACAATCCATCAATTAATTCTAACTCCTTTTTGTTTTTCTTCCAGGCATCCTCACAGAATGATTAAATTCCCTGAACCTTGGCAATCTGAACACTAACATCCCTAGATGTTTTCCAGGCCTTGATTACCTCTTGCTCACTCTCTAACTGTTTAGAAAGAATTTCTACTTTCTTAACAGCTTCTTCTAGTTCACTCTCAACAGTCAAGCATTTAAGTTTAATCTTTTCAAGCTCAATTACCTGATCCTCTAACACAGCATTCCTATCACTTAAAAACATATTATTCTCTTTGATCCTGATGTTTTCTTTGGCTAGTGATTTAAGGGAAACACGCAAATGATATAATTCATTGGATATATCATTTATGGCTTCATTGCATTCATTTTTAAAAAGCTGAGAGAGATCAGTAGTAATTACCTGGTTGCTTGATGAACTAGTTTCATTTTCATCAGAATTAGCCATCAGGGCTAGGTTGACATATTCCATATCATCATCTTCATTGACTCCATCTGCTGCCCAATCATCTTGAGTGAGAAAAGCTCTTTCCTTTTGTTTGAGCAAATCAAAATACTTCTTTTTGTAATCAACTTGCTCAAATTTCTTCTTATCAGAGGTTGCTTCCTACACTCACTTGCAAAGTGTCCACTAATGCCACAGTTATAACATTTGAACTTGGATTTGTCCACCATGTTTTTGTTTGGCTTAGTGAATTTTGTATTTTTCCTAAACTTCATCTTTGCAAACCTCCTGAACAGAAAAGCCAGATGTTCATCAACATTATCAGAGTCATCCTGACTGGAATTGTCTTCATCCTCAGCTACTTGCTCTTTACCCTTGCTTGATTCTAATTTGCTTGTGCCAATTTTGAGACTTGGCATTATCTTCTCCTCATTCCTGGCTTCAATCTTCTCACTGTCAGCTACAAGTGCAACTGTTCCTCCTTTTCTCTTTCCCTTTTCCAGCAGCTCATCCTGCTCCATTTCAAGTTCATAAGTCTTCAAAATTCCATATAATCTTTCAAGTGTGAAGTTCTTATAATCTTGAGAATTTCTTAAGGAGACAGTCATAGGCTTCCATTCCTTTGGTAGAGACCTCAGAAATTTTAAGTTAGAATCCTTGACTTGGTACACTCTACCATACAGCTTCAATCCATTTAACAGTTTCTGAAATCTGTTGAAGGTATCATTTAATGATTCTCCTTCTTCAAAGTGAAAATATTCATATTGTTGAATAAGAAGCTGCATCTTGTTCTCTCTAACCTGCTCAGTACCTTCATAGATGATTTGTACAGTATCCCAAACTTCCTTTGCAGTTTGACTATTGATGACATTGTCAAACATATCTTGATCTAAGCCATTAAACAAAATGTTCATGGCTTTCTTGTCCTTGCGGATTTCTTCTATGTCTTCAATAGTTCATTCTGCTTTTGGCTTGGGAATGGACTATCCAACATCAACTGTTACAGTAGCAGCTATAGCCACTTTGTGAGGGATGTGAGGACCATTTTCAATACAGTTGATGTAGCTTTCATCTTGAGAAAGAAGATGTAAATGCATCTTCACTTTCCAGTGATGATAGTTATCTTTTTCTAGGACTGGAATCTTTATTCCAATATCCTTCCTAGCAGGAGGATTCTTCTGTGCACTCATGATGTTAGCAGAATAGATCTTTAAACTCTTTGTATGTTAAGAGCTTGCTCTGATACCAATTTTTATTCCCAGTGGACTAACAATGAGATTTACAGAAGGGGGTTGAATGTAAATCTCAAAACTTTTTTAAGTTTTGAGCAGTTTCTAAGGCTAAGTGTTTTAGTGAACAAATGTGTGTGAATTGCTTGAAGCTATTACATACAGATATATATTCAAACACAAATGTAAATAGCGCAAAGAACTTAAAAACTTTTCTGGTGGATTTGTTGTTCCACCAGAGATGTGTTATTTCAGAAAATCTGTGATTCAAAGAATTAAATCACAGTTGCTTCCTAGTACAAACTAGATGATTTTCTCTCTGGATTTTTCTAAACAGCTCTGGAAAATTCACACATAATTACTAGCTGCTACTTGGTTTATATATCACCAAGTTTACAAGTGAAGATAAAACTGTAAAAAAAATACAATTAAAAAGGCTCTTCACATGTTTCTTCTTCATTTTTCTATCCAATGCAATTTGGGTTTAGCTGTTAATCTTTGAATACTCCTTTGTTTGTACCAGAATGGAAATGCTGCATTTTCTTGATTCCTCATGGAGGCTGCCACATTCCAGTTTATCTCTGTCAACCCATGTGCCTCTGTCAGCTTATGAATTGTCACTATCAACTGCTATTGAACTAAGCATCCGTTGAAGCTTTCATCCGTTGATGCCTTATCCGTTGAGGCTTTATCCATTGAAGCTTTATCCGTTGATGCATTAGCAGTTGAAGTCTTATCCGTTGAAGCACTTATCCGTTGATGGATATTATCCGTTGAAGCTTTAGAGACATCCGTTGAAGCTTTGTTTCTTATCCGTTGAAGGTCTTCAATATCAGTTGATACTTCTTCATTTATACAAAATTACAAGGCATGAAATATTTACAATTAGCCCTCCTATTTGCATATCCACTAGTAGTCAACATGACTGATAATTTCCTACAACATCTAAGAATTACAACTTGAATCCAGAGAATGAAATGTGCTACAATACTTTACTTATTGCTAAGTAAAGCTACTCCTTCAACGGATAGCCAAGATGGTCTTATCCGTTGAGGCTACAAACACTAGATTTCTACTTAAGTGTTTTGTTTAACTTATCATCAAACTAATACACATATTCCTAACAGAACACGCCTCATCTGTATCAGTTTTCGTGTGGATACCTGTACGGCGTAGATCGTCAAGGCGGGATACGTGGTGTTCGGTTAAAGCTAGGATCTTCTTTTGACAACCATAATCATAAAGCTCTTTAAGGTAAACATCTATTCTCCGTAATTATCCGTTCATTATACATAGATTCTGCGGTAGGGATTCGAATTTTTTTGTTTTTCCGTTGCATTTTTATGCTCGAATCCCTAAAAGGAAATTAGTTCCTACATCAAAGAATAGAAGTATTATTGGAACAAAGTGGGTGTTTAGGAACAAGATGGATGAAAATGGAATTGTCACCAGAAATAAAGCAAGGTTGGTTGCAAAAGGCTACTCACAGGAGGAAGGAATTAATTATGATGAAACTTTTGCTCCATTTGCAAGACTTGAAGCAATAAGAATTTTTCTTTCATTTCCTGAACATTGATATTTCAAGGTATATCAAATGGATGTGAAGAGTGCATTCCTTAATGGTGAGTTGGAAGAAGAGGTTTATGTGCAACAACCACCTGGCTTTGAAGATCCATAATTTCCAATTTTTTTATACAAGTTACTCAAGGCTCTCTATGGACTTAAACAAGCACCTGGAGCTTGGTATGATACACTGTCAGAATTTTTGATTAAGCATGGATTCATTAGAGGTACTATTGACAAGACTCTCTTCTACAAGAAACTTGGTAATGATATGATCCTAGTTCAGATCTATGTGAATGATATTATCTTTGGTTCAAAAGTTCTCTAAGCTTATGCATAGTGAATATGAAATGACTATGATGGGGGAATTAAGTTACTTTCTTGGACTTCAAGTCAGCCAAAGAAGTGATGGAATCTTCATCAGCCAAACTAAGTATGTCAAAGATTTATTGAAAAAGTTTGGCATCGTTGATTGTTCACCTGCATCTACACCTATGTCTACAGCTACAAAGTTAGATGAACATAAAAAGGGCAAGAGTGTAGATATCTCAAGCTATAGAGGAATGATTGGATATTTTCTTTACTTGACTGCAAGTAGACCAAATATCATGTTTACAACATGTCTGTGTGCAAGATTTCAAGCCAATCCAAAAGAATCACATTTGATGGCTGTAAAGAGGATTTTCGAATACTTGAATGGTACTCCAAACTTGCGATTATGGTATCCTAAGGGAACTGGTTTTGAAGCTGTTGGATGCACAGATGTAGATTTTGCTGGATACAAGGTTGACAGAAAGAGCACTAGTGGAAGCTGTTAGTTTCTTGGACAAAGACTTGTATCCCGGTATAGCAAGAAACAACAATCTGTGTCAACTTCCACATCTGAGGCTGAATACATAGCTGCTGGAAGTTGCTGTGCTCAAGTGCTTTGGATTAGAAATCAGCTAATGGACTATGGCCTAGTGTTACACAAAATTCATATTATGTGTGACAATACTAGCGCTATATTTATTGTGACTAATCCAGTTAATCATTCTAGAACAAAGCACATTGATGTAAGGTACCATTTTATTAGAGAACATGCTGCAAATGGTGCCATTGAGCTTATTTTTGTTCCAACTGAAAAATAATTAGCTGTCATTTTCACTAAACCTTTGGATGATAACTTGAATAAAACACTTAGTGGATTTTATTTAAGTGATTTTGTAGCTTTCAACGGATGATCATTTTAACATCCGTTGAAAGAGTAGCTTATGTAACAATAAGTTTAGTATCACATTTCTGCATACTTGAATGGCTTAGTGAACTAAATGTTGTAGAATGTTTAAGTCATGTTGACTACTAGATTGATATGCAAGATAGGATGGTTAATTATAAATATTAGATGTCTTGTAATCTTGTATAAATGAAATAGAGTTAACTACCAAGAAGACAGTCTTAGCGGATGATTCACAAAGCTTCAACGGATGATCAATATAAATCTCGACGGAAAGTCAAACAGAGTTTTAACGGATGATCAATGTGAGTTTCAACGGATGATCAAACAGAGTTTCAACGGATGATCAAATTTAAAAGAGCAGTTGATAGTGACTTGACAGTCACATGCGTTGGTTGTATGCAAATGGAATGTGGCAGCTTAATTCAGGTTTTGGAGAACAAAGAAGTATTTCCATTTCCATGCTAAACTGAAGATATTCAAAGATGCTGGAAAGAGAAGTGTAGCAGCATGAAATTAGACCAGAAATAGTTTGTCTTATTATCTTATCTTTTTATCATGTAACTTGGTGATATATAAACCAAGGGTAGCAAGTTGAATTGTATCAAAGTTAGAAAACAATTACTAGAGAAATAGATAAGGCAGAATCTGTAAAGAATTTCTCAGTTCTTGTAGTTCAACTTGTAAGCAATTGTGTACATTTTGTAACACAGAGTTCTCTACTTAATATATATCTATGGTGGAAAAGTTCAATCCACCAGAAAGTTTTTAAATACTTGTATTTAAATGCTTTGTGATTTGATTTGTGTTTTACTTTTATTCCACACTATTGCAAAATCAAACACATTTATTTATTTGTAGTAGAACTGTTCTTGAAATCTGAAAAGAAGCCAGAATTCCATTCAACCCCTCCCCCCTTCTGTAATTCTTGTCTAGATTGTTTGGGAATAACAGAGTAAATTAAAATGACTTCTCGATATGTAACTCTCTTTTCAAAATGACTTCTCGATAAGCAAATTCCATATGTTTATTTTTTAGTTCTCGATAAGTCATTTGCTTATACTATAAATACTCAGACATCTCGACATACACATACTTATGCCTTCGAGAACTCTAAGTGACCTAGAATTTTCAAATCCAAACTGATTTCACTCTCGTTTCGAACTCTTTCTCTTTAATCTCTTTTACCCACTAAACTTCATACTCTTCTCAATGGCATCAAACACTGTTGTACCCTTTATCCTAAAAGAGACCAACTTTCTTGCATTATTAGATGCAAATCAAGCTCCTGAAGCTTTCAAAAGCTTTGTGAAGTTTATGTCCGAAACTTACTTTGTGAGAGCTCTTACTGCTTGTTAGGTCACACACTCCTTTCCATTCCTATTTTTCCTAGGTGATTTTACCTTGTTTGCATTCTTAACATCTTTCAGCTTATGCTTAAGCTGCTTCTTAGTCATTAAGCCTATATTTACTTCAGCTGTCTTTTCCTGTTTTAGTTTGTCAGAAGTTAATCCCTCTTTAACTTCTAATTTCTCATTGTCAGACTTTACAGTTACAAACTTAACAGGTTTTAACTTTGGCTTTTGCTTAACAACGACAGGATTAATTTCTACAGTTCCTTTATCATTCTTGTCCTCTCCATAACCTAAGCCCTCTTTCCAGTTTTCACTACTTAGCAAATTTTGAGTTGTTCTGCCAGAGTTAGTCCAAGTCCTGATAATCTCTCTTTCCTTTTCTAACTCAGTTTTTAGAGATTCATTCATTTTTAGCACTTCATCCCTAACATAAAAAGCATCATCTCTATCCTTCTGAGTTTGATGGAACATAACTAACTCTTTTTCTAAGAAATCATTTCTTTTCTTAAAAGCAAGATTTTCAGAAGTTAATCTTTCATATGTTAAAGTTTGATCTCTATAACTAACAAACATGGTTTTAAGATATCTTCTCAACTCATTAATATCATCAGTATGAAAAGCATAAGTAGTCTGAGGTACCTTTGATTCAGCAGCTTCAGAACTGCTTTCAGCACTTGCTTTATCAGCATTTGCCATCAAAGCATAATTCTCCTCACTTTCAGAGTCAGAGGTGTCTGTCCAGCTTTTCTTCTTTGTGACAAGAGCCTTGCATTTGTCACCCTTCACTTTCTTGCAATCAGGAGATATGTGGCCTTTCTCACCACAGTTATAGCATTTGACATTGATATAATCTCCTCTATCAGACTTTCCTCCTCTGTCCTCAGATCTTCTGAAATTCTTCTTATCAGAACTTGTGCCTTTCCTGGAAAACTTTTTTCCCTTCCTGAACTTTCTGTATGCAATCTTTGTGATCCCTTTCACCATAAGAGCACACAGCTTCATCATCTCCTCATCAGCATCAGTCTCAGGTAAGCTTTCAGAATCTGAGTCATCATCACTCTCAGAACTTGATGACTCAGTATCAGACTTTGTGAAAAGAGCTTAACCCTTATCTTTCCTTGAGGTAGCTGCCTTGGGGGATTCTTCTTCAGCCTTAAGAGCAACTGTCCTTGACTTTCCTCATTTCCTCTTACTTCTTTGTTCCATCTCAAGTTCATGAGTCTTGAGCATTTCATAAATTCCATCAAGAGTTGTTTCATCAAGATTGTAGTTGTCTCTTATTGTTGTTGCCTTCAAATCCCAACATTCAGGAAGAACTAACAGGAATTAAAGGTTTGAATCTTTAAGATCATACTCTTTATTAACCAATGACAAATCATTCAAGAGTTTGACAAATCTATCATATAAATCAGTCAATGACTCATTAGCCTTTAAGTCAAAGTGTTCATACTCTTGAGTGAGTATTGTCTTCATGTTCTTCTTAATTGTATCAGTTCCCTGACACCTTATTTTCAGAGCATCCCATATCTCCTTTGCAGTCTTGCAGTTAATTACCTTGTTTGACATTACATTATCAATGGTACTATGCAGTAAGTGTCGTACCTTAGCATCCTTAGCAATTGATGCGATATCTTCAGCGGTATAATCACTCTTCTCCTTTGGTACAGTCTTTGCTGCTTCACCTGCAACTGCAACAACGAGCTTGGTTGGTTTGTGAGGTCCTTCCTTGATTCTATCAAGATATTCTGGATCTGTAGCTTCCAGAAACATGGTCATCCCCACCTTCCATATGGCATATTCAGATGGTCTCAGTATGGGAACTCTGATGGTCTCATACCGACTTTGAATTTGTGTCTTTGGAGGTTCTTCAATTTTGATAGGCTTAATTGGAGTTTCTGTGTCAGACATGATTGTGTTTGGATCTTAAACTGTATGTGCGTTAATAGAAGGGCTCTGATACCACTTGTTCCCATTTCCCCATTTGTGCGGTACTGTTACTTGACTGGTCATTTCTCCCGGCCGCCTTTACATAAATACATGCATACATACATACATACATACATCTTGTTCTTCTTCTTGAGCCATACATACGTACATACATACATAATTCATACATAGTACAAGTCAAACATCTACATAATCTTTGGTTCTATACTTGGCAAAAAATCTCCTCAACTTTATTACAATCTAATTGGTGAGCTTCTACAGATCTCAATTTATATTACTTCTTGTTCTCTTTCATTAAGTACAATGTTAATCTCATTTAACTTCTTACTAATTCTCCTTCATTTCATCAGATGTATGCTTCGTTTAGTTGCTGATTAAAATTCACCTCAATTATTACAGGTACGGATGCTTATCCCACCTAAATAGGCGAGTTTTCACAGGTTTAATATATTTGTGTACTATATATTGTTGGGACTTTGTACTTTCAAGTATTGTGAATTATGAATTGCGCTATTTTTAATTGACATGAAATTGGTATTTTATAAATTGTACATCGACACTGTAGTGAATAGGAGTAATATTTAGCTGTGATGATCAGTCGCAGACTTGCAAATGTGTGGCAAGATTCTTGTACTTTTCATCTATAACAACTTAAATGGAAGAAGTTGCATCATTATGTTTTGAGAAATCACATTACTTAATTTTACAACGCCACTACAAATCAGGATGTCGATATTGTTAGGTTCTATTGTATTAAGTTTTGTGGTTGTTATGGTATCCGTTCTAAAATTGGTTATGAAAAATTCTATTGTTTTTTATTCTGAAATTAAATGCATATCTATTTCCTTTTTTCTCATTTTTTGAGGTTGAATTAACGTACATGGTCTGGTCTATTCATTCTGAAAAAGGATGTTATGTTGCACTGTCAATTCATGCCATGGTATATGCATACTAGATCAAAATATTAAGATATATCAAAGTATAAACTTTTATTTTTGGATACACCGGTGTGGTGAAGGTCCTGAAAATCAGTATTTGTGAAAATATTTCCCTTCTAGTCGAGACAGATTGAAATATTCCTGAAGTTGTATAGCATCATTTTCAGATTAAGCTGTGGGTTTAGAAGCTGTGAATGCACTATGGATATAAGTACAATGAATCGTGGAGAGATTACTGTTCTGGCATGTGCTGGTTGTGCATTCCTGTCGATGCACTTCACTGTCCAGCTTCTATCACAACATCTCTTTTATTGGAAGAATCCAAAGGAACAAAGAGCGATACTCTTTATTGTCCTCATGGCTCCAATATATGCTATTAAATCTTTTGTTAGTATGTTGGATCTTGAAGGAAGCAAACCATTATTCATGCTTCTAGACCCCATTAAGGAATGTTACGAGGCTTTGGTAGGTACCCGTTACCATTTCCAGTGCTTGCTCTTTTCTTCTTTTAAACATAATTTTAGTTCTTATTGCATGTCCTTCTGTTTTTGTTTTCCATATTGCAGGTGATTGTGAAGTTTTTGGATTTAATATATAGTTACTTAAACATATCCATCAACAACGACATGGTACCTGATGAAATGAAAGGAAGAGAAATTCAGCATTCATTTCCAATGACACTTTTTCAGGTGAACAATTGTCTCCATTTAAGTTACTTATTCTTGTGTACTGGTCCAAAGATCTCTGCATGTTTGAAGAACTAGCCAAGAAGGTTTATATTAGATATAACAAAACTTTGTTTGAATGATTTAGTGCCTCAGATGTGCACGCACATGAAACATTTTGTTATACTGCACCTGTATGAATGTGTGGGGTGGCAGCGCAGGGTGCAGAGGTGAAATTATACTAGTTAGGGGATGGTAAAAGAAAATTCTGGTCAAAAGTGTTTCTCTCCCTTTTCCTAACTGACTCTCTGTTTCCTTGCTTTAATTTTCCTTGTAATTGTCCAAAGTTTATTATCAGATCCTCTACTTTATTTTCACTTGACACCATTCAACATAGTAACTTACCATTGCTGTGCAACTGTAGTGATGCTTTCTGAACTTCAGATAGCCACTAATCCTCATGTTATGCCAAATCGCATAAGGTTTGGGAGAAAGAAACCATGTTTGTGTATTACTAGAACTAGCCTAACAACCCGTGCGATGCACGGGTCTTCATTAATATTTTTATATTATTTAAAATTATAATATTTTTTTGGATCATCAACTTATTAGTATATATATAAATAACAAATATAAATATTTGTTGTTGGCGGGATTCGAACCTGAATATTGGGTAGTGTATAAATAATAATATAAATATTTGTTGTTGGTGGGGTTCGAACCTGAAAACTTTAATAATGTATAAATAATAATATAAATATTTGTTGTTGGCGGGGTTCGAACCTGGGAGCTTGAGTAGTATATATATTTTTAGTATTTAAATCTAACGGTCCTGAGCACTTGGTTAAAAAGATCGGACGGTCATAAATGGGGATAACCAAACCAACCAAAAAGGGCATACGAAATTATACCCCATTCCGGTTATTATAGTATAGTATAGATTTCATTGGATTAGGTCTATGATTTGGGACATGTTAATCTTGTTTGTAAATTCATAATTTCTTCTTGTTGACAACTTATTCTTCAAATGTAGCCACATATAACTTGCCTGGACCAGCGCACTTTAAGGCTACTCAAATACTGGACATGGCAATTTGGCACTACTCGCGCAATATGCTCGATTTCGATGATAACATTACGAATTCTAGATATGTATCCTAGCTGGGCAAGCTGGATATTCACCATTATTCTTAACATGTCAGTGTCATTAGCTCTGTACTCCTTGGTAAAATTTTACCATGTATTTGCAAAGGAACTGGAACCTCATAAGCCACTGGCAAAGTTCGGCTGCATCATAGGAGTTATTTTCTTTTGCTTTTGGCAGGTAATATATAAATTCTATGAATTAAGGATTTGGAATCTGTTGCATGGACTCCTCTTCTTTCTCAAAGACTCCTTTGTATTAAATACATAATTGTAGGTACCTGTAACCTGATATCACATTTTACAAAAAAAAATAGAGAACTTTTAGAAGTCACTCTCTAAGTGTGCGACTGATGTGCTGAGAGTAGGCACATTGAGGCTACCCCGCCTGTTATGAAGGCAGGTTTTTGTTTGTACCAAAGATAAAACACAAAAACTCGGTTATAAATAATATAGAGCTCTTTGAGTACTTCAATATTTTGTTATTTTATTGAGCCGAGGGAAACAAGTTACTCTTACATTTCTATATATGCCTAGGGAATAGGGATGTAACATCTATCAATCTTTTGTTTGACACCTATGAATTATGAATTTAGTGACACAATTACATTGAATGGCAAAGCCAAACAGTCGTGACTCAACCAGAGATTTTCAATCATTTAAGTCATCACAATACTCTTAATTCTGTTTCCAGATTCTTCCTTTTTAATCTTCACATTAAATTATAATTTCTTCCAATGTTACACCATCCGGATCCTGATTTTTTTTTCAAATTCCTTCTTTTTATTTAAGGTAACCTTTTAAGTGACCCCCCTAAATGTAATCCACTTCTGGTTGTAGCATGAAAATCTTAGGATTTAGTAGCCGGTTCTTTGTTTTGTTCTATTAAAGCTAGAGTGCAATATATTTGTTCCAAATTTGATTGAAAGAGTATATGTAACATGCACATATTATTAGAGGCTCACTGGGTTTTTTTGCCCAATATGATCGGAAAAGAATACGGTGCTGCCAAATTTTCCCAATCGGCTCTATTTAACAGCCGCATGAGATTATGTGCGGATGTACTAAAATAAATTTGCTGAAGTGTTACCACGTCGTTCTAACTAGATTAGAATAATGTGTTGTCTGTAGGTTTGTTGACCGACTAAAATTTAGCACAATGACAGCAGTGTTAGTTTGTGGTCACCTTTGTGACCAGAAGTACATTTTATCCAATTGAAATCATTGGACTTCAGCATATAATTGAAATTTGTAGATGCTGCTTCCCTCATGGGTCTGCAGTTGGTAAATGTTGTGTAGATGTGTCCAAGTTGCCATTACATTAATTCCCTCTGCACTTGTTAAGTTCTAATTCCATGTTTTCTCTTTCTTGTGGGTTATGTAGTATTGATTCTTCTTTTTCACTGTACCTCTAAATGAATCAATTCTTGCACCATATGCAGGGGGTAGTGCTTAAAACCCTTGTTTTAACTGGCGTAATCAAATCTCATCATTTCTGGCTGGATGTGAAGCATATTGATGTTAGCCTCCAGAATGTCTTGGTTTGTGTTGAGATGGTTGTGTTTTCGGTCCTTCACCAATACGCGTACCATGTTTCTCCGTATATGGGTGATGTTCAAACAAAATTTAAAAGGAGAAACGAATGATATACCTTCCACATGATTGAAGGCTTCCTTCCACATGATTGAAGGCTTTCTTTGAGCCAGCCGAGGGGACTCCTTGGCTTATATTTTAGCTGATGCAGTGCAAAGAGGTCCTGCTATCACATTTTCTGCTGGCTTGCTCTTTTAACACACGAAAAATAGATTCAGAGCTAGAAACAACACAACTTTTACTTATCCTTTCATGTGCCTGTTATTGATAAACTTTACAGAAGTTTCTGGACAACACTAGAGTGATCATGTTACCGTGTTAATCATTCTCTGCTGTCGATAATAATTTTCTTAGTTGATGCTATTGTTGGTGATGGTACTTTGAATCCCCATTACGGAGGAAAATGAACAAAGTGGAAAGAATCTATTTAGTGATTGTTCGGGTGATTATTCTGCTGCATAGCCTGGGTTAAACAATTTAATGTTGGTCCAAACTCAGAATTGCATTTTGCCCTGGTAGAGTCTAACGTATCTTCAGCCATCTTTTAAAAGCTCGGTGTTTTCAAAAAAATAAATAAATACAGAAACATAAAAAAGAATGCTGCTTGAAAAGCAAATATGAAGCAAACTCGTAGCAGATGGCCTGCTGTCTCATGTCTGATACGGCCGCGGTCGCCTTCAAGTAGGTGTGAATGGCATTGGCCTGCTTTCGTCAATTTTGGATATTATGGACACATTAGGTCTAGTTGGTGTAGATAAACAAGTAAAGTTACAGGTTGAGCTCCCAAAAGTAGGAATGCTATACAAATTCAAGATATATTTCATCAACAGTGACGATCATTTGCTATCAATGTATTGTTTAGTCTTGATCATACCCTCTAAATTCTAAATTAGTTCCTACAATAGAATATTAACATATATTCTACGTACAATTAATTGCTATTAACAAATGATAAATATTAATATATATTGAGGGTCTAATTATTTTAAAAAATATTATTTAAGAATATTATTATTTTAAATGTATTGCTACCACCCCAAGGCTGTATTTGGGTTGGAGCTGATAAAACCTAATTTGGGAAAAAAATTTAATGCAGGTGTTGGGTTTGGGAGTCCTACAGGAGGTTGAAGAGGGTTATTTCCTCGTATAAAAATTAACGATTTCCAACGCCCAGGATCGGGGTGTTGATAGTTCAATCCGTCTCTCTCCTCTCTCTCTCTCTCACTTCTCTTTCTCTCTCTCCCCTCTCCCTCTCTCCCGCGCCCTCTCCTCTCATTTCTCACTCTTTCTCTCTCCCAACTTTCACACCACATATGTATATAAATTAAATTCTTTTCCTCTATAATTTGAATTAATATTTTATTTGATTATGTAATTTATATAAAACTATAAATTTATTTGACCACTAAATTTTATAGGCTTTTCTTATCAAAAATATTAATTTGAATCAACTTAACAAAATAATAAAAATTTATTAAATATAGTAGTGATTTTAATTTTGCATGAATTTAGATTTTGAAATTTACTTATATAATTTATCCATTTCGGTTATAATCTTAATCGTAAATTGATATATTTCAATTGTAACTATTTGTTAATTTTTCTCAAATATTAAATAAAAATCTTAATTTTTTTAAAAAGATTTAAAATTTTGGATACAAGTCTAATTTTATTTTGATTTATATAAAAAAATATATTATCCAACCTCCACTCATAACCCTCCATCCAAATGAGTCAAGTGTTAAACTCCTTATTCATCAACCCTAGTATCCAAATAGTAGGCGTTCAAACTATTGTAGCCTAATTCAACCAACCTTATGTCATCCTAACCCAACCTAACCCCTCGCTCCTCAACCTTACTTAATATGTTCTAATTAAAAACACAGATAACTATTTTAGTTAAATACATCTCTACCTACTTCATGTTACTGCAATTAAAAAATATTTTAACCAAAATAAATATAAAAATTAACTCATGTAACAAAATGAAAAGACAGTTGATTAAAAACACAATATCTTCAAATGATAGTCCTTCAAATCTGGAGTTGAGTAATATATGTATTGGGTTAAATCTCAATATGGTCACTGAACTGAAAGGCATATATCAGAAAACACACTCAAGCTACCGGTGTCTCACTTGCACCACTGTAGTTGCAAGTAATGATAGGCCCGTTAGTCTTCGTTGTTGACTTGACGGGAGACGTTACACATGGAGTGACATGGCAACAGGTGGCGGTTTACGTGTACGCCAACTAAGCAGGAGGAATTATAATAGGGAAAAAGAAATATAAACTGTCATAAAACAAACAGAGAGCAATTAGGTGCGAGTGGAGAATTGGGGAAAAAAACCCTAATTATAAAATCAGTTAATTGAGGGTTAGATCATTCATAAAATTGGTCGATTGAGGGCGTTTAGGAGTTGGATTACCAACCTACATCTTCAATCTCTGCAGTAAAAGGTATGTCCGTGTTGTTCAATATATGAACTCATGTATGTGTTGAGATGTATGTATGTGTGCATTTGATTTTATATGTATGTAGGTGTATATTTATGTGTTATTTTGTGTTTTCAAGTGAGGCATGCACAATCAAAACACTTGTTGACTCACACTTGTGCACTAAACCATACAGTAACAAAATGGTAATAACTAGATACTTGTGTGATTTGTTTGGAGATAGGATTAGAAAGAACCCTCAGTGGAGTTGTAAGGAGATGGCTGAGACTATAAAAAATGAATTGGAAATTCAAGTTCCTAAGATAAAGATTCTTAGGTTGAGAAAAATGGCACTTGAAGGAATTGCAGACAGTCTTGAAAGATGGCTTTGGATTGACAATAATAAGTGATCAGCAGAAGGGATTAGAAAATGCTGTGAATGAGCTCCTACCATCTGTTGAACACAGACTCTGCACAAGGCATCTTTGTGCCAACTTCAAGAAGAAGTAATGTTACTTACCTTACTCTTCAATTTCTTTACTTCACTGTTTTTATTTCAAGTGTAATGTTTCTAATGCTTCCACTTATTTCAAGAAGAAGTTGCCTATGCAGGAGGAAGAAAAAGATGACAGTGATGAAAGTGAGATAGGTGAAGAAGATGTATGGAGATTGTTTGAGCAGGATTATACAAATGATGAAGCTGATCACCAGGAAAGGGAGGATGCAGAGAAGTGTCAAGGCATTGATGATTTAATTGAGGAAACAATTTCAACATTTAGGATGAAACAGAAGAAGGCCAAGGCAGTGGCTAAAGGTGGAACAGAAGGAGTTCGGCTGGCTGATGATGAGCCCCTTGCTTTCTTTAAGAAAGTTCCAAGAAAGAAGACGCCTTTGGTGAAAGGTAAAGGTTCAGATGAATGGGAGGTTAGTGGTAAAGACTATGCTCAGTTCAGTGAGAAGCTTAGAGGTCCTGTAGGGACAAAGGCTGTGTTCTTTGGATTTGGTATTCAAGACTTATTGGCTAATTTATGCTATTTATTTAGATTTTTGTCATGTTACTCTCAACTGTTATATGTCAAAATTTATTATAATTGTCATGACAAATTGCAAAGTAGTACAAGTAGCAAAATTTGGTCTTTATGACCTTTTCATTCATTGCATATATGTCAAACATATAACACATTCTGATCAAAACAATTACTCCTAACCACCATTACACATACACATTTACTGCCATAAACCAACTACTACATGTTCATCACAAATGCAACCACCAACACAGCTACCAATATACAAATCTTCAATTGTCTTTTCATTTTTTGCTTCTCAGCCTCCAACATAATTCTATCATCAATCAGCACCTTTCTTTCTTCCTTCAAAAGCTTCTTTTTTTCAACACTCACGGATAAATCATCTTCAACAAGCTTCAATTTCTCCTCCAAATAAATCCTCATGTGATTTAAGTGAGTAATCACTTCCAAAGCTCTTGGACAGAAATCCTCTTCAAACCATTGAAAATAATGACATCTTAGCCCTTCCTATAATTACAAACCACCACAATTTAAAAAAAAATTATCAAGTGTTCAATGCAAACAAATTATTACCTTAGCTATGTGACAAATATAGAATCGCCTTCCAGGATTTTTTAAAGTCCAAGAAACACAAATTCTAGCTTGTATCCCACAAAAACACAATTTATCTTCTTCCTTCTTCACCGACTGCAGAGAGGAGGAACTTCCGGTGCTTCTACCCATGGGGCTTCTATTGGTTGACATATCAGCAATAGCTATATAATCCGAATTGAAGTGAAATGAATAGAATTTGTATTTGGGTTCATTCAACAATCAAGAACCCTAATTGTTATATATATACTGACTCAGCTGTAAAAGAAGTAGCCGTTGCAGTCAGCCACGTCAAAAAAAAAAAAGAACTGTTACATACACGCTGTCAAACAGATGCATGCCACGTCAATTCTCCCGTCAAGTCAACAACGAAGACTAACGGGCCTATCATTACTTGCAACTACAGTGGTGCAAGTGAGACGCCGGTAGCTTGAGTGTGTTTTCTGATATGTGCCTTTCAGTTCAGTGACCATATTGAGATTTAACCCTATATGTATTTGTATATGAAAAAAGAGAGTGATAGAAGTAAATGTAGGGATATCTTCAGCCTTTCTGGTTCCCCAACATGCACATTACCTTTTACAACACCTGAAGCTTGGATATCAGAATCAAGACCAGATTTGGACATGTCTACCGTATTTACGTAGCATATAACTCAGCTGAGTACCATTACAAAAGATCCTCTAAAACTTTCGGAATAACATGGTTAAAGTAGACACTTATTAGACAAAATGACATCTAGGTTCTTAGCCCGTGCAGGCACATGCAAACTCTAGATTTACATAAATTACAAGCGATGTGCTTTGTTGTGTTTTGAGATAATTGATATATATTACGAAATTTCCCTATATTGGCCTACAAGCCACCAATTGTTGATGACCTAGACCATGCCTTTTTCTGCAACAATAGAGCATCCTCGCCACTCTAATTTGTCGGCATCCATGATCGTGGTCGTCCAACTTGAATGATCAACACCCTGCAACATCAAATAAAGGCAAGTTCTACCGATTCCCGGAATATTCTAAACATTTCACTCAACCCTCTCTTCACAATTTTAACAGAAATACTGAAGACAGTTGTGTCAGCTGACCCTAAGTTGAACATGTTAAGGCAAGTAACAAAAGTTATCGGTATCAAAGATATATGTTGCATGTATTTGGTTATTGCTAAGAATATAATCACAAATAATTTGTAGCGGAATCAAAAATAGAACATTAATGTTTTCATCTAAATTTTATCACATATAGGGACTGCTAATTGCTATCCATAGTTCCACTTGGTATCCTTTTCTATTTGCTATCCATAGTTCGACCCTCAAAAGATGCTAAGATTGGCCATGGCTACATCTGCTAAATGTCACATAGGTACATATAGGCATAGACAAGAAATTCTACCTTGTCAGCTTCATATTACATCAGTGAAATTGTAAGATTAAACTGCTACACCTTGCTGAAAACTTGAAATATACAATGTACTTGTATAGAAATACAGTGTGCAGGCAAAGAACTATCTATTACAAAATTTAGCAAAAATCTCGATATAATATTTCAGTCACGGAAGATTAAATGATCACTACAGCCCACTTAGCAAAGATTATATATAAGAACATCGACCTCCTTCAAGAGGGGTTCTAGGTTTCCATATCGCAGATACCTCCAAGCTGGGACAGTGCTTAAAGTCGACGCTCTAGAAAACAAATGAAATATAACTGGTCAAAATGATATTTGAGAATATGTATAATAATTATTATACATTCATATCTATATAGAGTATTCGAGAAGAAATGTGGATATCAGTAGCCAAAAGAATCGAGAAAGCATACCAATGGACGTGAACATCATAATACACACAAATTAAAAAACAATATAAAAGAGGATATTAGATTTGATTCCTGTATTAGTTTAATAGTTGAAATCATCAATAAGGTATTACTACTGGGGAGTAGGGGCAGAGAATATTTGGACAGATAACCAATGTAATATATCTGTTCTTCCTTAATGTCTAAACATCTACAACCACATCTGATTTTCAAGGCATATCAACAGAGATACATATGTAACGTCTTATTAGACAGAGAATATTTGGACCTAAATATGTACTATATAGTTTTCCTATTTGTGTACACATATATAACCATATGCCATTTACAAGTAATATAGATAGAATGAAATATGATTCTGTGTGACTTAATTTCTATGGATATCACATGTGGAGAAGAAATTTCAATATTTAAGTTGATAAATTTTCACAAGCAAATTATTATCTTCTTTAAATAAAGAGCACTTGTCAAATAGAGGATAATATTGATTAATTTAAAAGACGACTATTTTTGTCCTATCTAAAATAATCGTCTAAAAAAAATTCCCAAAATGACATCAGCTTTATGTATATTCACACACAGATAAAACCAGAAAGCATATCTACATAAACAAATTAAAAACGCACAAAAATAGATGTAAATTCTTGAAGTTAGTACTATACCAAAACTACAAGGATACAAGGAATACAAACATAGCATGCATCTCTTTACGTGAAATAAATTATAATAATATCAGGATTCGGCATACCGGAATGCTGAGTAGTAGTCCTTGAGGATGAACTAGTACGGGCAGGCCTCTTCTTGCAGCAACGGGGATAGATTTCAGTGACAAAAGCGCTCTTTCTGCTGATGATCGCACATATTCTGAACATGTATCCACCGACTCTGTTTCCTTGCACATTCCCATATCTAGTAGTCGTTTATTTAAAAAATCTTTCACATCGTGGCACTTGCATAAGTCAGCAAGATACAACCAATCAATATCTATCATGTTGCGAACTTCAAGTTCCATATCAGGCCTAACTAGACAACACTTGCAATAGTATTGATGGACTGTCTCCCCCAAACCTTGTCCTTGACCATCATTCTCCAAAGAATATGCATTAATTGGAAAAATCTTTGTCACTTTCCATTCAAGCAAAAATCTGTTCATGTAGTAACCAATTTGATTAGTTTGAAGTGGATTCGCCAAAGAAGTGGATACGGCGATTAAAGCTTCTGTTTCTGATTCAAATACAGGCACTTTAGCAGTCTTAGACACGAATCTTTCTGTTTCGTCATCTTGCAAAGAAATGATTGCCTTATGTGTTGACTCGGTAAGCATACCGAGTCTCTTGGCTTCATTCAACAAGGATGTAGACGATGTTGCGTCCAAAAAATGTATGTCTGAGGCATTTAGAATCATATTGTGAGAATAAGATTCTACATGTTCCACAAGTTGGTCAACCTCACTGAAGGTATGACATTTCTGTCCTTCACAAGAATCCATGTACAACAACTGCATATCCAAAGGCAAAGCACAATTCTTTGATAAACAAACAAGAACTTTGGTTCCCTTCGACCCAGGAGCTGCACAAAGATAACAACCAGCTGCGGTGAATGAAGTCTGCAAGAACAAAAAAATAATAATTTGTAAGGAACTAATTTAAAGTTATTTCAAAAAGACTAAATTATTTTAGATAAATAAAAATATGTTAATGAATTATCTATTAGTTTGTTAAGATAATAGAATTGCTTTTATTTTAGTGGATGAGGTTTATCACTAAGTAGTACTACTAGATAGAGTTAAGTTAGATAAATGTTGTGAAAATCATTTGTATGTTGCCTATATAAGGCTTACTAGGGTACTTCAATTTATTATGTAGAATGAAAAAATATAGTACTTATGACATATTTTCTTTTTCTGCATCACATTACATTTTCTTTTACACATTAGACACAAATTCAACATGGTATCCGAGGTCAGTTCGGTTTAAAAAATCTGAGTGTTAGGGCCGAAAAATGAAAAATTACTACCAGAGGTTCTCAAGGTGATAATCAATCAAGTTCCTGCAGAACAACACAAAAGATGTTGAAAGCACAAGGCAGGTGTATGTCAGGATTAGGACAAGAAGGAGAACATGGCAGAAGTGGCCATGGAAGAAACTGTAATTTAGAATTATGAATGAGAAGTGCATCATGGAAAGAAGTGCTCCGAAATTTAAAAAATAAATAAACCAAAAACCACTTTTTAGTGCTGAAATATAGCAATAACCCTGTCTATTTTAGCACAACCATTGGGTTTGCCCTAATAGTTGAGGAAAACGGATTGATGTGCACTTAAACAAATAATTGATAATAATAAGTCATTGGTTATAAAAGGAATCCTCAAGTGCACTCCTCATCCTTTCAAGTTTAGCTATGTACTAAAGAATAAGGGAACCTAGGAGCTTAAGAAAAATGAAGCTTAGGCAGAGTTGCAAGGTAAAGGCTAAACAAAAAATAAATATGAGGCACAAAGCAAAAGGCACAAGGAGAAGCCAATTAAGTGCTGCAACAACATTTATTCTGTTTTTCCAAACTTAACAAAGGAAAAATAACACGTGTGATAATTTTAATGAGGGACGTGATCATCAATCTTACAAAGTCAAGTAAATTCACTATCAACTTCAGCTCTGTTTTCAATTTTTCAAATGACCTTACAGTACTTTAAGGTTAATGCAGTTCGATTGAAAGCAGACAATTAAATTTGTATAGGATGATTAAGTAAATAAAAACCCAAAATGTCATGCACCTTGCAGGGGTAAGTTCGAACATAGTCCATCACTTGTTTCAATGCGCTTCCTCGAACTGGCCTGTGCCTTTGGGATATGAACTAACATAGGAGAACATGTCACATAAGTAATTTGTAAGAATTACCAGCATGACCAGTAAGCAGTATATACCTTCAACAGCAATGTTACAAACTTCGACAGGCACAGGTCATTGATTTTCATCGAATTGAGAATCTCTAAATCAACAACAGCATACCCGTGCTGCAACCCGTACAGAGAGGACAAATTGGAAAGAGAAAAGGTTTAGGGAAATGTTTAAACGATAACTGGTAATTTTTTAATTAATCTGTACATCTTCAATTTTATCATGATATTAGTGTAATTTTATCTTATAAGTAATGCAAATTTGAAACCCATAGAGATAAAGAATTTATAAATAATTTTCTATACAGTAAATGATATTTTTCAATGCTGCAAAACGAAATTTTGGTACCTCTGTCCCGGAAATGGCTTAATAAGGTACAAAAAGCTTGTCTTCGAAGTTGAAAAATGA
The DNA here is from genome assembly GCF_009905375.1 of Apium graveolens. Taxonomy (NCBI): domain Eukaryota; kingdom Viridiplantae; phylum Streptophyta; class Magnoliopsida; order Apiales; family Apiaceae; genus Apium; species Apium graveolens. The sequence goes on along the minus strand of NC_133651.1, from coordinate 114,407,096 downwards.
AATAGTAAATTCTTCTTGTATAACCAATAACAGAGAAAGTAATGAACATTCAGTCAAATTAATAGTAGTACTCAAACCTTTTATCTAATAGACATTTAAGCGCAGTAATTAGAAGTTTAGTACTTTGTAAAATGTAGATTACACTCCAGAACATTTTATTATCGCCTAATTTGTTTTATTTTAGCCACCTTTATACATGCTCTACATATGCCTTGACAGTTGTATTTAGTAGTTCCCCAAGATGCACACCATAAATTTTACAGAAACGAAAAAAATCATGTATTCTGAAAAACAATATTCTTAAACAGTCAGGAAAATACTCACGTTCGTTACTGTCACAGCCTCTTTTATCAGATAATGACAAAACTGGTCCACATACATACGTGTTCTTCCACAGGCAGAAATTACTTTCTCTAATTCACCCTTGAAGATAGCTGTTTGAACAGAATTGGAGTTAGCATTGTCAAGCTTAAAATCCTTCTGGTTCAGATTATGCCATTAGCCCATGGATGATATGCCAACAAAAATTAACACGATATCAAACTAGTTTAGCATATAGATAAGCTAAAATAATTTAAATCATAAAATAATAATACTATCCGATACTTTGTTGAAATCCAGTTTTTTAAGCTTTATGATCTATCATGCAACTCACATGATGAAAAGTTCGTCAATGACTTTCGGATCCGATTACGGACATACACTTGACTTTGATTTGTAGGATCTTCCACCCATTCCTGATTACCCCCGTGGCAAATCTGCATTACAAGCATAATCTTGTTTTATAACTTCCAAGAAATGCGAGACAACATTACAACATCACTATAGTTTCCCTCTAAAAGTGTCTTGGTAAATAAATTTGGGTTACTTGCATTTTGCAACCCCCACCTTTCATTCGAAAACAAATTTGTATACTTACTTTGTAAATAACAGTTTGCAACCTTTGACTTTCAATATCAAATACAGCATGCACCTCTTTGACAATTTTTTGTTAAAAAATATTTACATTTTTAGGGTTAAAATTGGAATTCAGCATATCATTTCAATATTAAAAATTTAAAATTTTTAGAAATTAACTAAAACTTAGAATTTAAAATTATAAAAGTAATATTAATGTCAAATACTTCAAATTTTACTCAATATAATTTTTAAAAATTTTAAAAAATATATAAATAATTTTTTAGAAATTTTATGATTAACTATGATTATATATATATAAACATATATTTGGCTTGATTAACATTTTTTTAATTATTAGCGCATTAATAATAAAAAATAGCTATGATTTTTTATGTAAAAAATGCAGTAAGATAAATAGTTTAATTGATTAAAAAATTTAGTTATCAATACTAAAATCACAATTCCAGAAAGCTTCTGATTTTATAAACCATTTAAAGAAATGTAAGTACACCCAATTATTCTATCATAAGCTTAGATCATTTAAAGTTTTAAGAACCATGAAAGGTGATTACCTTGTACATGTCATCTTTCGTAAACTCCAGAAATGGTCTAACCAGTAATATGCTATTTGCGCCTCCAACACTGGAATTCAAATTTGTGTTGAACACTTGGGACGTAAATGCCATTCCAGCAAGTCCAAGGACACCACTATTACGAGATAGCCTGAGAATAAACAACTCTGCCTGCATCATTAATCAATATGCATGTTACTTAATACATTCGCATAGTTACATCTCAACTCTCTGACTTCATAACATAAGTCTAGTTCTATTAAAAATACAGTGATTAGAACATTAATACTTTACATCAGATGGAAACATCTTATTGATAAAGAAACATATATGATTTGCAAAAAAGTTTTTAACTGATTTCACTAAACACAGTTCTGTCAAATAATATTTTGGACCCCGCAAAATATACACAGATACTAAAAGTTATAAACACCAAAAGCATCAAAAAATCATGGCATCAGACCTGATCATCTGCATGATGTGCAAGTAGTAACACGTTCATTTGGTACTGATTACAAATTCTTTGAAATTGCTGGTACCTAATACAAAAAATTAATGAAAGGAGAAAACTAAGAACCAAGAAAAATAAATTCGGGAAGGGTCCTAGACTTCGCAATATCACCTAACTGCACGAGCTGCTTCTTGCACGTGCCCCTGTTTGGGCTTTCCATTTTCCCAATCAACACGGGCAATTTCACACATGATTCCTACAAAGAGCCTAATTAACCATCCATTAACATATAAAATCGAAATAGACTAGGCTTTGTAAGAGTATTCCACAAATGAGTACTTAAACAAAAAATCAGTCATACCCATGTTCAGAACTCGACGTTGCACGAGTTTTGCCTCAGTTTCACTCTCAGCTCGTAGTCCATGGTCAACAATTATTGCCAACATTCCATCTATGAGCTCTTTACTATTCTTAGGAGCAGAACTAAGGCCTGCTTTTTTCCAATCAGCAGCCAATACACATAAAGCCACACTATCTGACCCACCAGAGACACCTAGAGCTGAAAAGATAACATAAGTAAGCTCTCATCTTATTTAGCCACTATGAGCAGTCCAGATTCAAGAATCAGCAAGATAGTACACATACCTTGCAAAATACTATGCTCTAGCTATTATTTATTAATAGTGTATTGAGCCGACAAAAGTTGTGTTTTTCTACAAGGTGACACATTCATAAATCATACTCCGGGTGCAGTGGCGGACGAGGGAAAAAAATTTAGGGGAGTCGATTTTATCTTCTTAATTTTTTAAAAAAATGATATAATTTTGATTGTAAAATAAATCGACAGAACAAAAATATGTAAGTTTTACACGTATTACTATAGCCAATAGTCTTGATCGTGAAATATCGTTGTTACCAATAATCAAATTCATTGAATAATAGTTAGAATTTAGAAATGTGAATATCTTATTAAGAATACCATAAGAAATAAAAAAGAACTACAAAAAATGGCATACAATATGAAGATTAAGCAAAAAGAAGTACTCCAATTAGAGATGGAGTTAGATAACTGAGAAACAGAGTTCCAGCAAGATAGGACCCCGGTGTTCAGCCCGAAAAGCATAATACTTAACCAGCTGAACTGAACTTCATATATTATGCATTCTAAGTATACACTACAAATTTAATATAGCAATCTTAGGGGGGGACCCCCTGATCCGCCACTGTGCAGGCGTATATAATTTATACCGTAGTTAAAGGGTAAAGGACTTTTTCACCAACTAAATATAAAAAAAAAACAAGTTAAAACCCAAACTACCACAAGTCAAAATTTTGAGCCTTAATAACAGTCCCGAGTGACCACAAGATGAGAATTTATTTGAGGATTTGCAATTCCCAAATTTGTATTAAAACATTGAATCTTTGAAATATTTTGAAGTCTGTAATAAGATAAACTAGAAATTAAAGACAAGAAGAATGAAAAATTGCAACATAATGGTTTAAACATTGAGATAGAAGTATTGTAACCTATACGATGATGAGGGTTGAGACCAGCCAAGGCCATCTTCTTAGAAAAAACATGTCTGTGAGTTGAAATGTCAAGCAGGTCATCGGAGCAACTGCAATGTAAGGTAATAACCTTTGAAGGAAAACAAGGGGTGTTGGTGGTTGTAAATTTGAAAGTAGTTCCAGAAATAGAGCTTAAAGCATTCAGTTTGAATCCTCCTCGCGCCATGCCCATGTCCCCCTTTCTGTTATTTACGGCCCTGCTAGACTACAGTAATGTCATTTGATAGATAGATAGATTGATAGATAGATACACAAACACGCACAAGTCGAGAAATTTAGCAGTTTAAAGCACAATCATGACACAAAACATTTGAAGTTAAAGTTCTTTAAGTCTACTAAATTGTTGTTGTTTTAGTCTACTAAAATTGCTTAATAGAAATGAAATAGGCATAACAAAAACAGAATCGAAATGAACATAAAAAGGAAGGGGGGGCCATTCAGAGCAGAATTGTAATCGATACAAAGGGAGGGAGATGTAGTTTCAAATCAATACCCTCTGCCGCCGGTGGATAGGGTCGGACTCGGAGCAAACTTATTAAACAGATATGCCAGAACGTAAAATGTGCCATATCTTAAAAAAATGTAACTTATAACTTAAAATTCAAAAGTGTCTTATAAGTAATATGAATCTTATAATTTATAATTTATTTAGGCGTTTGGATAATATTATTTATAAGTTGTTAATGTGTTTGGTAAATTATAACTTATAAGTTATAATTGTTTTTTTAAAATAATAATTTAATACATTACTATAAAATTAAAATGACGAAATCTAAAAAAAGAATATTTAAATATTTATTTGATACTTAAGTAATCTATAATCTATACTAAACTATAATAACCGGAATAATGTATAATTTAGTTCAACCTACCTTTTGGTTATTCATTATCACCACCGTCGGATTTTCTTGATCAAATGATTAGAACCGTTAAATCTAGGTATTTAAATAATACAATACTCAAGATTTGAGGTTCGAATCTCTCGAACAAAAAATATTTATATTAGTATTTATAAATATACGAATAAGTTTTCAGGTTCGAATCCTCCCAATAACAAATTTTATTCAAATATTATATAATTGTTACTTTATATTTAATTATTTATATTAAATTTTTGTTTTATTATAGTAAATATATAAATATTAATGGGAACTCGTACATCACACGGGTGTAAGTTAGTATATTATAATAGACGAGATATTAAAATTTTTGATTTAAGGATTTTCGATTTTCAATCCTTTATTAAAAATAATATTATTATTAATAAATTATCGGTTAAAACGTTTAGTACCTTGTAAGAATAAGTGTCATATTATTGATGAGTAAATTAACACAAAATTTTAAATTAATTTCAACAAAAAATCATAATAGAAAATAGGCAAATTTTTAATGTATAAAATTAATTAATTTTAGGGAAAAAAGGAAGGAAATAACAAACAAAGTGAAAACAGAGGAAAGAAATGGTAGAGGAGGTCAGATTGATAAAATGGACTGAAAAAAAAGATAGTACCGTTGAACGTACTTTCTGATTTTCATCATATATTTTAAAAAATGATCATTGCATCGAATCAGCCAAACAGGCCACCCAAATTCAAAACGAGCATTTAGCCATAAATGATAGAAATAAGATGATGTCAAACATGCACAATATTAGAATTTGGGATTTTTAATTTGTGTCTTTTTTTACTTCATTTTTTATACAAATCATTTATTTATTTTTTACTGATTTACGTAGTATTAACTTATTTACTTATTTTAATGATTTTTTTGTGCATTCTCCCCTAATTCTAGGTTTATTGTTGTCGATTATTGTCTCGTTATTATCCCTTAAGGTACTCGCTCTCATACTCATTTTTTAATTTGAAAATTGTGATTTGAATTTACGCAAATTTGATGTAGTGATTTGATTGCATGAGTGTAGATTTGAATTGTTGTGTGTTTGGACCGTGAAATGATGTGCAATGATGCTGAATTTTTTAAATGTGATTTGTAATTTTTGTAATCGATTGAATTGAGTGAATTTAATTTGAATTGGAGCTCGGAATTAATTTTTGTGTATTAGGAGCACGAGTTTGTTATCAAAATGTGCACACGGAGGCAGAATGTTTGCGAATAGTTAAGTTATGTGAGAAACCTAGTTGGTGAGAAAATTGTACTTGGGAATCGTCGGCGCCTCTCGATCATCAGTACCTGTTAGATAAAAAGTTTATATACATATTAGTTAAAAATATACTACTCCAACTCCGATCATGATAAACAAAGAATTTAGATATATCTTCTATATTTAAACATTCTATAGCCGTTAGTTAAAACATCCACTTTCTACCTTATTTTAATTTAACTTTACATATCAATACACACATATATTTCTATTATATTTCTATTTAATTTAATATATATATGTACAAATTTTATTTCATATTTAATATTTTAACTTTATGTTATATTAAGTGTCAAAATATGATTTTCTTATAGACCAATTTTATTAAATATTTTAATAAACATTACATATTTATAAAAATATTAATAAATCTAATCTAATTTAATCTAATAAAATATAAATATAAAATTTTATTATACATATAAGTATTATGTTTTTTACCACATAAAAGTGCCTTATTATAATTATATAATTATATATTCAATATTTTTTCATCAAATAAATATTTATTTTTACTTGTATTTAATTAAATATTTAAATTTATTTTAAAATGTGAAATTTTCATATATATAAAATAATTTGAAAATACATATAATATATTATTGTTGAATTTAGCTAAGTAAATAACCTTACAAATTCAACAAAATTTTAGATAATGATGATTTAGCTAACCATTTAGATGCTCTTAAGCTGATTGGGTTAGTTCAAGTTTGTAATTACTAAGAGCATCTCCGAGGCTAATAGTTAAAATAGTTAGCGAAATTATCATTATCTAAAAATTTGTTGAATCTGTAAGAGTTTTTACTAGTGCTAGCTATAATGATTAGCTATATTCAATAAAATTATTTTATTAAAAATTAAATATGTTTAAATAAATTTAGTATATATTTAGTTAAATACAATTGAAAAAATATATAATATATTCAATGAAAATACATTAAATATAATAGCATTTTAATATATATATATATTACAATTAAAATATAATAATACATTTAAATATAACCAAACATAATTAATAAATATTACTTATATATCTATTATAAAATATATAATTATATTATATTTATCTATTTGTATTATACGAATATGCAATATATATTAAAATAAATATATTAAAGTTCAAAATATTTAATATATATATTTATTAAGTGTAATATAAATTTATGTATATATTAATGTATAGAGTATGATGAGGTTAAATGAGGCAGCAAAAGTGATGAGATGTTTTAGCTAATGGATACAAGATCAATAAATATTAGAAAACCTGATAGATGATATCTAAAATTATTGCTAACATGTTTAATGGATAGAGGGGTATATTTTTTACCTAATATCTATATCATGGTGTCATATAGACTTTTTACCTAAGTAATCATGGTTGGAGATTAGTATGCTTTGTAACGGAGAATTTACCTAATTGTGATTTAATGTATGTTTTTTACTTATTTTTTATACAAATAATTATTTTATTTTTATTTATTGAAAAATGTAACTAGTACATAGATGCGATTTGTATTAGTATACACTAAGAAAAAGATTTTTTTTTTTTAAGAAATTGACTCTCATAGCTGAGTAAAATAAAATTAAGAAATAAAGATTGAGATAGATTATGTTGGCTCTGTCTTTGTTTGTTCAAGTGACCAAACTAATACATATGATATGAGCATAAACAGTAGTATTACACTGAAGTTAAGTAGTCGGCACCATCTAGATCCGCTGGGGCATTTCTAACTCTCTAAATAATACTCCCTCCGTTAGAGCATCTCCAAGGCTAATAGCTAAAATGGTTAGTTAAATAATCATTATCTAAAAATTTGTTATGGTACTAGGTATAATGGTTAGCTATTTTCAATAAAATTATTTTTTTATTATGTATATATATATATGAAAATTTTATATGTTAAAATAATTTTAGTATATATTTAGTTAAATACAAGTGAAAATATAAATAATATATTTAATGAAAATATATTAAATATAATAGCAATTTAATATTATTTCAATTGAAATATAATAACATATTTAAATATAATCAAACATAATTAATAAACATTACTTATATATATATTATAAAATATATAATTATATTATATTATATTATTTCTATTTGTATTCATAAAAATATGCATTGTATATTAAAATAAATATAATAAAGTTTAAAATATTAAATATAAAATAAGAATTTTAATATATTTTGATTTATATATATATATATATTAAGTGTAATATAAATATATGTATATATTAATGTGCAGAGTAGATTAAGTTTTAAATAAGGCACCAAAGCGGACGTGGATGTTTTAGCTAATGGTTAGAGGATCAACAGAATATAGAAGACGGGATGGAGGATATCTAAAATTATTGCTAACAGGTCTAATGGTTGGAGTGGTATATTTTTTAACTAATATCTAAATCATGTTGACACCTAGACTTTTTACCTAACACGTGAACATGGTTGGAGATGCTCTTAGTGGCTAAAGTGTTGGACACGCTTACTCATGCACACTTTTTAATTTGATTGTTAATATTTTTAATTTCGTATTAATATTAAATATAAAAACTTTATTGTATTAAAGTACTCATAAATACGAAACCAACAACATCACTAATGACTATATTTGATCTTATAAATTATACGTAAATTAGTAGTCAATCGTTTACCATGAATAGCGTAAAAAGTTAAAACAGGAACGTAATATGGGACGGAGGGAGTAATACAGTAAGACCTCCATAAATTAATACTTTTGGGATTATGAAAAATTATTAATTAATCAAAATATTAATATATCGATAAATTAATAATTTATTAATTTATCGATATATTAATAATTTATTAATTTATCGATATATTAATAATTTATTAATTTATCGAGATTTATTATTTAAAATTTTATAACGTATACAATTTTCAGAATAATAATTTATTTTCATCTATTGAATACTTAAAATAACATTAAGAAATATTTATGAATTTAAGTAAATTGAAAGGATTTACTTATTTAATTAGATTACATAATGTCACGAAATTCTCAAAATGGTCCCTATCTTTTCTAGATGAGCCTTGCTCCTATTTACCACAAATATAGGGACCTTATTTAACTAAGGCACAGTTGGAACGAGTCTCACGAAATAATGTCCTTAAAATAACAATTAAATTATATAATTTCCTCTTATAACATGAATATAGTAAGTCAGAGTCCATAATGCATTAAGAAAGATTTTATATGAAGTACAAGGCGATATTAATTTTAAAAATAAGTAGGTTACAATTGAGACTTACTATAAAGTGCATGTTAGAAATCTATAATTTTGATATAATATGTAATTATTAATTTATATATTATATGAGACTTATATGTATTATAAAAAAATAGGAAAATGCCAACCACAACCCTAAGGGCTATGTTTAAGCATTAAATGCATGTATATTTTCTATCAAAATTTACTCTTACTTCCATAAATATAACTGGACCCCCTGCATATACAATATAAGCACAAATTAGAATTTGCCAAGTGTTGAAAATTATGTTTTTATCAACAGCCCTAAGGGTTGTGGTTAACAGGACCCAAAAAAATATTATCTTGAAACTTCCTGACCCAGTTCCGTATCTGTATTCTTCTTTAAGAATAGGACAGTCAGCTATCTTCATGCATTTGAGGACATAGGATTCATTGAATGTTGGCAAACACTTCAAACTCTTACAATTCTATATAAACAACTCCTTTAGGGATGAAAATTTTGAAATCTGGAAAAAAATTCACCCCTGGGAAATCAATGATCTCCAAATGAGTCGAGGCTGGGAATGTGGAATAGAGAAGATCATCAGGTTGTAATTTAGAGAGTATCAAACTTACCTTTTCCCATCCAAACCCAATCAGTAGTAAAAAGACCAAGTTAGGAAAGAAAGAAGATAATGGCCATAAAATTCATCCAGGTCCTTGAAAAAAGAACCTAATATCTTACAAGTGTGGAATTTAGACTTTGCACAAATACACAATTAAAAAGTGAGGTGCATTGGTCAATCCTACGACAGACACGACCCTTCAACTACATTAGTACTTGTAAGATCTGGACAATTAACCACCACTATATTTTCAAAAGCAACTCCAAGAGTTAGGCATGTCAAGCTTTGGCAGCCCTAGAGTTTCAATGATTTAAAAGTCTTTAAATTAATTTTCAAGAGCTCGTCAATTATAAAGTCCATATATAAAGAAGAATAAGAAGAAGAAGAAGAAGAGCCTCCTCCACCATTACTTACATTCTAGATGTTGGAAAGCAACAATACTAAATTACTACTATACTAACACAATGAGGCAGTTATATAACCAATAACAAGAACAAGACAATAGCACCAATAACGAAAACAAAACACGAAGGTCGTAAATAATATATAATTAGCAACTGTAAAAGAAAAATAAGAAGAGAAAGAAAGCTTAGCATAATGAAACTTTCAATCACAGCTGAGTCACCAATCCCTCGAGAGGAAGATGCTGTTCTTAAAGAGTTTATTGCCCTCACTTACTGTGTTCAGAGACTGCAATAACCCTCCCAGGATAAAACAACAACATTACACCAGTTCATAGCAACTCGATGTACATACAGCGATCAGACCTCAGTCGCCAAAACCTATGCTAATCTGTATAATTTTGGAGGAGAGAAAAAGAGGAAGATGATATCTAGGGTTTTACGTATGTATATTTCAACGTATCTATTCCAAAACATTTTGTTCAGTATAAATATTACATCCTAAAACATAACTGAATATGTTATATTAATTAAATAAATATTCTGACTTAAATGCATTTAATGAATACTTTCAAAATCAGAAAAAGCCCATCCCCGGTGGATAATGCTTAGTACACCGATGTATAATCCATACATTGTACACCGATGGATAATGTTCACTTAGTACCCCGACGGATAATGTACACTTTGTACCCCGGTGGATAATGCACACTTTATACCCCGGTGGATAATGCACACTTTGTACCCCAACGGATAATGTACACTTTGTTCCCCAACGGATAATGTACACTTGTACCCCGACGGATAATCAGTTCAGTGCATTTTGTACCCCGATGGATAATCAATTCAGTGCATTTTGTACCCCTGTGGATAATGCACACTTTGTACCCCGGTGGATAATCAGTTCAGTGCATTACTCCAAATCCTGATATTCAGATTCAATATTCATATTAAAATAATATAATAAGTCAGTAAATATTATAATTAAACATTAAGTAAACTTCCTCGCTTACTTAATCAATGTGGGACAAACCCACACAACCCTTTTCAAGCTACTAACTTCAATTTCTTTATGGATTACACTAAGAAAATGACTTAGATCCAAACATGAAAGTTTAAGTCCTCATTACAAAGAACAACCTCCAAAAATTAGATTTAGGAAATTACATTAAGAACATGTCTAAATTGAAAGGAATATGTCCTAAGTCCAATCAAGTATTTAAATAAGTTTATGTAATCTATTTTGATTTCATTGATATTAATAAAAGACTTGTTTTGTTTTTTATTATGGGCTCTATCTATTTAAGTGTTTAAATAAGATATACCATAGTTTAGAGTGAAGCTTTTTATGGATTATGATGAGATCATAATAGTGAGACCTAAAAAGATGATAACTCTAAACTTAAATAGTTCCTGGTCGTAGGATTACTAACTGGTAATTAATAATCCGCAAAGATCGGTACATACTATGCTTGCTTCATTATGAAGGATGTCTGTTCTCATAGACATTTGTGTGGTGACACTATAGCTAGTATGTAGGTGCTTATTATAGAATAAGTTCACTGAACATGACTCGCCCAGCTGAACAACTGATGGAGTTCACGCACGTGTCAGCAGTTGTTCGCTTAGTGATAGTTGTACAAGTATCCTTAGACTTGAGGTCATCATAGTCATCTTGTGTACACTGAACTATGCTTTGGTTTAGTTCTTAGTCTCCAGGGACAATTATTAGGGCTCTTCTGGGTATAGGAATTTGTACACGAAGATAGTGTATGATCAATAAAGGATCTACCCCTTCCAGTGAAGGAAGCGAATGTTCAAGGCTGATCCACTTATGCTAGTTCAGGAATCTTTGGCCAGAGTGAATGAAATTAGAAAGGAGTTTCTAATTTGCATAGAACTACGCATAGTAAATGGTAAGCAAGTGATTGAATTAGATAGGCTTGACACGAGATCCATGTCTTGTATTTAATCGGGACATTGTTGGGTAGAAGGAGTTTATTGTACGGTAACTATTCACTGACAGGTTCTTGGTATTCTAAGCAGTGAATTCATATTATCCGGATAGTCGCGATATGTTGAGAAGTATCACTCACGATGTAGAATAAATGTGATTAATTAATTAATCATATTTAATAAATTAGAGAATTTATATAAATAATGATAAAATAGTTTTATTATTATTTATTTCTACTACCGGCTTAATATTGAACCTACAGGGTCACACCATAAAAAGAGAATGATTTAATGGTGGAGAAATTAATTAATAATGGCTAATAATTATTTATTTGTGAAATAAATAATTAATTGGCAAATTTAATAATTGATTAAATGAGATTTAATTGATTATAAATTAATTAAGAAAAGTTTTTAATATTATTAATTAAAGGATTTAATTTTTGGAAATTAAATCAAGAGAGAGAATTATTTCTAAAGTGTTTAGAAAAAGGATTAATAATTAAAAGGTGTTTTAATTATTAATGAGAATAATAAATGGGATAATAATAATATTATTTATGGGAAAATTTCAGCTGAAAATTTTGCCTATAAATACACTATTATAGACCCTATTTTATTCCAACCCACATCGAACCCGAAAACCCAAAAAGTTTGGAAAACCCAATTCTCTCCACCTCCTTCCTCCTCCTTAACATCGTTTTCTTGGTGGATACCGGTGGAGTGCTTCACACTTGAGGAGCAACTGCTAAGGATCTCTAATCGTTGTCTCCGAATTATTTTAAAAGGTTAGATTCGATCCCTCGAATTTTTATTCACGATTTATATGCTTTTATTTGGATTTTGTATGTGTAAAAGTGTTTTGCCATGCCCCCGCTGCGTTAAAAATCCAACAATGGTATCAGAGCATAGGCTGTATGCATATAGATCTGTGGTAAAAATTTCAGAATTTTATGTGCTTGTATGAATTAATTATGATTTTTACAAGTTATATCATGGATTAATTTTGTCTAATGAGAAATCGTTTCTCAGAATAATTTTAAATGCTGATCTGAGTTCTACAAGTGTTGTAGATCGTCTGGGTATTTTTTTCATAATTTTATGATGTATAGATTTTTTATTATGAATTTTTGAAGTTCTTACAATTAAAATTCGTAATTAAATAATTATATATATATATGAATTGTTTGTATGTATATATATCTATTATCTTTCTGTACAAACTCTGCTGCACGGAAGACAGACAAGATCAGGTGGTCTGACATGCACGTTAACCGAGAAGAAATGTCAGCCGGCGGAAAAGAAAAAAAAATAGGGGTGTAACGCATTCTGGGAATGCGTTACACACCTGTGGCGCATTCACGGAATGCGTTACACCCTTTAATGGCTGAAAAGGGGTGTAACGCATCACCGGAATGCGTTACAGGTCCTGTAACGCGTTCCTGTAATGCGTTATAGCCCGTCTGTTGATTTTAAAATTGATTTTCTAGGAGTTTCGTAACTCCGTTTTGGGCATGCAATATACCGTTGGATTCGTTTTTCCGAGACGGATCTAATGGAGTGATCAATTTTAGTTTATATAAAAGTTTTGAACTGTTTATATTTCCATGAAGTGTTTTAAAGCTGTTTTTGACTGTTTTTAATTGCTTTTAAATGCTTCATGTGATACATAGAGATGTATAATGCTTAGACTAATGTGCTAGATGATATAACATGCCTACCTTGATGTTTATTCATGTTGATATATGTGATATATGCTTAGTTTATCATGCGATGATAGATTTAGGTGAACTTAAATAAACATAAGGCGTTTGTTAGACAACCTAGTATAGTGAAATTGTTTCATAACCTTAAGAACAATATTATGAATACAATCATGAGATTCTTGTGTTTGTGAAACACGTAATTGAATATGAATTTTCGATATAAGAGAAAGGATGATTCTGTCAACAACAGATTTCTATCTGTAAGAAAGGGTTATTAAGTGACGCCTCTTGACAATGCTCCACCCGATCTGGGAATCATCTGATTATTGATTATTGATTTGAAATATTTAATTTAAAAGGAAGAATCTCTTTATAATATGATTATGATTGTAACGTAATATAATCCCTCTAAAATTAAATAATATCAAGTAGTAATTGGCCAATGACACAACCGGCTTGTGTCGGTCATAGCCTTCCAACATGGTAGAAAGTAGTTCTTATTTTTGAATCATTGTCGTTTCGTGCCACAGCCGAGGGCTTTGATTTCGAAATAAGAAATACTTGTCTATTACATAGAGATGTGTACATTGAATAAGAATCTAAAGGTCGTTACGTGCCACAGCCGTGGGCCTTTGGGGACTGATTCAATTGTACGGAATGTTGGGTTAGACTTGACTTAGAATATTGAGTTTGTCGTGCCACAGCCGTGACTCAATTATTCAAGAGGCTAAAGTTTGATTAGGGAATAACATTATATGTAATTGACAAGAGTTGTCTGCCTATTGAACATTACATGGCGTTTCGTGCCACAGCCGGGGTTGTGTAATGGAATGTAGGATCCCTATTCCCACTAGCATTATGAATGCTTAATTTTTCATGTAGGGGGTTGAATAAATTAGGAAAACTAGTGGGAGCCACTTATGAATAAAGACCCGATTCATATAGTGTTTTGAAATGAAATCGAATATTTGCTAAGTGTTGTTATGTGTTTATCATTTACAGATTTACTTTGTACGTTATGTCTTCTGCACTATCACTCAGGAGCATACTAGATGCTCACAAATTGACTGGTCCTAATTATGCTGACTGGCTTCGAAACTTGAGAATTGTTCTCAGGATTGAGAAGCTGGAATACGTGATTGACTCACCTAAGCCTACTGAACCTGCTAGTGATGCACATAATGATGAACATGTTGTGTATCGTAAGTGGATAGATGATGCAAATGTTCCTCAATGCATCATGCTAGCTTCCATGAACATTGAGCTACAGAAGCAACATGAGCATATGGATGCTCACACTATCCTCATGCATCTACAAGAGTTGTATGATGTGGCGGGGAGGACAGCTCGATATGAGATATCGAAGGAGCTGTTCGGTTGTAGGATGTCTGAGGGATCATCTGTGAATGACCATGTACTTAAGATAATCAATTTGATTGAACGTCTTGGACAACTTGGTTTTGTCATGGATGGGGAGCTGAGCCAAGACTTGGTCTTGCAATCGCTTCCGAGTTCGTTCTCGCAGTTTGTTGTGAACTTTCACATGAATAAGTTGGATGTCAGCCTGCCTGAACTCCACAACATGTTGAAGACTGCGGAATCGAATTTTCCCCCTAAGAAGAGTCTGTTCTTCTAATTGGTGAAGGTTCCAATCCTAAGAAAAGGAAGAGGAACTCTTCCAAGAAGAAGAAAGTAGGTGAGAAAACGCTGGTTCCACCAAAAGCTGAAGACCCCAAGAGCAAAGTTGTTTGCTTTCACTGTAACAAGGTGGGGCACTGGAAGAGGAACTGCAAGGTTTACCTTGCAAAATTGAAGAAGAAGAAGGGTAGTGAGACTACCGCTTCTGATTTAGGTATGTTCATGATAGAAATGAATATGTCATTAAATCAAATTTCTACTTGGGTATTAGATACCACCTGTGGTTCTCAAATCTGCAATTTGTTGCAGGGACCAAAGAGAAGTAGGACTCTTGAGGAAGAGGAGGTGATTCTACTGATGGAAATGGAGCAAGAGTTGCTGCTGAAGATGTAGAATCATTTCATTTACATATGCCTACGGGCAAGACTATTGTTTTAAATAATTATTATTTTGTTCCCTCGATTGTGAGGAATATTATTCCCATGTTAGACTTGGCTGGATTTTCATTTATTATTGAGAATAATGAATGTTCTATTCTTAGAGATAATATTCTTTATGGACGTGGTGCTTTAAATAATGGTTTGTATATATATGTGACATAATTTGCTTCAGATTGAACAAACTAATAAAAGAAAAGGGATGATGAAAATCTCACTTCATAGTGGGACTGCAGTCTCCATTTAGTGGACATGGAGAGAGGGCTGCAGATTTGCTAGGAATGGTACACACAGATGTATGTGGACTAATGTCTACGCAAGCCATGGGTGGATTTTCATACTTCATTACTTTCATAGATGATAGATCTGGATTCGGATATGTGTTTGATAAAACACAAGTCTGAGGCCTTTGAAAAGTTCAAAGAATATAAGTATGAAGTGGAGAAACAACCAAACATAGTATTATAACTCTTCGATTAGATCGAGGTGGTGAATACTTGAACGGAGAGTTTCTGGATTATCTCAAAGTAAATGGTATAGTCTCCCAGTGGACTCCTCCAGATTAGTATCTGAAAGGAGAAATCGAACTTTGTTAGACATAGTTCGGTCCATGATGAGCTATGCAAATCTTCCAGTATTCCTATGGGGTTATGCATTGGAAACCTCAGCATATTTACTGAATAAGGTGCCTTCCAAATCTGTTCCTCAAACTCCGTATGAGATATGGAAAGAAAGGAAACCGAGTCTTAAACACGTTAAGATTTGGGGATGTCCAGCTTATGTCAAGAAAGTTGACCCAGATAAGCTGGAATATCGATCCGTAAAATGTAGTTTTGTGGGATATCCTAAAGAGACTTTAAGGTATTACTTTTACACCGATCATCGGGTGTTTGTCTCCAGACATGCTACCTTCTTGGAAAAGGAGTTTATCCTTGAAGGAAACAGTGGGAGCAAAATTGAACTTGATGAAGTTCAAGAAGCACAAACTACTACGGATCAAGTGGAAACACCTGTTCTGACTGAACAACCTTTTGTGGAATAGCCCATTCATAGATCAGGGAGAGTATCTCGCCAACCTGAGAGGTAATATGGCCTTGTCATTGAGAATGATAATGAGTTGTCGATCATTGATGATGACGACCCTGTGACCTATAATGAGGCTATGAGTAGTGTTGACTCAGAGAAATAGCATAGTGCCATGAAATCCAGAATGGAATCTATGTATACAGTATACAAAAGATAGATTATAGCAGATGGCCAGGTGGAGACCTATAAGGCCAGGCTTGTGGCAAAAGGATTCAAACAAAGGCAATGGATTGACTTTGATGAAACCTTTTACCTGTAGCCCTGTTAAAATCAGTTCGGATTTTGCTTGCGAATGCTGCTTACTACGACTATGAGATCTGGCATATAGCCAGATGGTTTTCTTTCCAAGGGAAATGAAAACCTAGTGTGTAAGCTACTGCGAACCATATGTGGTTTAAAGCAAGCTTCTCGAAAGATGGAACATTCGTTTTGATGAGACAATCAAAGAGTTTGATTTTATCAAAAACGTAGATGAACCATGCGTCTACAAAAGGGTTAGTGGGAGCGCGATAACATTTCTTGTATTGTATTGAATTAGAGTTGACACACATAACAACATAGCAGACCCACTCACAAAGCTACTTTATGAAAGTCACTTTGATCGTCATAATGACAGGATGGGTATTAGATACCAGAGTGATTGGCTTTAGTACAAGTGGGAGATTGAAAGGAATATGTCCTAAGTCTAATCAGGTATTAGGATTTAGGAATAACTCTTTATTTAATCTGTTTTGATTTCATTGATATTAATAAAAGGCTTATTTTGTTTTTTATTACTGGCTCTATCTATTTAAGTGTTTAAATAAGATATACCATAGTTTAGAGTAAAGCTTTTTATGGATTATGATAAGATCATAATAGTGAGACCTAAAAAGATGATAACTCTAAACTTAAATAGTTCCTGGTCGTAGGATTACTAACTGGTAATTAATAATCCGCAAAGATCGGTACATACTATGTTTGCTTCATTATGAAGGATTTCTGTTCTCATAGACATTTGTGTGGTGACACTATAGCTAGTATGTAGGTGCTTATTATAGAATAAGTTCACTGAACATGACTCACCCAGCTGAACAACTGATGGAGTTCACTCACGTGTCAGCAGTTATTCGCTTAGTGATAGTTGTACAAGTATCCTTAGACTTGAGGTCATCATAGTCATCTTGTGTACACTGAACTATGCTTTGGTTTAGTTCTTAGTCTCCAGGGACAATTATTAGGGCTCTTCTGGGTATAGGAATTTGTACACGAAGATAGTGTATGATCAATAAAGGATCTACCCCTTCCAGTGAAGGAAGCGAATGTTCAAGGCTGATCCACTTATGCTAGTTCAGGAATCTCTGGCCAGAGTGAATGAAATTAGAAAGGAGTTTCTAATTTGCATAGAACTACGCATAGTAAATGGTAAGCAAGTGATTGAATTAGATAGGCTTGACACGAGATCCATGCCTTGTATTTAATCGGGACATTGTTGGGTAGAAGGAGTTTATTATACGGTAACTATTCACTGACAGGTTCTTGGTATTCTAAGCAGTGAATTCATATTATCCGGATAGTCGCGATATGTTGAGAAGCATCACTCACGATGTAGAATAAATGTGATTAATTAATTAATCATATTTAATAAATTAGAGAATTTATATAAATAATGATAAAATAGTTTTATTATTATTTATTTCTACTACCGGCTTAATATTGAACCTATAGGGTCACACCATAAAAAGAGAATGATTTAATGATGGAGAAATTAATTAATAATGGCTAATAATTATTTATTTGTGAAATAAATAATTAATTGGCAAATTTAATAATTGATTAAATGAGATTTAATTGATTATAAATTAATTAAGAAAAGTTCTTAATATTATTAATTAAAGGATTTAATTTTTGGAAATTAAATCAAGAGAGAGAATTATTTCTAAAGTGTTTAGAAAAAGGATTAATAATTAAAAGGTGTTTTAATTATTAATGAGAATAATAAATGGGATAATAATAATATTATTTATGGGAAAATTTCAGCTGAAAATTTTGCCTATAAATACACTATTATAGACCCTATTTTATCCCAACCCACATCGAACCCGAAAACCCAAAAAGTTTGGAAAACCCAATTCTCTCCACCTCCTTCCCCCTCCTTAACATTGTTTTCTTGGTGGATACCGGTGGAGTGCTTCACACTTGAGGAGCAACGGCTAAGGATCTCTGATCGTTGTCTCCGAATTATTTTAAAAGGTTAGATTCGATCCCTCAAATTTTTATTCACGATTTATATGCTTTTATTTAGATTTTGTATGTGTAAAAGTATTTTGCCATGCCCCCGCTGTGTTAAAAATCCAACATAAATCATGCCTCAAACTTTCCATTTTCTAAAAATCCCCCACAAATTAATGCAGAAATGCATATCGAGTTTTATCATGACATGTTTTTCAGAGTCGGTACCCTCCCGGGTTTGAACCCTCCTAAGTCCTCTACTTCGATGGCTACCGGATATAGATGAAATATTTCACCTTGAATCTTTATCCGTGAAGTGTAACCACACTCCATAGACGATGACAAGTCAAAGGCTATGGTCAGATCTATGGCTTTGAGACGTTATGGTCGTGTCTGGACCCTGTTCATCGAATGCCTCGAGGAATAACCCTTTCCTCTAATTGCGACCTCACAATAACATTCGCCTAACTGGGCATCTCCAAAGATGTACTACTAACATCTCGTCTTACGACTTGACCCCATTCAGAGTTATAAAACTATTGCTATACGTGCAGTTTCAGTACCTTTTGAGGTTTCCAGGGGATAGACTCAGATACTTAAGTATCAGTCTATATAAAGTAAAGGTACTACCAATTCATCCTTACAACTTGTTATTACCACATTGAATACATTTCGAGGGATCTCCTCTCACGTGTATTGGGTTCCCGCTGTAGATGAACCATGATGGGTTATAAGTCCCATCCCCAACCTCGACTTAAGGACCACAGCACGCTCAAGCCCCTTAGTCAAATGATCAGCTATATTATCCTGAGTTCCTATGAACTCTATAGCAATAATCCTATCAGACACAAGACCCCTTATAGACTTTAGCATAACTTGGATGTGTCTCTTTGTTTTAGCATTATACTTAATACTTCTGACTTTGTCGTTAGTTGTACGACTATCACAATGAACAAAAATGGCAGGAAGCGGCTTGCTTACTACAGGTAACATACTCATTAGTCCATATAACCATTCAGCCTCCGTCCCCGTGGCATCAAGTGCACACAACTCAGCCTCAAAAGTAGACCGAGTAATCAAAGTCTGTCTAGAAGACTTCCAGGACACTGATCCACCCGCAAGGGTAAACACATATTGTAACGCCCCCAAATATGGGGTCAGAGGATTTGGTCGTCACTATAAAACCTCAATCCAAATTAACCTGTTAAATCAAAATACAAATTCCAGCGGAAGATATTTAGCATCTATGACCCCAACTAATCCAAGATCTTTTAAGGTTACAGTTCTAGAAATAAGATATCCAAATTCCACAAATAAATTTTTCACTTTCTTTTAAAACTCTTTTCAAAAAATTCCAATTCAAAACTAAACCCACTAGTATAACTTCAAAATGAAGTATACTAGGCCCAAATAAAATATACAACTATAATATAATATAATATAAAAAACTTTACACAATAAAACTTACACTAGTTCGTAAACCCTGGACCAACCACCTTCCAAAAGCTTCTTCGTTGCTTCCTCGAATTACGCGGCTAAACAGCGCAAGCTAATCCTCACTAGAGGTTAAATTTGAAAACAGGCAAGTATGAGCGAAATAAATGCTCAGCAAGTTCATTATAGCAAATATAGGGTCGTTTTGATATAAAACCGACATCTGCATTAGAGCAGAACATTTAAAAATCATAATTGCTGAATCATAAAATTTTAGTTGAGGAACCCCATAATTGATTCCTTAATTATATTCCAAAACCATTTTGATATTTTTGAGCGAAATGCTTCAGCAATACTTTGAATCTTGACGAGAATAAAACTCGTAAAACAGTGTTTACGGAAATATCGTAAACCACAATGCCAAGAAGCAATGATTATGGATTGAATCATAAACTTTACTCAAAACCCAACTCTTCAAATTAATACTTATTTTATTATCATATCAAATTAGATATCAATACGAACTTTGATGCTCACAACACCCATACTGAAGTCAACATCAATCATCTATACTAATACCACCTTTGATATTTAATAACAACGTAAGTATCAGCAAAAATCGGAATCTGAATCAAAACCGCAATTCACTTTTAATCCAAAACAGATGCAGTTGATAAATCATTTATTCAATGATTATCAAAACAATTTTAGAAAACCATATTTTAGATTGGAACCAATAACATTTCATGTTGTTCCCGATGATAAGTCGCGAAACAACACCGGTATCCCGCAGCCATACCGTAAATATAGGTACTACCCGTATCCCGAAGCCATACGGTACCTATAGGGCGCCTGAAAAGGCATAGCTAGCCTTGAAATATATTACAGCTGGACCGATATCTCGATCACCTATGCTGTAACCAGTAACCAGTAAACATTCCAATCTTAAAAACCTTTTTATTGAAAAAGGAGCCGAATCATTCGACATCCTAAATAATTTTATTCCCCCATTCACTTGGGCAAGAATTCTCGCAACAAAATCATCTTTCTCAAAATCCAAAACATCTATAAATCCGATAATTAGATAAGTAAAATCACTTGACTATTCTAAACATAGAATAACATATGAGTATTTGCATAAACAGAGTTATTTAATTCAGCAATATGTAAAACATTTATCTATTCCAAACTGAGGAAAGCAATATTTGCAGGATAAGATTTAAAATAAATTTTACTTGAACAATAAGTGATGATAGGGATACTTGCCTTTGGGTTTTAGTAGTTAGTCACACTCGCAATGACACATCTATTCTGACATTCTGTCTCAAAACATCTCCGTCTTTCTTTTCAATACTTCACCGATATGCTGCTCCTGCGATTGCTAGAAGCCAGATATCCAATACCATTCCACCTCATTCTTTATCCAATACCTTGTCATGATCAACTCGAACGATCCGCATCTTAATTTCTGCACTGAAATGGTTGGTTGAATCATAAAGGACTTTTCGAGAGCTTCGTTTTGATATGCTGCACGCTCGAATCGGAGTTCGATAACGCCTTCGTTCGTACGATTGATTCTCGGGAACGTATCGGTTTCTAGGGTTTTCTCTGTATATACTGTATTTTTACTGGTTGTAAATGAATAAACGAAATAAATGAAATAACAAAATAGGCTATTTATATTTACGGAATATTGGTTCGTTCTGGATCATTTTAGATCGATAAATTAGTTGCTTAGCCGCTAAGTAACTACAAAATGATCCAAAAATAGATTACTTAGCCGCTAAGTAACTATAAAAATGATACAATTTAATATCAGATTTGGATAATCATCAAAACTGAGCTTTTCATAAAACACCATATACGAAAAATGTAAAAATATCCCGTCTCTCGAGAATACGGGTTTTGTTGATTTATCGAAATGGTTATCGTACCGAAAATCTTGCGTCGGGCCGCGCACGGGTTAAACCGTAATTCGGATCGAAAAAGTTAAAACACGGAAAATGTCTGGAATTACCAGATTAGGTTATGAAGGAGTTATCAGAAGAGTTTCGGGTTATAAAACGGTTGAGGTTTACGATTCCCGGCTTTATAAAATAATTTTGATAATTATCCAGAAAATAATTAATAATTCATAAATCATTATAAAATCATATCACTCAAAAAAATATCAGAAAAATATCACAATTATCTATATTTTATTCTGCACATAAAAATTAAAATACTCAAATAATATCACATATAAACACCCAAACACCAATTATTAGATAATTCACCAAAATTCACTTAAAAATCACATAAACATTTCCAAATAATAATAATAATAATATTTGAAAATATGTGATATTACAATCTACCCCCTTATAAGGATTCCGTCCTCGGAATCAGCAGAAGAGAGCACTAAGGGTCTTCTAACCAACTTTCCATTTCCAAATAAACTCAATTTTTCCAAAACCTCGAATAAATCTTGTATTCCTTATATAATAAAACTCTTACAGGAGCTTCACTGTGCACCACTGTTCCATTCACATCCTTTGACCAATTTTTCAACATAATTTCCTTTACTACTTGCGAGAAAAGAATAGAGAGAAAGATGGAGAGAAAAAAAAAGAAAGAGAGAGACAAATAGAGAGAGAAATAAAAAAACAGACTGACTTCGCTATATGCCAGTGATAGTTTAATCGCATTGCACTCCACTGCCATCCTTCGTAATTCGAACACATCGCCTTACTTTGACTTGACCAGGATACTCAGCTTAACTTGATTGGCATACCTTCGAATATTTGGAATGATAAAATCATGGAATTTCAAAAAGAAAAGATTTTGATACCATAACAAGACCAAAATTTGAATTTGAGAAAAAGTATTGTTGAAATAAAAGAATAACTGAGAGATCAATATGATCAAATGAACTTGGTATTGCGTGCCCAAATTAAGACACTACTAAAGGTATTTAACCTTCATGTATTCACAATACACACAGGTGATGGCATCCCATCCAACTCCTATCACACGGATATGTATACCTTGTGTCCCCTATAGTTAGGGTTATTCATCTCAGTCAGAGTAAAAGAATATCAAAAGAATCCAAAATCAAATGAATAAAACTGGAAAGATTTCAAAGCTAATATTTCTGAAGGAAATGAAGTCCAGAGAATAAAAATTCTGGCACAAAATGAATAAACTGGTGTTAGGGATTATGTTTTCTAACTGATATTTCTTTTTGAGAGAAGTAAAAAGAATTTATAGAAAAAAAGGTATTGCCAAAGTCTTAATATTTATCTTCAATTTGAACTCTTCGATTAACTCGTCATCCGATTATAGACACTTCTTCACGTTCCAAAGATATCGATAATCTTCATCGTCGTCAAAACGTAGTCTCGGCAGATTCCACAATAGAAGTTTGCAGCTTCCCGGAGTTCCATCTAGCTGAACACAACTGTAAGTCATATGTCATAGCCTATTTGTATATTCGAGGATTTAACTCAACTCAAATAAGAATGTAATAAGTAAATAGTGGATCTACCGTCAAAGAGATCTCGCAAAGTAATATCTGTCAAAGGATTCAGAAACAAGGTTCATCTACAGACTTGAGGAATTAATTCACTGGAAGAAGTTCAAGAAATTGATCATGCCTCAGTGATATAAATCAAGATTGTGGATTTAATCAAGTGACAGAGATCTTGTCTATATATCATTAATTACAAGGATTTAATCTGAAGAAAATCAAAGTGTCAAAGTCAAGACATGAAGAAACGTCACGGAAGTTAGTCACTCATAAACCAGACAGTACATCGAGTATCAACATTGAAGTGGTGGAATTGATTCATAATTTTCAGTGATTTTCAGAAGATTTGCATAAAGATGGGTGCTGTTGAAGACTAGAATTAATTCTCTATTAATTAATTAAGTCATCTAATTTAATTAAGAAAATAAATTATATCTGCGAAGAATAATTTATTTATTAATTGAATTAATTGATTAATTAATTCTGAATTAATTTTAGGAATTTTCAGAATTTAAATTGGATTAAAATTCATTTAAATTCAGCAAGTCAAACTGATTGTACTAGTATGACAATCGGTATGACAATCAATAGTCATACCGAAAGTCATGCTAGTACAAACAATAGTCTCACCGAAAGTTACACTGGGAGGAGGATTGTCTTGCTAGTTCATTCTGATAGTCTTGCTAGTTCATTTGATTGTCATACCGAAAGTCTTGCTAAGCTCAGGATTGTCATTCCAGTTCAATTCAATTCTGTTGAATGAATTAAAAAGAAACAGAAGCAGCAGAAAGCATCATCATCAAAAACACAGAACACAAAATAAGAACACAGAAAGAAAAAGCAGCCGCCTCTGAAACATTCCATTTTTCATCTGCTTAATTCAAGATCACATTTCTAGTTTGTAAAGTTAAATCCAAACCACTAGAATTATTTATCTTGTTCTTGTGTAACAATCTAGCGGATCAAAATCCCTAGAACTTAATCTCAAATTGCGTTTAGCATTTGAATCTTTTTATTACAAAAATAGAAAAAGTTCATGTCGAATTTATTCTAGATTTGTGATAATTAATTTGAGATTAATTCCTTGTAATCGATACAGTTGTTGTAACACCTTTCAAGTTTAATAATATTTATATTTTATTCCGCATTTAATTCGATTATTCGGTACTGTTTGTATTCAACCCCCCCTTCTACAAACACATTGGGAACTAACAATTGGTATCAGAGCCTTCTGATTAACGAACAAATCAAGATCCTAGACTTTTGTGATTTTTCAACTCCTTGAATTTTTATTCATTCAAAAATTCATAATGACTTCACAAAAAGTTGGAACCGTTAAAATTCCACAATTTGATAAAGAGAATTATATTATGTGAAAGAAGAAGATGCTCTTATTTTTACAAGTGGCAAATCCCAAATATTCAAACTTGTTAAAGAAGGGGATAAAAACTCCGATGGTTATTGAACCAGAGGTGATAGTAGATGCTGTTGTGATTACCAAAGCTAGAACATATCCAAAAGAGCCTGAAGATTTTACTCCTGCTGAGAAGGAAGAAGCCTCCTTGGATGCCAGCCTTCAATTAATATTAATTGATTCCCTTGATCCCTTGATGAACAGACATGTGATGAACTGTAAAAATTCCAAACACATGTGGGAAACTATTGAGGTGATTAATGAAGGCACATAGGAAGTTAGGGAGAACAAGTTGGAGATCCTAACCTCTGAGTATGAATATTTTAAATCAAATCCAGGAGAAGGAATTACTGAAGTGTTTGAGAGGTACAATGCGTTGATCAACAACCTGAACATAAATGGGAAATATTATTCAATCAGGGAGGTCAACAAAAAGTTCCTTTTAACACTGCCAACTCATCTTGAACATAGAATCACTGCCATTAGAGAAGCTAGAGATCTGAGTGAGATTTCTTTGGACAGGCTCTATGGAGTGTTAAAAACCTATGAGTTGGAGCAGATTCAACAGAAGGAAGTCTACGGGAAGGATAGAATGGTCAGCACATCTACTGCACTTGTAGCTGAAGGTCAACAACAACAGCAATCTCAATAATTGGAGAGAATGGTACAGTGTTCCAAGGCTGAGGAAAATATGTTAGTAGCAGAATATGATCCTCCTACTAAAAATCAATCAAGTGATGATTTTTATTCCTTGGAAGAGCTGGAGCAATTGGAAGACGAGTCAATGGCCCAAATTGTCAAGAGATTCTCCCATGTCAGATTCAAGAGGAATCCCAAGCTTAAGTACAAGTCCAACTACAACAAATTCCAGAAAGGTGGATCTTCATCCTCTAACACCAGCAGTGGTGGATATAAAACAGGGATGGTTGATCGGAGCACCATTAGATGCTTTAACTGCAATGAGTTGGGACACTTTGCCACAGAATGTAGGAAGCCAAAGCAAGTAAGAAAGAACTCTGAAAGGGCTTATCTGGCAAAGGGAAGAAGCTGGGATGATACTGACAATGAAGATGAAGATGAAGGAAATCTTGCTCTTATGGCTATTGATGGAAAAGCTTCATCGTCAAGAATAGAGGTAAAACTTTCTGATGCTGAAATGGTTTATCATCTAAGAGGTAACTTAGATTGTGCACGTCGTGATAATGAACTGTTAAGTTTACAGATCACAGACCTTGAGAAAGAGGTCAATAAATTAAGACTTGTGCACATTAATCAAGACAAATTAAAAGAACAAATATCTTTTCTAGAGAATAGAGTTGACTGTTATAGAAAACTCGAAACTATTCTCAAAGACAAGATCACCGGTCTTGAGACTAAGGTTAGAGCCTACTTCAATTCTTGTTCGAAGGCTAAAGAGTTCTACAGTAAGCAATCTGTTAATCAAACATCTGGAATAGGTTATGATTACAATGTTGCTATTGGAGAATTAGGCATAAACTCCCCTCCTCGTGTCTGTGCTAAAGGGAGGGAAGTACCACATGTGCTTAAGGGTGTTGATGAACCCCTCTATAAACCATCAATTGCTGAACCATTTGATGCGACCTCTTCTGTTATTCAAGAAGAAATACGTGCTGAAGATCTTGCTAATGAGAAGGTTGTTTCCAAGTCGAGTGTGTCGAAAGTTCCAGTCAAAGTTGTGAAAGCAACTGAGACTAACTCAGACACACATGAGTTGGATAACAAAAATGCCATGTCTATCATGCATAAATTGCCTGCTATTAATATCTCTCATAAAGCATGTGGTGTTTCTAATTGTATGTCTTGTGCTTTTAATATGATGTATGCTTATTTTAATGGTAAGCAAGTTTCTAATGATAAGACTACTCCTCGTCAGCATGTGAATAACAAGAAGCATGATAGGTCTAAGACTGCTAGTCCTTCTAAGGCTAGAAAGGAGACATTTGTGCCTAAGCTTAAACAGAAATTTGTTAAAGCTGTTTACAAGGTCAAATGTTCAGTCATTGAGAAAGTTGAGACCATTAAAGTTAAAAATGTTGTTTTGCCTGACAAAGGACAATTCTACAAGTATGCCGGGCCCAACCAAGTTTGGGTTCCGAAGAAGGTCTAATCCATTTGTAGTGCAGGGCATTAAACAGGTATAACAGGTAGTGTGGATTCTTGACAGTGGATCATCAAGACATATGACCGGAGATAGAGCCCTGCTATCAAATGTGGTTGAGAAAGCTGGCCCCATGGTTACCTTTGGAGATAACAGCAAAGGTTTATCTGAGGGATATGGCTGTTTGCAAGCTGAGAATGTTATCATTGTAATTTTGTATATTGTGCTAGGTTATTATCAGGAAGCAGTATCTAACATATAGCACCAGTGACGAGACTTGAGAATATTACGACATATCAAGCACCTTCTGCACATTACACTTGGAATTGTACTCTAGTAAGATGTGTACAAGTGTACTCCTGGTTGGTGAGTCAAAAGAGGAAGTCAATGCACCATAGTTCATGGACTTTGCAGCTGCAGATCTATTGGACTATGTAATCTCTTCTTCACAATCTCACTTCAGGTTGGTATGAACTAGTATACTGCTCAAGCAATCGTCAAGGACATGGTATGGCACTCTAACTGCAGTTACAGTTTTATATGAATAAGTAGAGTCGTCATATTTATAACTCTCTTATCACTAGGCACAAACATATTGTTTTATATGTGCAGTGGTATATTGATAATGCAACATAACAATTAGTATCTAAAGTACTTGACAAGTATCGGTCAATGATATGTTGTTAACATTATGTTGCAGATATTTGTAAGCTTTTGACATGAATGAGAATTACTTAGACTTTACCCTAAGTGATCAATGTTTTATCGAAAACTCATTCATATTGAAAAACCATATTAAACTTCTTTCTACATTAGTGATTTCTTATTTCATGTAAAATCTTTTAAAATCACTATTGTAAATCATTTTCTCTCTATTACCATATGTTTTGTGTTACAGGTTCAGTCTCCATTGACTTTCTTTCATTGACAGTCATGAGGTTGAAAACCCACAACGTCTATCCCAGACTGTAAAGGCAAACACAAAAACAGAACCAACCAACACTCTCTTACCACTAAATGTAGTATGAATGAGCGTGAGGGAGATAGTGCCATAGTGCACCACATAAGGAAGGTTCTGTAGTCAACCCAGTAGCTCTATCTCCTACATAGATGAGTAGTATTTAAACCGAGACAACTGCTAGCCCCCATACATCTTCTCAAAAAGATGTAATGACTGAAAAGGCATAAAAACAGTTACTAGATTCATTCTCTCAATAGGGTGCGTCTATTGAATTTTGCCTGTCGGCCAAGGTATCCGATGTAGTGTCACCACTTCAAACATAAACAATTCTTGATGCACAAGGAGAGGTTACACACACAAAGGATGAGTTGACGGAAACAAGAGTTTCGACCATTTTAAGGTCAGATTCGATTGTTCAAGGTTCGTTAGTGGACCAATTGCCTTTACAGGTGTTAGGAGAGGATACTGATCCAAAAGCCATATGTCAGTGGTCAGTGTCTACCTCCCCAGGCTTAAATCCCCTGGATGCATCTGCGGATAGTGGATCTGACATAGGCGCAGATCGGCAACTTATTGACAATGATTCAGATATTACCTGATGAGTCACAAGGAAATGTCTTCATAGACATTAGAAGGGAACTTTGATCTTTATGCTAAATTCGTTGGATCATTGTTTACCTTCCCAGAATTCAAATCTGGAACCCTAAAAGGGAAACTAGCAACTTGTAGATTATGACTCAGATTCATCTGACGAGTTTAACAAGGATGGGGATTTGTGAACTCCCATTGCACCACCTGTGACCTCCTTAAGGATGGCTAAGGTGATTTTCCTTGCAGGTACAGCTGATTTTTGGAGCTATGAGAGGAGTGATACACTTATGAGAATGAGGGTAAACACGAGTGGAGAGAAGAGTGAAACACATGTGAGGTACACTAAAACAGAATCACACACTCATAGTGAGGAAGAAAGAGAAACACTTTGTTATTTCTTTTCCAACCAAGTGAAATATGAGAACTCCTTCAGACGACGACATACATTCCTTCGTTAAGGGGGAGATAAAAGCTTAAGTAATAGTTTGGAGGATTCCTCAACTAAGGGGGAGAAATAGCAGGGAGGAAGAAAAAGATCCTACATGTACACTACACCACACCATTGTTGTTTGTAACTACGGATCCTATTGTACGGGAGAGGTGGTAAACACAAGATGATTTTCTAGTAAGGAAAGAAGCTGTTAGGGGAGTACCATTGGTTTTTATCTGCGGATCCTATTGTACGGGAGAGGTGGTAAACGAAGGTGATCTTCTTTAATCAGTTGATTCTCATAGGGGGAGAAGCAAGAGAGATATGGGCTTCTCAACAGGAAATGTGGTTGTACAAATGAAGATGGAACTACTTGAAGATATGTTCAGTCTAGAGGAACATCTACTTGGAATCTGGAAAATGTTAAATCTAGTCCAGAACTTTTCTACTATTTACTTTATATTTATTTTTATATCTTTTTCTTATTTATTAGTTGAGTTATCCTCTAGGTATTTGTGTGTTATTGTCCAACAAACAAATAGGGGGAGATTGTAAGTCATATGTCATAGCCTATTTGTATATTCGAGGATTTAACTCAACTCAAATAAGAATGTAATAAGTAAATAGTGGATCTACCGTCAAAGAGATCTCGCAAAGTAATATCTGTCAAAGGATTCAGAAACAAGGTTCATCTACAGACTTGAGGAATTAATTCACTGGAAGAAGTTCAAGAAATTGATCATGCCTCAGTGATATAAATCAAGATTGTGGATTTAATCAAGTGACAGAGATCTTGTCAGAGTATCATTAATTACAAGGATTTAATCTGAAGAAAATCAAAGTGTCAAAGTCAAGACATGAAGAAACGTCACGGAAGTTAGTCACTCATAAACCAGACAGTACATCGAGTGTCAACATTGAAGTGGTGGAATTGATTCATAATTTTCAGTGATTTTCAGAAGATTTGCAGAAAGATGGGTGCTGTTGAAGACTAGAATTAATTCTCTATTAATTAATTAAGTCATCTAATTTAATTAAGAAAATAAATTATATCTGCGAAGAATAATTTATTTATTAATTGAATTAATTGATTAATTAATTCTGAATTAATTTTAGGAATTTTCAGAATTTAAATTGGATTAAAATTCATTTAAATTCAGCAAGTCAAACTGATTGTACTAGTATGACAATCGGTATGACAATCAATAGTCATACCGAAAGTCATGCTAGTACAAACAATAGTCTCACCGAAAGTTACACTGGGAGGAGGATTGTCTTGCTAGTTCATTCTGATAGTCTTGCTAGTTCATTTGATTGTCATACCGAAAGTCTTGCTAAGCTCAGGATTGTCATTCCAGTTCAATTCAATTCTGTTGAATGAATTAAAAAGAAACAGAAGCAGCAGAAAGCATCATCATCAAAAACACAGAACACAAAATAAGAACACAGAAAGCAAAAGCAGCCGCCTCTGAAACATTCCATTTTTCATCTGCTTAATTCAAGATCACATTTCTAGTTTGTAAAGTTAAATCCAAACCACTAGAATTATTTATCTTGTTCTTGTGTAACAATCTAGCGGATCAAAATCCCTAGAACTTAATCTCAAATTGCGTTTAGCATTTGAATCTTTTTATTACAAAAATAGAAAAAGTTCATGTCGAATTTATTCTAGATTTGTGATAATTAATTTGAGATTAATTCCTTGTAATCGATACAGTTGTTGTAACACCTTTCAAGTTTAATAATATTTATATTTAACTTGAATTTTATTTCACATTTTTTATTCCGCATTTAATTCGATTATTCGGTACTGTTTGTATTCAACCCCCCCTTCTACAAACACATTGGGACCTAACAACAACCATCTCAAACGAATGCGCCTATCTTAGCTTACTCGTTGGTACTATATCTAATAGTCCAACAAGAACTCGATATGAGCTCAAGCGTTCTCACATAGCTATACACACTCCTACACACTCTCGTTTCTAGTTTACTATAACCTCAGCTCTGATACCAACCTGTAACGCCCCCAAATCCGGGGTCAGAGGATTTGGTCGTCCCTATAAAACCTCAATCCAAATTAACCTGTTAAATCAAAATGCAAATGCCAGCGGAAGATATTTAGCATCTATGATCCCAACTAATCCAAGATCTTTTAAGGTTACAGTTCTAGAAACAAGATATCCAAATTCCACAAATAAATTTTTCACTTTCTTTTAAAACTCTTTTCAATAAATTCCAATTCAAAACCAAACCCACTAGTATAACTTCAAAATGAAGTATACTAGGTCCAAATAAAATATACAACTATAATATAATATAATATAAACAACTTTACACAATAAAACTTACACTAGTTCGTAAACCCTGGACCAGCCACCTTCCAAAAGCTTCTTCGTTGCTTCCTCAAATTACGCAGCTAAACAACGCAAGCTAATCCTCACTGGAGGTTAAATTTGAAAACAGGCAAGTATGAGCGAAAGAAATGCTCAACAAGTTTATTATAGAAAATATAGGGTTCTTTTGATATAAAACCGACATCTACATTAGAGCAGAACATTTAAAAATCATAATTGCTGAATCATAAAATTTTAGTTGAGGAACCCCAGAATTGATTCCTTAATTGTATTACAAAACCATTTTGATATTTTTGAGCAAAATGCTTCAGCAATACTTTGAATCTTGATGAGAATAAAACTCGTAAAATAGTGTTTACGGAAATATCGTAAACCACAACGACAAGAAGCAATGTTTATAGATTGAATCATAAACTTTACTCAAAACCCAACTCTTCAAATTAATACTTATTTTTCTGTCATATCAAATTAGATATCAATATGAACTTTGATGCTCACAACACCCATACCGAAGTCAACATCAATCATCTATACTAATACCACCTTTGATATTTAACAACAACGTAAGTATCAGCAAAAATCAGAATCTGAATCAAAACCGTAATTCACTTTTAATCCAAAACAGAATCAGTTGATAAATCATTTGTTCTATGATTATCAAAACAATTTTAGAAAACCATATTTTAGATTGGAACTAATAACATTTCATGCTGTTCCCAATGATCAGTCACGAAACAACACCGGTATCCCGCAGCCATACTGTAAATATAGGTACTACCCGTATCCCGAAGCCATACGGTACCTATAGGGCGCCAAAAAAGGCATAACTAACCTTGAAATATATTATAGCTGGACCGATATCTCGATCACCTATGCTGTAACCAGTAACCGGTAACCATTCCAATCTTAAAAACTTTTTTATTAAAAAAGGAGCTGAATCATTCGACATCCTAAATAATTTTATTCCCCCATTCACTTGGGCAGGAATTCTCGTAACAAAATCATCTTTCTCAAAATCCAAAACATTTATAAATCCGATAATTAGATAAGTAAAATCACTTGACTATTCTGAACATAGAATAACAGATGAGTATTTGCATAAAAAGAGTTATTTAATTCAGCGATATGTAAAATATTTATCTATTCCAAACCGAGGAAAACAATACTTACAGGATAAGATTTAAAATAAATATCACTTGAACAATAAGTGATGATAGGGATACATGCCTTTGGGTTTTAGTAGTTAGTCACACTCGCAATGACACATCTATTCTGACATTCTGTCTCAAAACGTCTCCGTCTTTCTTTTCAACACTTCACCGATATGCTGCTCCTGCGATTGCTAGAAGCCAGATATCCAATACCATTCCACCTCATTCTTTATCCAATACCTTGTCCTGATCAACTCGAATGAACCGCATCTTGATTTTTGCACTGAAATGGTTGGTTGAATCAGAAAGGACTTTTCGAGAGCTTTGTTTTGATATGCTGCACGCCCGAATCGGAGTTCGATAACGCCTTCGTTCGTACGATTGATTCTCGGGAACGTATCGGTTTCTAGGGTTTTTCTCTGTATTTTCTGTATTTTTACTGGTTGCAAATGAATAAACGAAATAAATGAAATAAAAAAATAGGCTATTTATATTTCCGGAATATTGTTTCGTTCTGGATCGTTTTAGATCAATAAATTAGTTTCTTAGCCGCTAAGTAACTACAAAACGATCCAAAAATAGATTACTTAGCCGCTAAGTAACTATAAAAATGATACAATTTAATACCAGATTTGGATAATCATCAAAACTGAGCTTTTCATAAAACACCATATACGAAAAATGTAAAAATATCCCGTCTCTCGAGAATACGGGTTTTGTGGATTTATCGAAATGGTTATCGTACCGAAAATCTTGCGCCGGGCCGCGCACGGGTCAAACCGTAATCCGGATCGAAAAAGTTAAAACACGGTGGATATTTCTCGAGAATACTGAATATGTTATATTAATTAAATAAATATTCTGACTTAAATGCATTTAATGAATACTTTCAAAATCAGAAACAGCCCATCCCCGGTGGATAATGCTTAGTACACCGATGGATAATCCATACATTGTAAAC
The DNA here is from genome assembly GCF_009905375.1 of Apium graveolens. Lineage (NCBI taxonomy): Eukaryota > Viridiplantae > Streptophyta > Magnoliopsida > Apiales > Apiaceae > Apium > Apium graveolens. The sequence continues at coordinate 114,373,234 of NC_133651.1, read as the reverse complement.
CGATGGATAATGCTCACTTAGTACCCCGACGGATAATGCTCACTTAGTACCCCGACGGATAATGTACACTTTGTACCCCGGTGGATAATGCACACTTTGTAACTCGGTGGATAATGCACACTTTGTACCCCCAACGGATAATATACACTTTGTACCACGACGGATAATGTACACTTTGTACCCCGACGGATAATGTACACTTTGTACCCCAACGGATAATCAGTTCAATGCATTTTGTACCCCGGTGGATAATTAATTCAGTGCATTTTGTACCCCGGTGGATAATGCACACTTTGTACCCTGGTGGATAATCAGTTCAGTGCACTACTCCAAATCCTGATATTCAGATTCAATATTCATATTAAAATAATATAATAAGTCAGTAAATATTATAATTAAACATTAAGTAAACTTCCTCGCTTAATCAATGTGAGATAAACCCACACAACCCTTTTCAAGCTACTAACTTCAACTCAATTTCTTTATGGATTACACTAAGAAAATGACTTAAATCCAAACATGAAAGTTTAAGTCCTCATTACAAAGAACAACCTCCAATAATTAGATTTAGGAAATTACATTAAGAACATGTCTAAAACATGCGTCAAACTTTCCATTTTCTAACACTAGATACGTAGATCTGTGAGATAGCTAGCCTTTCTGCTCATTTATTTAAGGAAAATACTGTTATCCACATGAGTGATTTTTAAATCCTACAAGGATGTAAGATAACTACTAGGGATGCTTGTCAACTACAAACAATTCCTGATACACAACTCCTCATGTTTTGGGAAAAACAGCGCCCTATACTTTGATCTTCACCACCTATAAATGGTTCTAGCCAATTTTACAGATTTGGCAAATCCAACAAAAGGAGTCTTGTCAATGATGAATACATTGTTGTAACTGTTTTTGCTCCTGTAATGTAATTCAACTCACCATTACTACTACCTAGCCCCCCCATAGAAATGGCTCCCAATAACTTTGACATTATTCATCCCTTTTATCTCCATCTGCCTCACATTAGGAAGCTGGCCCAATGCTGGTAATCTTTCATATCCTTTACAAATTTTTAATGTGATATTTAACAAGTCTGCCATCATTCTAATCCATTGTGGAAACTTTCCCCCTTAATGTAGTCGATCATCAATTCTTTTGGATTTAAGTGAGGTTTCAATCCTTCTCTTACATCCTCATCATTGTATTTAATTGCTTCCACTGCATTTTTATTCTAATAAACATGCATTTTCTGGAAGGTGTAGGCTCATTGATGAACAAATGTCTTAACATGATTAGGTTACAAAATAGTTTTGAAAGCTCTTCTATTTTCCTAACTCTCGGGGTCTGCAAGTTGTAGAAATCCATAATGTAACTAGGAAATTTATAGTGGGAACAAGAGATATCCAGATGCTTAAGATATTTCATGTTGCACAATGAACTTGGCAACTCAATATTGACTTCATAAGTATTCAAAATCAAAACAGTCAAGTGTTTGAGGTAAGGTAACTCATTACTTCTCTTAAGAATTTTTGGTTTTATGTCTGAAATCCCTTTATCAAGCCTAACATATATCATGTTGGAAACATGGTTCAGCTCATGACCGGTCTTCACAGTCACAAAATAATGTTTAGATAAATCGAGTGCAAGATCGTGCATCTTAAAACTAGTGAAATTATTATATTTATCTCTTTTTACATCTTGTAATAAAGAATTCCACAAGAGAATATCGATGTACTCATTGCCAATATCTTCCATCAGTACATTGTTATCTTTAGGAGGCAAAAGGAATCCTAATGTCATCCATATTTGCACCATTTCGCTTTTCTTAATGACAGAATCTTTAGGTATCTTAGAGCAATAGGCAAAACACCGTTTCAAAGATGAATAAGGTGAATTATCATACGACAGTCTTAAGGAAGAGAGTACACCTTTTTATTTCCATATCTCACTATTTTCGATCACCAACCATTCTTGCTCAGACTTCTTAAGGAAGAAAGTACACCTTTTGCTACCTCTGGCACTGCCAACTCCAATCAAAGAATTCTTCAAGTTATCCTACTCATCTGGCTTTTCATTCAAAACATCATCTAGTTCAAGTAAAAACTTTTCACCTTTTAGTTCTTTTTGAAGCTTACTAATTAATTCTTCTGTATTTTTCAACGTGGAAGCTGTCGAAGTGAGTGATACTACCATCTGATTCCATATCTTTATGAAATCTGTTGTGCATATGTTGTGTACTTGATGATTTCATAAAAAAAACATCTAAGTAGATTTTACTTAGTGAAATTATGTAGCACTCGACGGATAAGAATTATAGTCCCGACGGATAACTCATTATAGTCTCGACGGATGATTAACTTATTATCCATCAAGTGAGTAGCTTATGTAATAATAAGTTTGTAGCACAGTTATGTATGCACCTTTGTATAGAATCTGTAGTAGCATATAAGTCATGTTGACTTTAACTAGATATGCAGAATAGGTTGATTAATTGTACATAAATGATGTCTTGTAATTCTGCATAAGTGAAATAGAGTCAAGTGCCAAAATAGCTACCGACGGATGATTAACAAAGCCATCGGCGGATGATCAAATGACTATCAACGGATGTTTAATATAGCAGTCGACGGATGATCAATTAAACCGTCAACGGATGTTCAGAAAGTCGACGAATGATCATATGAAGAATTCAAACAGCAGTTGAACAGTGAAAGCTGACACACAGCCGTCGAGATGTATACAAACACACTGTGGAAGCCCATTAACTGGGTAATAGAGGACGAAAAGCAGCAAAGCTTAAGACTGATAGTTTTTATATTTGTTCAGTCTTTTTGACTTTGTAATCTTGGTATTATATAAACCAAGAGTGTAGCAAATAAAAAAAAACTGAGATAACTGAGAAACACAAAAATAGAGAAATCTTTGTAAGCAGAATCATTAGCATTTCATGTATGCTTAGTAGTTCCATTTGTAAGCAGCTGTGAGCATTCCTACACACAGAGTCCTCTCGATATATTATATATATATCTCTGTTGGAATTGTTTAAATCCACCAGAAAGTTTTTAAAGACTCTTGTTTTTAATTACTTATGTTTTGATTCTATTAAGTTTCTATTCCGCATTGTGCTAATCAAAACATTATATCTATATTCGAGTTGAACATTTTTATTTCGAGAAAAAGGTTCAAGAATTCCATTCAACCCCCCTTCTGTAATTCTTGCTATATTGTCAAGGGACTAACAATTGGTATCAGAGCTAGCTCTTAATCTACAAAGAGTTTAAAGATCAAAACAATTCAGCAAGATGAACAAGAAAGATGTTGGAGTCAAGATTCCTTTTCTGGATAAAGATAATTACCATCATTAGAAGGTAAAAATGCATCTTCATATGCTTTCTCAAGATGAGGCCTATGTGGACTGCATAGAAAGAGGCTCTCATGTTCCAATGAGAGCTGCAACAGGAAACGGGCCATCTGTTCCAAAGCCAAGACACGAATGGTCTGACCCTGATATTGAACAAGTCAGGAAGGATAAAAAGGCCATGAACATTCTGTTCAATGGAGTTGATGCAGACATGTTTGATAATATTATCAACTGCAAAACTGCCAAGGAAGTTTGGGACACAATACAGATAATTTGTGATGGCACTGAGCAAGTAAGAGAAAATAAAATGCAGCTCCTGATTCAGCAATATGAACATTTTCACAATGAAGAAAGTGAGTCACTCACTGACATTTTTAGTAGATTCCAAAAACTACTAAATGCTCTTAAGTTGCATGGAAGAGTCTATCAGACTAAAGACTCCAATCTGAAATTTCTCAGATCTCTTCCAAAGGAATGGAAACCAATGACAGTCTCATTGAGAAACTCACAAGATTATAAGGAGTTTACTTTGGAGAGACTGTATGGCATTCTGAAGACCTATGAGCTTGAGATAGAGCAGGATGAAAGAATGGAGAGAGGAAAGAAGAAAGGAGGATTCATTGCACTAGTTGCTGATCTGGAAAAGGAGAAGGAAGTGAAGATGGAAGCTGTAGAATCAACTTCAAAGGTCTGTGAGAATAAGGGTAAGGGGCTAGCTGCTGAAAGTGAAGATTCATTGAGCCAAGATGACATGGAGGACATTGATGAGCACCTAGCATTTTTTTCTAGAAGATTTGCCAAGCTCAAGTTCAAAAAGAACTTTGGAGCAACCAAGCCAAATAGAAACATGGTGGATAAGTCAAAATTCAAATGTTTCAAATATGGCTTGGCAGGGCATTTTGCAAATGAGTGTAGAAAGTCAGATTTCAGTAAGCAAAGGTTTGAGTCTTTGGATTATAAGCAAAAATACTTTGATCTACTCAAACAAAAGGAAAGGGCTTTTATTACACAAGAGAATGACTGGGCAGCAGATGGTTTGGATGAAGATGAAGATGTCAGCTATGTCAATCTAGCCCTAATGGCCAAGTCTGATGAAACAGAGACAAGTTCCTCAAGCAATCAGGTAATCACTACAAACCTTGCACATTTATCTAAAGCTGAGTGTAATGATGCCATAAATGACATGTCTACAGAATTGTATCATTTGCGTGTTACACTTAAGTCTCTCACTAAAGAAAAGGCTAAAATCAAAGAAAACAACTTGTTTTTAAGTGAGAGGAATAATGTGCTTGAGTCTCAGTTTGTTAAGTTTGAGAAACTAAAAATTGAGTGTAAGATTGCCAAGGAGGAATTAACTGAGTCCTTGAAAAAGGAAGAAATTTTGAAGAAGCAGCTCGAGCGGGAACAAGAGGTGATTAAAGCGTGGAAAACATCCAGGGATGTTCATGCTCAAATCACCAAAGTTCAAGGAATTGAGTCTTTTTGTGATGAAGCCTGGAAGAAGAATAAAGAGAAACTAGAACCTATTTTGGTAGATGGGTTGTTGACAGATGTAGACTCGACGAATGATGAGGACTATCAGTCGGATAACAAAAAGTGTTATCCGTCGAATGATGAAAATCCTCATCCATCGGCTGTAAGCAAACCCATTAGCAAAGCCATATTAATCAAGCTAAATGAAAAGTATGGGTCTGTTTCAAGAACTTTGTTTCAGGAGAGTCAAGTCAAGCTAAGAAAGGGAAAAAGGCTAATGTTGGTCACATGACTGTCAAACAGTTAAGTGACAGACTTGAGAAAATTGAGGTAAAAACAGAGACTAAAAGGAAAAACAATAGGAATGGTAAAGTAGGGATTAACAAACACAATAACTACACACCTGATAAATCTGTCATGCCTACTCCCATGTCTGTTCAGTCTCAATTTCCCAACATAAATGCCATGCCTCCCATGTCTGTTAATGTTATGCCTACACAGAATATGAATGCACAGTTTGCTAATATGCCATTTGCACCTAATCTATATTATGCTGCATACAATATGCCTCAAATGCCATTTAGCATGCCTTACTGGAATAACATGTTTGCACCAAGCATGTCATTTCCTGTTAGCCATAATATGCATGATAATTCTGTTACATTAAATGGTTTCAAAGGCCCAACCCAAATGACTAAGGAAGAATCTGAAATTCCTAAGTCAAATGAGTTAAGACCTAAGAAACAGAAGAAGAAAGCTAACAAGGCAGAACCCAAGGAAACTTGGGTACCAAAATCAACTTGATTTGATTTTGATGTGTGCAGGGAAACAGAAGGAATCTTTGGTACTTGGATAGTGGTTGTTCAAGACACATGACTGGTGATTCTACCCTGCTCACAGAGTTTAAGGAGAGAGCTGGCCCGAGTATTACTTTTGGAGATGACAGCAAGGGTTATACTGTGGGATATGGCTTGATTTCAAAGGACAATATCATCATTGAAGAGGTTGCCTTAGTGGATGGTCTCAAACACAATCTGTTGAGTATCAGCCAGCTTTGTGATAAAGGCAACTCAGTAACCTTCAATAAAGAAGCCTGTGTTGTGACTAATAATCAAAACAACAAAGTGGTTCTCACTGGTGTGAGAAGAGGAAATGTGTATCTAGCTGACTTCAACTCAACTAAAGCAGAATCTGTAACTTGTCTTCTCAGTAAAGCAAGTCAAGATGAAAGTTGGCTATGGCACAAGAAGCTATCCCATTTAAACTTCAAGACCATGAATGAGCTGGTAAAGAAAGAACTGGTAAGAGGCATTCCTCTAGTGGAGTTTACAAAGGATGGACTGTGTGATGCCTGCCAAAAAGGGAAGCATATCAAAGCATCATTCAGGAAGAAACTTGATTCAGCAATTGAAGAACCTCTGTAATTGCTTCACATGGATCTGTTTGGACCAGTCAATGTATTGTCAATTTCAAAGAAAAGATTTTGCCTAGTAATTGTACATGATTTTTCAAAGTTCTCTTGGACATATTTCCTAAAGTCTAAAGATGAGGCTAGTGAAATCATCATCAATCACATAAGGCAAGTTAACAATCATCCTGATTTCAAAGTTAGAAGAATCAGGAATGACAATGGAACTGAGTTCAAGAACTATGTCATGAGAGCATTTTGTGAGGAAAATGGAATCTTACATGAGTTCTCAGCAGCAAGGACTCCATAACAGAATGGAGTAGTGGAAAGGAAGAACAGATCACTTATTGAAGCTGCAAGGACAATGCTTGAAGAATCAAAATTACCAACATATTTCTGGGCTGAAGCTGTAAACACTGCATGCTACACTCAGAACATCTCTCTGATTAATCAAGCAAGATGCATGACTCCCCATCAATTGTTCAAGAACAAGAAGCCAACTCTAAACTTTCTTCATGTCTTTGGCTGTAAATGCTATATTTTGAGAAATCAAACTGATCAAAATGGGAAGTTTGATGCTAAAGCAGATGAAGGAATTTTTGTTGGATATGCTGTTGGTAAAGCATATAAAGTCTACAATCTAAGAACCAACATTGTTGTGGAATCTATACATGTTGTGTTTGATGATAAAAAGATTGAAGGATTGAAAGATGGAGATTACCATGAGAGCCTCAAATTCGACAATGTTGAGATGGTCAGTGATGAAAGTGATGATGAGAGTGATCAAGAAACAGTGTCTAAGGATAATGCAGACAAATCTACCACCAATGAAGCACAAAACTCAACATCCGTCGAGTTGCATAATGTTTCATCCGTCGGAAGACAATCTGTGTTATCTGTCAGAAGACAACCTGCCTCATCCGTCGGTACTCAAAATTCACCATCCGTCGGGTTATCAAAAGGAGCAGGAAGTCAAGGTAGATCACCCATAGAAAATACCCCTTTCTCAAATCAAAGATCCACAAACTCAGGGGGAGTTTCTAGCAATCAAAACTCAATCACACATCAAGACAACATTGAGGTCTCTTCATCTAGAGCTAATCTACCTCAACCAAGGAAATGGATAAAAGATCACCCCTTTGAACTGATTATTGGTGATGTTTCTTCTAGAGTTCAAATAGGGAGAGCAACTCAGGAAGAATGTCTATACAACAGCTTTCTGTCAAAGGAAGAACCAAAGAAGGTAGAAGAAGCTTTGTTAGATCCTGATTGGATTTTAGCTATGCAGGAGGAGCTAAACCAATTTGAAAGGAATAAAGTATGGAAGCTGGTACCCAAGCCTAAAGGAAAGAATCCAATAGACACCAAATGGGTATTCAGAAACAAGATGGATGAAAATGGCATAGTAGTAAGAAACAAAGCCAGATTGGTTGCTAAAGGCTATTGCCAGCAAGAAGGAATAGATTTTGATGAAACATTTGCTCGTGTTGCAAGACTTGAAGCCATCAGAATCTTCTTAGCCTATGCAGCCCATGCCAATTTCAAGGTCTATCAAATGGATGTCAAAAGTGCCTTTCTGAATGGAGATTTAAAGGAAGAAGTGTATGTGAGTCAACCTCCTGGCTTTGAAGATCCAAATTTTCCAGAGTATGTCTATTATCTACTGAAAGCACTTTATGGACTGAAGCAAGCACCTAGAGCCTGGTATGACACTTTATCAAAGTTCCTTTTGGAAAATCACTTCACAAGAGGTACTGTAGATAAAACTTTATTTTTCAGAAATGTTAACGGCTCTAGCATACTTGTTCAAATTTATGTAGATGATATTATTTTTGGCTCTACAGATGAGAAACTTTGTAAAAAGTTTGCCAAACTGATGCAAATTAAGTATGAAATGAGTATGATGGGAGAACTAACTTACTTTCTTGGTTTACAAGTTAAACAAGTTAGTGATGGAATATTCATAAGTCAAACTAAATATATTTTTGATCTTTTAAAGAAGTTTGATCTAATGGATTGCACATCTGCAAAAACTCCCATGGCCACCGCAACTTAGCTTGAATTAAACACTACTGAAAAGTCTGTGGATATTTCAAGCTATAGAGGCATGGTTGGCTCACTTCTGTACTTAACAGCTAGTAGGCCAGATATAATGTTTGCTACATGTTTATGTGCTAGATTTCAGGCTGATCCTAGAGAATCTCACTTGATAGCTATTAAGAAAATTTTCAGATATCTCAAGGGAACACCAAAACTTGGCATTTGGTATCCTAGAGATTCTGGTTTTGATCTAACTGGTTATTCAGATGCAGATTATGCAGGTTGCAGAATTGACAGAAAGAGCATAACAGGAACTTGTCAATTTCTAGAAAACAAGCTTGTGTCCTGGTTCAGTAAAAAGCAAAATTCAGTTTCTACTTCTACAGCTGAAGCTGAATATATTGCTGCTGGCAGTTGCTGTGCACAGATTTTATGGATGAAAAATCAATTGCAAGACTATGGTTTACAAGTTGAGAGGATTCCTATTTTCTGTGATAACACAAGTGCAATTGCCATCACTGAAAATCCAGTGCAACATTCAAGGACAAAGCACATAGACATCAGGTACCATTTCATAAGGGAACATGTAATGAATGGTACTGTAGAGTTACATTTTGTTCCAAGTGAGAAACAACTTGCAGATATCTTTACCAAGCCACTGGATGAATCCACCTTTTCAAGGTTGGTAAGTGAATTAGGTATGCTTAATTACTCCTAAATTTATCTAAGTTATTCTGTAAGTTGAAATGTAGCCATAAATTTAGCTGATTTTTAGTCTTGGATGAAATTTTGGCTAAGTCAAAATTTGCATCTCGACGGATGACCATTATCCATCGAGTTGAGTCATCCGTCGATACACTATTTGCAAATAAAAATCAATTACTTTTCTGGAATCTTTTAAAACTCGACGGATAACAGTTTATCCTCATCCGTCGAATTGTCTAAATCTTAACCATTAATTCCCTGAACATTATCCATCGAGTATACTTACAGTTTGTAAGCATTACACGACGGATAATGGGTGGAATTTTTACAATTTATTTTTAAACGGCTATTTTAGGCAATTTCAATTGGGTAATTTACTTTTCTTTATTATTTTCATCCGTTGTTTTTGAGATAGTATAAAAGCTTATTTCATTCCAATTATTTTCTTTTATCATTCTTAAATTCAACTGCTTTTATTTCATTCTCTCTCAAGCAAATATTCTCCTTCTCTTCAAGCTTTCATTCTCTAATAATAGCACCTGTAGTAAAGATTATGTCTCAAACTGGGTTCATTTATGAGAAGAACAACTTCACTGCTTTGGTCAATAAGGGTATTCAGCAATCAGAAGACTATCATAAGATGATGGACTTTGTGAAGAACTGCAAGTTAAGTTATGCCATGCTTGAATCACCCATAATTTTCTGTGAAGTTGTTGAAGAGATGTGGAACACTGCAATCTACAACTCTATTGACAAAACCATCACTCTAACTATCAAAGGTAATGAGTTCTGTATCAATAGTGATGTGATAAAAGCATGTTTCAAAATTCCTGATAATAATGTAACTTCACCACACAATGACACTGATATTATCAATATGCTTAATTCCATGCATTATGCACTTCCTACTACTAAGCTAAGTGATATTAGAAGATTAGGTCTTAGGAAGGAATGGAGTTTTATGTGTGATGTTGTGACTAAAGTTTTCTCTGGAAAAATCAGTAATTTTGATTCTGTGAACATTTCCATGCTTAACATGCTATACATGCTAGTCATAGATAAATTTTACAATTTCAGTGACCTTGTCTTGTATGAGTTAGGTTTTAAACTAGGTGAGTTAGCCAAAAGGGGAAAGAATGTATATTATGCTAGATTTTTCATGCTATTGGCTAACCATCATTGTCAAGAGATTGTACTTGAGGACAAATTGGCCTGTTGGGTTCAAGAGAGAAGAATCATTGCAGATTTGAACAGAGCCAACCATCATAGGGATGTGCCAATGTTCTACTTTCCTGTAATGCAGACACCTCAGGTAAGTGAGGTAAGTTCATCCATACCCTCAACTATTCCAATCTCCTCAATTTCTTTGAGTTCAGGAGTAGCTATGACAACTGTGACAATGACCAAACAGTTGCCTACCAAAGCTGCCAAAACAACTGTAATTTCTAAATCCAAGTCAAAGAAAACCCCCTCTGGTATCTCTCAAAAGGTACCAGTTGAAAAATCCACCAAAGCCAAAGAGGGGAGTGTGAAGGAGGGTCAGTTAGGTGAGGGAAGGGGTGAACATCAAAGAAACCCCAAGGATAAGGTTGGAGAGTTGAGTGAATCCCAGCCTAGCCACACTGCAGTTTCCCAACAAACTGCAGTGCTTAAAATGGACAAAAGCTCACTTCTAGCTACATTCTCCCAAAAGGATGTGGCTATTGAACAAAGCTCTCAACCAAGAGCACAGGCCAAAAGGGTTAGGGACACAAGCTCACCCCAAACTTACACAAGAAAGAAGAAATCCAAAACCATTGGGATGCACAGGGCACACACACTGTTCAAACTGGTGCTAAAGACACAGTCCCTGCACTTTCTTAAATTTAGTTTGATGTGGCTCCAATAAATGTGGAGTCATAACCAAAATCTCTTATAATAGAAGCCTCTGAAACACCATACTCACCAACAAACTCTCTGGAAATGGATATGATAAACACTTCTATTCCTGATTCCCCTTCTTTAACTCTGTTGGGGAAGCCAAAATCTAGTGCAAGTGAGCATCATCTTTTAGATGATTTGTTGGCTCATTTGCCAATTCTTTCAGATACTATTGTGACATTTGTGCCTCAAATAACTTCAATCAACACAGATTCAACAATAGTTTCTCTTCCCACCTCATTCATCTCTACTCTCTCGATGGATATTGCTCATCCGTCGAGTAGTGATTGTATCCCGACGGATAAGCTTAACAGCAGTCATCCGTCGGATAGCTTTACCACTCACCCGATGGATATCACTTATCCGTCGAGTGTCTTTGCACAACATTAAACATCAATTATTTCTAGTGCAGAAGATTTAGTGGTAATACAGTCACTCTTAGGACTGAGAGAGGAGAGTGCATTGAGTGAGAGGTTGGGTTGCTCCCAGGAAAAAGGAGAGGAAAAGAGTGAAACTCCGCAATCCATTTATTCAGGATTGGAAAAACTGAGTGAGAGGAGTCCCACCTTAGTAGGTGAAGGTGAGGGTGTGAGGGTGGGGAGCCAGGGTGAGACCCTGATGTAACAAAAGAGAGATTATGAGAGAAAGGCAGGTACAGGAGAAATAAGGGTGGATCCAGCCATTGCTAGTGAGTTAATAATTGTGGATGATGTTGAAAAGAGAAGACAATTTCAGCAACATTACAAAGTTGAAATTGATAACATTTCCTTGGATGCTGACACTTTTACTCATCCTGTGTCAGCCTATCAATTGTTGGCTGCTCAGGGCAATATGGAGGCAGAACAGACTTTGAATTTAGTACACACCTCAAAATCTCTTCAAAGAGATAAAGCTGCTGTCAATAGGATGCCTTCTCAAGCTGGTGAGCCATCTGAAGAATTTGGAGTAAATTCTCATGATGATGACTCTGTTTCTTTGGATGGAAGCATGAACTTAGGGGGAGATGAAGGCCCAAGTTCTGTTTCAAATTTACCTGGATGGGCATGAACAAAGGAATCTACACCAGGACAATTTGGTGTATCTTTGGTCAAGCAAGTGATGGCTATTCAAAAGGCCATTCAGGAAACTTCAGATGCCGGTACCAAGGCTATTCTTCAATGTAATAACCCCAAATTTTTGATTTTTTTTGTAACCCTTATGAATAGTGTTTTTGCTGATATTGCTGAATAAGAAAACTTTTCATGCCACGCTATGTAGGGGTTCTTTTATTGTTATTCTGAGATAGTATTAGTACTCTATATGATAAATACGTGTGTGTAAATATCGTCAGAATCCAAATTCGAACACTTTAATTTTTCCCGAAAATCCACCAGATACCGAAAGAATTGAGTATAAGATAACAGGATAAAAATGATTTAAATTCAAGGATTATAAGAGAGGATCATAAAAGGAATATAATGTATTAAGAAAGGTTAAGGAAACCCAAGTAATAAGATCCCGGATATGATCCCTCAAATGATAAACGAAAACGAAAGTTAAGCGAACCGTATAACAGATCAACGGTCATTAGCCAAGTAATTAGAAGCTAATCAGAGAGGTTAATGAGGTTGATGTCATCAAACCAACAAGAAGAGGACAAGTGTGGGAGGATGACATCATATGATGACCTAAGCATGACATAAGGGAAGGAAGTGTGGTTGATTAATAACCACATAATTTTTCATGGTTAAAAGATAATTAAAACAAATCAAAAGCAACCAACCAAGCCAAAAACAATTCATTTCACCAAAACACAAAGTTGACTTCTCTTTTCTTCATCAAAGCTCTCGGCCTCTCTTTGTTTTCAAGAAGAAAAAAACCAAAATCTAAGATCCAAGCCTTGTTAATTAGTGAGGTAATTATCTAATACTCCTTATGCATAGATATAGCTATCCTATAAGTTTGAGCTTCTAATTCATTCATAATCTCTTCCTAAAAATCATGAAAGAAGAGGGTGAATAGTTTTTTTCAAGAACTTAAATTTTTGTTCTTGAGTTTTTATTTAGATTAAGCTTGGATAAGGACTTTTAAGGGTGATTCCAAGCTAATTACTTGATTCTCCACTCTCCAGGGAAGGTATAACCCCTCCAAACCCTAACTTTACTTGAGTATTAGGTTTATTATTGTTGTTATGGTTCATGAGAAGCATGATTCTTGTAGACTTAGAGATTGGTTGGTTTTATTATGTTTTGGAGTTGTAAATCTTGATGATTAGTTAATAAACTTAAGTAAACTCTTAGTTCATGATTGAGAAATAAGTATGAATTGGTAATATTGAGTTGTTGGGGCTGTTGTAGTATGGTATGGATGGATTTTGGTTGTATAAATGAATTGTGGTTGATTGGTGGTTGGTTTGTAGTAGAATAAAAATTGGCAATCGCGTAAACATAGCCGTCGTAATGTCTGATTTACTTTAGACTTTTTTTGCTCTTAACATCAGGACCCGAGAACTCCCTGTTAGATTTTGACCATTTCCATGATTAGATAGTTCATGTTACGAGCTTCGTTTTGATATGTGGTTCGTTTGAATCCGATGTACGGTTTAGGAGAAACGACCATTTTAGGTAACGATGTTTCGCGAACGAACCATTACCCCTCACCTTACTTTGAAACATAGGTTAAAGACCTTAAAGGACTAATTAGAGTATGAATCATTTATGTAAAGTGTATTAGGCAGTTGGTAAGGCATTCGCGAAAGAATCGCCTTAAAACTCTTAATGGTTAATTTATTAAAAATGGTGGAGCCGAGGGTACTCGAGCGACTTAAGGGAATCGTTGAGCGCAAAACGAGTGTTAGAGTCTATTTGGTTAAAGTATAGATTCATAAGAGACTTTGGTTTAATTCCAACTTATATGTTGTTTATAGGTTACCAGACTCGTCCCAAGCCATTTGTCACCCCCAGTTGCTCAGGCAAGTTTTCTACCCGTTATACTGTTGTTGTGATGTATACATATGTATATGCATTATCTTGTGATAGGTGCATGATGGTTAATTAACAAATTCTTGCGATATATTGGAGCATGTGATATGGTATATATGCATGCCTGTTTCGTAATCTTGATACATATCTGTTGATTCAGTTGCATAATACCTATGCTAGAGATAAGCAGTATTTGCGTATATCCTTAGTTTAGGGGACCCAAAGGTGAACATTTTCTAAAACCGGGAGTCGACGTTCCCGAGTATATTATATATATATATATATATTTTTTATATATATATATATTGATATAGTCTTCAAAACTATTAATCAAATAAGGTTTATTCGATAACTATATTTTATTTAATGAATATTAGTTGAATATTCATTCGAGGACTTATGACTCCGTTTATTTACTAATTAATATTCTTTATTTTATTAAAGAATAATATTTCGATAATCAAACTTATTTTTGATTATTCCAATAAAGATCATACTTTCGTATAAGTATACCTTTGGTTATTTAATATCCATTTCAAGTATGAGTTTTAAAACTTTTACTTCAATTATTTTATAAGGATTATCCTTATGGGAATATTATTTAAATAATAATATTCAGATATTTTCTAATATATTGGGACTGATTTATTTTATTAAATCAGCATTATTCCAAACATTCTTAAAAATGTTTTCGAGTCTTCAAAATGATTTTAAAAGTTAGAGCGGATCCCAAAACTCGTTTTCAAATTTAAGCTCTTCCTTTCAAAGGGGACTTGAATACTCGCTCAAAAATCTAAGGGATTCGGCTCTGTGGTGTATTTTATATTCGCAACATGGTTGCTGTTTTGAGAAAACAATTTGATTACTTGCCCAATGTTTGGGAAGTAAGTCCATCTGATTGAGTCGGCATAGGCGACAGGCCGGGGTACGGTCTATGAAGGTGTAAGAGGCTGGGTGATAGTCTATCCACGCGTGAGTGGCCGGGTAACGGTCTAGCGCGAGGTCCGAATGCGGCCAGGGTGATGACCGGCGAGGAATTCATCCATCTACAGTAGAAAAGGTTACTTATTGGTATCTTTGCCTGATCAGCAAGATATCGGGTTTATGTCACAATTCTTTTCCTTTCCAAAATTTCATTGGATGTTACAAACTCTATTCATACTTTACATGATAAAGGTTTTCAGGAAATGTATAAGAGATATATGTGTGGACATATATATCGGGACTTAATGAAGTATCTCATAACTTCATTTTATTCAATAATATTTCAAAGATTTAATCTATTCAAATCTTATCTTGTAGTCTCATCTATGTGATGAACTGTCGAAAACTCATTATACTTTGAACAATGGTAGTTCAAGTAGTTTTATAAATGATATAAGTATAGTGAAGTATTTGGTAACTTCATCCCTTGTTTTTGCTTATATCCAGTAAGTAATTATCTTACACTTGATAAAGGATTTTAGTAAGTTATCCATTTAGATACTTGCATTATTGTTTACACTATATATTATCTTGCGAGCTGTAATGCTCACTCTTGCTTTATTTCTTCATCACACAACAACAATTAGGAAAGATGGCCAGACTCAAGCAGACCCAGCGCAAGAGCGTGGGAAGCGCCCCGCGCCTTCCCGTTGAGATCATGGTTGCTATAGCTGCAGAGGTAGATCTATCTGTAGATCAGACCTTTTACTTTTGGGAATCAATTATGTATAATTATAACTTGTGGCAGATAATGACAATTAATTGTAAACTTATCAAATAATCATTTTGGGTTGTAATAACTTTTAAATTTTGGATTCAAAGACTTGTACTTATTTCAATTTCATCTCTGAGACTATAACAGGTTGTGGAATGTGTTAGTGTGGGGTCACACCATGAGGTTATTTATTATTAATTCAGTTAAGTGATATTGTGGAAAGAAAGACCGTGACGACCCGGATCCCCGACCCCGGATCTGGGGGTGTTACAGAAATGGTATCAGAGCCAAGCGTTATAAACCTCATAGATGATGCGACGATATAATAATAAACTCACAAAGATAATAAGAACTCTTGCCAAGTTCATGGTCAGACTACTTAAAGTAGCGCTGGCAGTTAAAACCCTTACGGGAACCCTTATAAGTATCATGATAGTAACTTAGCTCGTTTAATGTGTAGGCACATGAGATAGAGGACCCTGAGATGTTCGAGCGTGAGCATGATGAGGCACTGCTAGATGCCGAGGATCAGGAGGAGCCTGAGATGGAGGAGGATGAGGAGGACCCCTCAGAGGAGTCAGAGACAGAGGTTATTGCTATTTCAGATGAGGAGGACCCGGATGAGGTCCCAGTAGCTGAGGAGCATGTCGGAGCTATAGTGGAGTACACTGGTACCCCTTTACCCACACTCCCGGTGGTCAGAGCTCCTACCCCTCCACCACTATCTTGGAGCCCCTATGATGACAGCTCAGAGACCCATACTCCCGAGCCTAGGCAGACCGATGAGGCACCCCCAGCGGCTCCAGATTCACCACCTCTCGACCCTGCCCATAGGCAGTCTTTGTTAGCCCACGACTATGTTCAGGATGCACTGAGGACCCGAGTGGCTGTTGCTGAGGCCCGGCTGGATGAGGCCAGGAGGGAGTTGGATGCGGAGAGGGCGGGTAGACGTGCCCGAGCTTATGCGACTAGGGCTACTATACCCTGATCCTTGAGGAGGGAGCTAACGGGGATAGAGCTCACGTCCCGAGCGAGACTCCGATCACTCCAGGGGGACAGGCATGGTAGGATCTCCAGGCGACAGGCCGACTATATCTTCTGTCGTGTGATGAAAAGGATATGGGAGCTGACCCGCTCCGGTGTGTGATTCAGGACCGGTGATGGGATAGTCTAGTTGTCTAGTTAGTCGAGGCCTTAGTAAGAGCCAATTTTCCGGGATAGTTGACTTGTATATAGCATCCTTTTTTCTGACTAGACAGATAGACTCTTGTGTATCACTTTTGGGCAGATGGCTGTAGCACTGTTTTACTTTTGACCAGATCAAACTATGTATTTCTCGTATTATGTATATATTTATTTCCTTTCAGTTCAGTTCCTTAGTGACGAGATCATTGTTTTTATCATTATTATTACTGCACTTCTTATTAGAACTGTCATAATATAATAGAATTGTGAGATACATTCTCCCCATCATAGAACTGTGCAAGGCACAATGTTGTGTATGATTGTGACCTAACATTGAATTTCCCAAATATTTATCAGTATCATGCCGCCAAGAAAGATTGGAACTAGGGCGAACCCTGGATCTGAGAACCAGGGAAACCATAACCAGGATGATAGGAACCAGGAACACAGTGAAGAGGAAGATGAAGATTATGTTGAACAGGATGACTCCCTGTATGAAGAGGAGGAGGAAACATATGATGTTGAGGGATTTGAGATAGAGGCTGAAGAAGGAGAAACTGAGGTTGAGCAACCAGTACCAAACCCATGCATGGATCCCATGGGCCAGTTCATGCAACTACTAAGGCAGAACTTGGAACGTCAACCCAACCCACCCCCTCAAGGAAATAACAATGTTGTGGCAAACTCTTTCAGGGCTTTTAAGTCCCCTGAGTTCCACGGATCAGCCGACCCAGTTGAGGAAAGGGCATGGCTAAAGGAAATGGAGAAATCCTTTGAGATTCTGAGTACCAATGAGGCACAGAAGACTGTATTTGCTACCTACCTTCTGAAAGGAGAGGCCAACTACTGGTGGGAGGCCAAGAAAAATATGGAGACAGATGCTATCATAACCTGGGAGAGGTTCAGTCAGTTGTTTTTGGGAAAGTATTTCCCGAGGTTTATGGAGAACCTGATGGAGCTCAAGTTCTTGGAGCTAAAGCAGAATAACTTATCCGTAGCAGAGTACGAAGCAAAATTTACTGAGTTATCAAGGTTCGTGCCGGAGTTTGTGAGCACCAAGGAAAAGAAAGCTAGGAGGTTTCAGCAGGGACTGAAACCGTGGATTCAGAATAGGGTGGCAATCCTTGAGCTTACTGATTATGCCACTCTGGTGCAAAAGGCAACAATTGTAGAAGCCGGAAGTGAACAGATGCAGAAGGAAAGAGAGAAGAAGGGAATAAAGAGGAAAAGTATGAGCATGGGTGGAGGTTCCGCATGAGGGAGCTTCCCAACTAGATTTAATCGAGGAGCAGTGTCCCTACTGGGAAAGAGTACTGGGTTTAAGCGGCCAATGGGTGTGAATGTGAGCCAAAGCGGCCAGAAGTCAGGAAGGTCCTATTCCAACCAGTCTCGACCCCCATTACCAGCCTGTAACACTTGTGGTAGGATGCATTCTGGGGAGTGTAAGGGGAAGCCAATAACCTGCTTTAAGTGTGGTCGAGAGGGTCACTATTCTAACAAGTGTACTTCGCAACCCCCTAGTGTCAGCCCGACCACCATCTATTATCAGTGTGGAAGACTAGGCCACATGAGGAGGGAATGCCCAGGGAATAAAACAGCAACTTCAGGAGCAAGCATGGCTGCTTCTAATAAGCCACCTACTGCGAGGACTTTCAACATGACAGTCCATGATGCTATAAAAGACTCAGATGTCATAGCAGGTACCCTTTCCCTAAATTCAGCTAGTGCAAATGTTTTATTTGATTCGGGAGCAACTAAATCTTTTATATCAAGAGACTTTGCGCGTAAATTAAGACTTAAGGCTGAACCCTTGATAGAACCCTTACAAGTAGAAATAGCCAACCATGAAGTTATTCCTATTAAAAAGATTTACCCCGCCTATGAGTTAGGCATAGGGGAACAATCTTTTAGTGTTGATCTGATTTCTTTTAATTTAGGGGAGTTTGATGTAATTTTGGGAATGGACTGGCTATCTAGCAATGATGCTCAGATAGACTGTAAGGGGAAGAAAGTTAAGTTAAATATCCCAGGAAAGAAAGAAGTCATATTTAGAGGAAAGAGGCAGACGCATAAATTTTTGACTATGGCCCAGGCCAAAAGGATGCTACAAAAAGGAAATGAGGCTTACCTAGCCTATGTGGTGGACATACAGAAGGAGGTGCCCAACTTACAAGATATTCCGGTAGTCAACGAATTTGAAGATGTATTACCACAAGACCTTCCGGGATTACCACCCGATAGAGTGATTGAATTTGCTGTTGAGTTGGCTCCAGGGACGGTGCCAGTTTCAAAGGCACCTTACCGGTTAGCCCCATTAGATATGAAGGAATTAGCTACCCAATTGCAGGAACTCTTGGATAAGGGTATGATCAGACCCAGTGTGTCTCCGTGGGGAGCACCAGTATTATTTGTTAAGAAAAAGGATGGGAGCATGAGGCTGTGCATCGACTATCGAGAGTTGAACAAGCTAACCATAAAGAACAGGTACCCACTACCTAGAATAGACGATCTGTTCGACCAGCTAAAGGATGCTGTTTATTTTTCCAAGATTGACCTGAGAACTGGATATCACCAGCTAAAGATTAAACCCGAAAATATTTCCAAGACCGCGTTCCGTACCAAGTATGGGCACTATGGGTTCTTGGTAATGTCATTTGGATTAACCAACGCCCCAACGGCTTTCATGGATTTAATGAACAGAGTATTTAAGAAGTACTTGGACAAGTGTGTGATAGTTTTTATCGATGATATTTTAATCTACTCAAGGACTGAGGCAGAACATGCAGAGCATTTGAGGATATCTCTAGGAATACTCAGAGAGGAACAATTATTTGCCAAATTCTCGAAGTGTGAATTCTGGCGGAATGAAGTACAGTTTTTAGGTCATGTGATCAATAAAGAAGGAGTATTGGTCGACCCATCCAAGATAGAGGCAGTCTCAAATTGAGAAAGGCCAACCACACCCACAGAGGTAAGGAGTTTCATAGGATTGGCCGGCTACTATCGTAGATTTGTACAGGACTTTGCGAAGATCGCAGCCCCTTTGACACGACTTACTCGTAAGACATAGAAGTTTGAATGGACGGAAAAATACGAGAACAGTTTTCAGGAATTAAAGAAAAGGTTGGTAACGGCCCCGGTGTTGGCATTGCTAGACGGAAAAGGAGATTTTGTGATATATAGTGACGCGTCGCACAAAGTATTAGGGTGTGTGCTTATGCAGCACGGTAAAGTGATTGCGTATGCGTCGAGACAACTGAAGGAATACGAGATTAGATATCCTACTCATGACCTTGAGCTCGCGGCAATAGTTTTTGCCCTACAAATTTGGAGGCACTACTTGTATGGAGAGAAGTGCGAGATTTTCACAGACCATAAGAGCCTCAAGTACATATTTACGCAGAAAGAGCTCAACATGCGCCAGAGGAGATGGTTAGAGCTAATCAAGGACTATGATTGTGAGATTCTCTATCATCCGGGGAAAGCCAATGTGGTGGCTGATGCCCTTAGTAGAAAGGAAAGACTCAGAATGATAACGACTTCGGAAGAATTGATAAAGGATTTTGAGAGAATGGAAATAGAAGTAAAGGTAACCGGAACCGGAACTGAAAAACTGTTTGAGATCTCAATGCAGCCAGAGTTATTGAAAAAGATCAGATTGTGCCAAGAGAAAGTAATGAATGAAGGCAGAGAGTCAATGACTGAAGAAGAGATCCATACTGAGAAAGATGATAAAGGGATAATGAGGTACTCCTACCGGATTTGGGTTCCGAACGTTCAAGAGCTTAAAGATGAGATTTTGGATGAAAGCCATAGTTCAAGGTATTCCATTCACCCGGGAAGCACCAAGATGTATAGGGATTTGAAGGAGTATTACTGGTGGCCCAACATGAAGAGGGACGTAGCAGAATGGGTAAGCAAATGTTTGACTTGCCAAAGAGTAAAGGCAGAGCACCAGAGACCCAGTGGACTTTTACGACCCCTGGAGATTCCCGAATGAAAATGGGAACAGATAGCCATGGATTTTGTTGTCGGTTTACCAAGGACGAAAGCCAACCATGATGCCATATGGGTGATTATAGACCGACTGACAAAGTCAGCTCATTTGATTCCTATCAATGAGAGATACACAATCGATAGAATGGTGGACATCTACCTTAAGGAAATAGTGACGCGACATGGAGTCCCAGCGTCCATTGTCTCAGACCGAGACCCCAGGTTCAACTCCATATTTTGCAGGAGCTTTCAAGAATGTGCGGGGACCAAGTTAAATATGAGTACCGCTTACCATCCCCAGACGGATGGGCAGAGTGAAAGGACCATCCAGACACTAGAGGATATGTTGAGAGTCTGTGCAATAGACTTTAAAGGAAGTTGGGATGATCACTTGCCGTTGATCGAGTTTTCTTATAACAATAACTTTCATGCTAGCATCGGAATGCCGCCTTATGAGGCCCTATACGGAAGAAGGTGTCGATCTCCCTTATACTGGGATGAAGTAGGAGAGCGGAAGATGCTCGGACCCGAAGTGGACCAAAGATATAGTGGATCTCATCAGAGGACGGCTGGTAGCAGCCCAAGACAGACAGAAGAAATATGCAGACCTAGCCCGAAAGGACAAGGAGTATGAAGTAGGGGACTTAGTACTACTAAAAGTATCCCCTTGGAAGGGGTTAATGAGGTTCGGAAAGAAAGGAAAACTAAGCCCAAGATACATTGGACCTTTTGAGATACTAAGACGGATTGGGAAGTTGGCTTACGAGCTAGCCTTACCCCCGAACCTACAACAAGTTCATAATGTGTTCCATGTGTCAATGCTAAGGAAGTATCATCGGGATGCCAGACACATAATGGAGTACGAGCATGTGGATATGCAACCAGATCTGACTTACGTGGAGAAACCAGTAAAGATTATGGATAAGAAGGAGCAGGTGCTTCGGAACAAAGTGATCAAGCTAGTCAGAGTGCTATGATAGAATCATAATGTGGAAGAATCAACTTGGGAACTAGAGAGCGCAATGCTAGAAAAGTACCCCCACTTGTTTTCTATTTGATTCCGGGACGGGATCCTTTTAAGGAGGGGAGACTGTAATCACCCCAAAATTTTGAATTTTTTTGTAACCCTTATGAATAGTGTTTTTGCTGATATTGTTGAATAAGAAAACTTTTCATGCCATGCTATGTAGGGGTTCTTTTATTGTTATTCTGAGATCGTATTAGTACTCTATATGATAAATAAGTGTATGTAAAGATCGTCAGAATCCAAATTCGAACACTTTGATTTTTCCCGAAAATCCACCAGATACCGAAAGAATTGAGTATAAGATAACAGGATAAAAAGGATTTAAATTCAAGGATTATAAGAGAGGATCATAAAAGGAATATAATGTATTGAGAAAGGTTAAGGAAACCCAAGTAATAAGATCCCGGGTATGATCCCTCAAACGATAAACGAAAACGAAAGTTAAGCGAACCGTATAACAGATCAGCGGTCATTAGCCAAGTAATTAGAAGCTAATCAAAGAGGTTAGTGAGGTTGATGTCATCAAACCAACAAAAAGAAGACAAGTGTGGGAGGATGACATCACATGATGACCTAAGCATGACATAAGGGAAGGAAGTGTGGTTGATTAATAACCACACAATTTTTCATGGTTAAAAGATAATTAAAACAAATCAAAAGCAACCAACCAAGCCAAAAACAATTCATTTCACCAAAACACAAAGTTGACTTCTCTTTTCTTCATCAAAGCTCTCGGCCTCTCTTTGTTTTCAAGAAGAAAAAAACACAAATGTAAGATCCAAGCCTTGTTAATTAGTGAGGTAATTATCTAATACTCCTTATGCATAGATATAGCTATCCTATAAGTTTGAGCTTCTAATTCATTCACAATCTCTTCCTAAAAATCATGGAAGAAGAGGGTGAATAGTGTTTTTCAAGAACTTAAATTTTTGTTCTTGAGTTTTTGTTTAGATTAAGCTTGGATAAGGACTTTTAAGGGTGATTCCAAGTTAATTACTTGATTCTCCACTCTCCAAGGAAGGTATAACCCCTCCAAACCCTAACTTTACTTGAGTATTAGGTTTAGTTTTGTTGTTATGGTTCATGAGAAGCATGATTTTTGTAGACTTAGAGATTGGTTGGTTTTATTATGTTTTGGAGTTGTAAATCTTGATGATTAGTTAATAAACTTAACTAACTCTTAGTTCATGATTGAGAAATAAGTATGAATTGGTAATATTGAGTTGTTGGGGCTGTTGTAGTATGGTATGGATGGATTTTGGTTGTATTAATGAATTGTGGTCGATTGATGGTTGGTTTGGAGTAGAATAAAAATTGGGAATCGCGTAAACATAGCCGTCGTAATGTCCGATTTACTTTAGACTGTTTTTTCTCTTAACATCAGGACCCGAGAACTCCCTGTTAGATTTTGACCATTGCCATTATTAGATAGTTCATGTTACGAGCTTCGTTTTGATATGTGGTTCGTTTGAATCTGATGTACGGTTTAGGAGAAACGACCGTTTTAAGTAACGGCGTTTCGCGAACGAACCATTACCCCTTGCCTTACTTTGAAACATAGGTTAAAGACCTTAAAAGACTAATTGGAGTATAAATCATTTATGTAAAGTGTATTAGGCAGTTGGCAAGGCACTCGCGAAAGAATCGCCTTAAAACCCTTAATGGTTAATTTATTAAAAATGGTGGAGCCGAGGGTACTCGAGCGACTTAAGGGAATCGTTGAGCGCAAAGCGAATGTTAGAGTCTATTTGGTTAAAGTATAGATTCATAAGCGAATTTGGTTTAATTCCAACTTATATGTTGTTTATAGGTTACCAGACTCGTCCCAAGCCATTTGTCAACCCCAGTTGCTCAGGCAAGTTTTCTACCCGTTATACTATTGTTGTGATGTATACATATGTATATGCATTATCTTGTGATAGATGCATGATGGTTAATTAGCAAATTCTTGCGATATATTGGAGCATGTGATATGGTATATATGCATGCCTGTTTCGTAATCTTGATATATATCTGTTGATTCAGTTGCATAATACCTATGTTAGAGATAAGCAGTATTTGCGTATACCCTTAGTATAGGGGACCCAAAGGTGAACATTTTCTAAAACCGGGAGTCGATGTTCCCGAGTATATTATATATATATTTATATATATATTGATATAGTTTTCAAAACTATTAATCAAATAAGGTTTATTCGATAACTTTATTCTATTTAATGAATATTAGTTGAATATTCATTCGAGGACTTATGACTCCGTTTATTTACTAATTAATATTCTTTATTTTATTAAAGAATAATATTTCGATAATCAAACTTATTTTCGATTATTCAAATAAAGATCATACTTTTGTATAAGTATACCTTTGGTTATTTAATATCCATTTCAAGTATGAGTTTTAAAACTTTTACTTCAATTATTTTATAAGGATTATCCTTATGGGAATATTATTTAAATAATAATATTCAGATATTTTCTAATATATTGGGACTGATTTATTTTATTAAATCAACATTACTCTAAATATTCTTAAAAATGTTTTCGAGTCTTCAAAATGATTTTAAAAGTTAGAGCGGATCCCAAAACTCGTTTTCAAATTTAAGCTCTTCCTTTCAAAGGGGACTTGAATACTCGCTCAAAAATCTAAGGGATCCGGCTCTGTGGTGTATTTTATATTCGCAACATGGTTGCTGTTTTGAGAAAACAATTTGATTACTTGCCCAATGTTCGGGAAGTAAGTCCATCTGATTGAGTCGGCATAAGCGACAGGCCGGGGTACGGTCTATGAAGGTGTAAGAGGCTGGGTGACAGTCCATCCATGCGTGAGTGGTCGGGTAACGGTCTAGCGTGAGGTCCGAATGCGGCCAGGGTGATGACCGGCGAGGAATTCATCCATCTACAGTAGAAAAGGTTACTTATTGGTATCTTTGCCTGATCAGCAAGATATCGGGTTTATGCCACAATTCTTTTCCTTTCCAAAATTTCATTGGATGTTACAAACTCTGTTCATACTTTACATGATAAAGGTTTTCAGGAAATGTATAAGAGATATATGTGTGGACATATATATCGGGACTTAATGAAGTATCTCATAACTTCATTTCATTCAATAATATTTCAAAGATTTAATCTATTCAAATCTTATCTTGTAGTCTCATCTATGTGATGAACTGTCGAAAACTCATTATACTTTGAACAATGGTAGTTCAAGTAGTTTTATAAATGATATAAGTATAGTGAAGTATTTGGTAACTTCATCCCTTGTTTTTGCTTATATCCAGTAAGTAATTATCTTACACTTGATAAAGGATTTTAGTAAGTTATCCATTTAGATACTTGCATTATTGTTTACACTATATATTATCTTGCGAGCTGTAATGCTCACTCTTGCTTTATTTCTTCATCACACAACAACAATTAGGAAAGATGGCCAGACTCAAGCAGACCCAGCGCAAGAGCGTGGGAAGCGCCCCGCGCCTTCCCGTTGAGATCATAGCTGCTATAGCTGCAGAGGTAGATCTATCTGTAGATCAGACCTTTTACTTTTGGGAATCAATTATGTATAATTATAACTTGTGGCAGATAATGGCAATTAATTGTAAACTTATCAAGTAATCATTTTAGGTTGTAATAACTTTTAAATTGTGGATTCAAAGACTTGTACTTATTTCAATTTCATCTCTGAGACTATAACGGGTTGTGGTGTGTGTTAGTGTGGGGTCACATCATGAGGCTATTTATTATTAATTCAGTTAAGTGATATTGTGGAAAGAAAGACCGTGATGACCCGGATCCCCGACCCCGGATCTGGGGGTGTTAATTCAAGCTCACCTAGACTCTCTACATCTCATGAAGATCCATCAATTAAGACATAATCTGAGTGTGGATGAACTAAAAAGAGATATAGCTGACTTGAAGACCTACAATTCTGAGAAGCTGGATTCAGTAATGCCATATGGTACCATGCAAGTTCTATTACTAAGATTGAGGAGAGAATCAGATTCTGAAAAGAAGCTGGCCAAGCTAGAAGACAGAGTTCAAGTTATTGAGAATTCAGTGGCTATCCTTCTTCAAAATCAACAGACTCAGACAAATCTTCTCATGCAACTGGCTAAAGCATAAGGCCTAACTCCTCAACTTGATGATAATAATAAGGGGAGAGAGAATCAAGTAAGGGGGAGAAAGGACCAACTGAGGGGGAGAAACTTCAAGTACAAATCAACAAAGTAATTGTACCTTCAATTACTGTCTCCAAGCCAACAGTTGCAGATGGTATAGATCTAATTAAAGCAGCAACGGCAAATTTGAAAGTTGCTGAAAAAGGAAAGTTGAGTTTGATCAACTGGGATAAGATTGATGAGGAGATACAGAAAAAGTTTGAACTAGTCAAGGAGCCAGTTAAGTCAGCCATCCATCACTCTCATGTCAAGCCAATTAGTGTGAATGAGATAAGCATGAACTATCTGGAAAGAGGACAATCTTCCTGCATCAAGTCTCCAAAGGCTGAAACAATTCTTAAACCAAGGGCAAATTATCCAAAATCATCTTGGAAGAACCCTATGGACACTGTGTATGAGACACCCAAGCCTGGTGAAAAGAAGCTTCTGTCAAGATCTATTGTCTTCTATAAAGATCCAGCTGATTCAGCTTCAAAAAGGAGAATTGCTAAGATATTCAGAAATGGAAAGGAAATTTGTGTGGTAGATGGACATCCACAATTTCCTCAAGCAAAGAAAGAAGAAAAAGGCAGATTAAAGCAGGAAAAGAGGCAAGCTGCTCTAGATGCAAAGAAGTCTAAACAAAAGAAATAACAGATTGCTATCTTGGCCAAGCTACAGGCTGTAAACTCTTCTCAACAAATTCCCTCTCAACCATCTGAAGCTGCTGAATCAAAGAAGAAAATTGAAGAACAGAAGAAATCCCCAAGGAAGAAAGAATTGGCTAGAAGAACAAAAAGGAAAATGGATGTTGTTGACAAGGAATTGGAAGATCAATTTCCTAAGGAATCCACACCAGCTACAACTGAAGCATCAAAGCCCTCTGTGGTATTTGAAGACATAAGGGTGGTGGATCCCTACAGGAACATACATGGTGAACCTATTGTGCCAAAGGATGAGCCAATAGAGTGGGATAACATACCAATTCCTGACTTCAGCTTACCAATCCTTAGCAAGCCAAAAAGGACAAAGTCAAGGGCAGTCAAGAAAGTGAAGCTGTCACCTCTCAAATCCAAGTCAGTAGTTAAAGTTCAACCCAAGGTCAACAGGGGAGACTACTTATACTTGTGTAACATCAAAGAATTTTCAGATCTAAATCTTTATCTGGATGAACTGGATGAAGTAAGGGCAATTGATGCATACAGAAACCTACCTGAAAGGTTGGTGTTCAAGTACAAAGGAGGAAGGGAGATTCAGTGGCCACTTCACAGGATTCTTCAAGAAAGCCAAGCTGTGCTGATTAAAGTCTATTCATCCTTCAAGAAAAACTTTGGGTTCAATGTAACTGCAAGAAGACTAGTATTGAAGAAGATTGAAGAGCTGAGGAGTGTTAGAGCTAAAGATGCACTCCCTAAGACTCTAATCATCCCATACACAGGGAGAAGAGTGCATCTAAGGCCCTACTGGCTGATGGAGTTCATGGATGACAAGGGTGTGAGAAGATTCTTCAGATTAGAAGACCAACTGAGTATCTCTAGCAATGAGACTCTCTTGGAAATGCAAGAAAAGCTAGATCTCTCAGAATCTGATGAACTGGAATTCCACAGGCAGCTCCAGAATCAAATTGAGGAAAATAACAGAAAGCTTGGAAGAAGATCCAGACCTTCAAGGAACTAGAAAAATCTGCTCAGGCTAGAGGAGCATCTTGAATTGATTGTGAGCCAAACCTTGTACATTTTGTTTAATTGAAGCACTTTCAGTTTTATCTACTTATCTTTAAAGATGTATGTTCATGATGTTTTGTTATCATCAAGTATCTCTTAATTTATGGCTACAATTCCAGTAGACATAAATTGGTGGAGATTGTTGTGCATATTTTGTGTACTTGATGATTTCATAAACAAAACATCTAAGTAAATTTTACTTAGTGAAATTAGGTAGCACTCGACGGATAAGAATTATAGTCCCGATGGATAACTCATTATAGTCCCGACGGATGATTAACTTATTATCCATCGAGTGAGTAGCTTATGTAATAATAAGTTTGTAGCACAGTTATGTATGCACCTTTGTATAGAATCTGTGGTAGCATATAAGTCATGTTGACTTTAACTAGATATGCAGAATAGGTTGATTAATTGTACATAATGATGTCTTGTAATTCTGCATAAGTGAAATAGAGTCAAGTGCCAAAATAGCTACCGACGGATGATTAACAAAGCCATCGGCGGATGATCAAATGACTATCAACGGATGTTTAATATAACAGTCGACGGATGATCAATTAAACCATCAACGGATGTTCTGAAAGTCGAAGGATGATCATATGAAAAATTCAAACAGCAGTTGAACAGTGAAAGCTGACACACAGCCGTCGAGATGTATACAAACACACTGTGGAAGCCCATTAACTGGGTAATAGAGGACGAAAAGCAGCAAAGCTTAAGACTGATAGTTTTTATATTTGTTCAGTCTTTTTGACTTTGTAATCTTGGTATTATATAAACCAAGAGTGTAGCGAATAGAAAAAAACTGAGATAGTTGAGAAACACAAAAACAAAGAAATCTTTGTAAGCAGAATCATTAGCATTTCCTGTATGCTCAGTAGTTCCATTTGTAAGTAGCTGTGAGCATTCGTGCACACAGAGTCCTCTCGATATATTATATATATCTCTGGTGGAATTGTTTAAATCCACCAGAAAGTTTTTAAAGACTCTTGTTTTTAATTACTTATGTTTTGATTATATTAAGTTTCTATTCCGTATTGTGCTAATCAAAACATTATATCTATATTCGAGTTGAACATTTTTATTTCGAGAAAAAGGTTCAAGAATTCCATTCAACCCCCTTCTGTAATTCTTGCTATATTGTCAAGGGACTAACAAAATCAAAATCATCTGATACAGTAACTGTTGGCTATGGGCCAAATACGGCCCACTGAACGAAGGCCCATCTGACAGCTGCACTATTGGGCCGAAGGTCCCCAGGCCCATGAGCCGAAGGCCCACGGAAGACCACGGGATGTGGCCCACTTCGCCTTCCAAACCGTTGGAAGCTAAGAGGCGTAACGCCCCCTTTTCACTCCCTCCTTAATGATGAGTAACGGAAGAACATTTATAGGAGACATGGCTATAAAATCCCTTAGAAAGTAAGAAATACACACACTGATTCTCTCAACACTCTACTCTTCTTGTATTTTCTACCCACTTTATAACCAGGTTCTTATTCTCACACCAGAGGTGAATCGGGGAACAATCCCTCGCATTCTCTTCACTTTCAGGTCAAGGTCGAAGGCATCATCACGGAGGCTGAAGCATGTTCATTCTTTTGAAGGAATCTGGGTGTAACATTTGGCGCCATCTGTGGGAAATACGAGAATCACAAGACAAGATATTGAGACAATGACAGAAATAATTCATGAGCATTCACCACCACCAGGTTTTACCGAAAAGGAGCATCCGTCCACCCTGGTGGACGCCGATAGAGTCATCATATTAACCCCTGAGGAAGAAGCCTTGCTCCTAAAGATCCGGGCGGAAAAGGCTGTGGAGAAGGGCAAGGCCAAAAATGACCAGACGGAAAAAGAGGCAGAGGCCCGCGCAAAATAAAGAGAGGCTGATGCGTTACGGTTGAAGGCCCTACAGCTGTAAAAAGAAGAAATTGAGTTGCAAGAAAAGCTTTGCGTGAAGCATTGCAGGCTAACGAACCAGAAAGGACGAATAAGCACAAGAAGGACCGTAGGGTGCATGACGAAGAAGAAGAGTCTGACTCTGATTCGCAACCCTGAAGAAAGAGGACGAATCAACCCTTTTCATCTGATTCGGACGAAGAGCCCGATGGTTCCCGACTCAGGCTCACTCCCCAAGAAAAGGCCTTGTCCAGTGATAGGAGGGCTGACCGAGAGCCGATCATGATAGAAGAAATTGAACAGTACCGGCCCCCTCCAGGCAAAGAGAGGCAGTTCCCTAAGATGAGTGAGTTTAGCGGAAAGGGAGATCCTGAGAACCACTGCAAAAAGAACGAATTACTGATGATTGGGATGGGGCATAATGATATCATGCTCTGCAAAATGTTCAAGACCTATCTGAAGGGATCATCCTTGATGTGGTACAAATTTTTTAAACCTAGGTTTGTCGGGTCTTACGAGCAACTGAAAAGAAAGTTTCTGAAGTACTACTCGCACCTGTGCCAGAAGGCAAAGGATACTGAAGCCCTAGTCCACTGCAGACAAAGGGCGAATGAGGAGTTGGGGGATTA
This sequence comes from Apium graveolens, assembly GCF_009905375.1. NCBI lineage: Eukaryota > Viridiplantae > Streptophyta > Magnoliopsida > Apiales > Apiaceae > Apium > Apium graveolens. The sequence continues at coordinate 114,343,046 of NC_133651.1, read as the reverse complement.
TCTCGCTCGGTTTAAAGAAGAAGCTGAAATGGTCACTAATCTGGACAAGGTCAAAGCAATGGGCTTCTTGATGGCGGGGCCGGACCCCTAAAAAGGTAAAAAGCTTCGCTCTTCTCTTTACAATTTTCCCCCAAAATCCCTAAATGATATATATGTGAGGGGCGAGAATATTCGCTGAAAATGGAATGTATTGGGGGATATAAAGACTCCAGAAGGGATGACCAATTGAAGCGAGCTGACAGATACTAAAGCTCAAGATCAGGCTCTGACCGAAGGTATGGTAAGAAAGAAGGAGAAAAGAGACAGATCGCGGGGCCGAACGGCGCCGAGATAGAAATTCTGCCGTATTCACCCCTTTGAATGCGTCAATCTCCAAGATTCTCCATGAAATCAAGGGCAAGCCTGGGTTCGTTCGGTCAGCCAAGATGAAGGTCCCCAATCATAAGAAGAATCCCGAAAAATACTGCGACTATCATAGGGATAAAGGGCATAATACTGATGAATGCTATCACCTCAAAAAGCTAATTGAGCGAATGATCAAAGAAGGTGAACTTAATCAGTTCATCCGAGATCTGAGGGACATACTGGGGCCGAAGGAAAACCAAGAGGAAGAAGCAGAAGCCGAAGAGCCGGAGCGAAGAGATAGGATCAGGGGCGAAGTAAAGACTATATCTGCGGGTAGTATCATAGACAAGGATAGCAAGACAACAAAGAAAAAGTACGCCCGACAAGTGTACAATCTCTATCAGTTCGGCTAGGCGAAGCCCCACATGCCCATGACATTCAGCACCGAGGACTACGAGGACGTCATTCGTCCACACGAAGACCCCCTCATCATTAACCCTATCATCGGGCATAATAAAATATGGAAGGTGATGGTAGATACCGGAAGTTCGGCCAACATACTGTTCCACAAGACCTACTGTAAGATGAACTTGGCTGGAGAACAGTTGGAGCCCTGCAATGAGGCTCCTCTTTACGCCATCGGAGGACACCCATACAGTTTAAGGGAACAATCACTCTTCCCGTCCTCTTGGGCATACTGTTGAAAAGCCGATGAAGTTTTATGTGGTTCGGATTGAGAGTCCATATAATGCAATATTCGGAAGATCCTTCTTGTCAACCTTTGAAGCAGTGGAATCTATACCCCACCTCAAACTCAAGTTTCCAACCGAGAAAGGGGTAGGAGAAATGAGGGGCGATCAAAAAACTGCCCGAATTATAATGCTGGAAGACCTGGAAAAAGATCAAGAATATGAGAAGCCGGACGAAACCGGAAAAAGAAAAAGGGCCGAAGTAGAGCCCAGGGGAAGCAGAGAAATACTGAATATTGAGTTGGAAAAGTTTGGGGCAGATCTTTCAACTCTGATCGTCGAACCTGCGGCACAAACCAAAGAGGTAGAGCTGTACGCAGGTCATTCGAGAAAAATGGTTCAGATAGGGAAGAACATGGAATCAGATCTGAAGGAGAAGGTAATAGCTGTAATTCGGCAATACCATGATGTGTTCTCTTGGGGGCCGGAGGACATGCCCGACTTGGATCCCAAGACAGCTAAGAACTGCTTGAACCTGCACCCTGAGGCCAAACCGGTAAAATAGAAGAAGAGGACATTCGCAGTCGAACGACAGAAGGTAATAGAGGTCGAAGTAGAAAAATTGTTGGAGGCCAAGTTCATGGAGGAAATTGAATACCCTGACTGGTTATCCAACGTGGTGGTCGTCAAAAAATCAAACAGGAAGTGGAGGATGTGCGTAGATTACACAGACCTCAATAAGGCATGTTCGAAGGACCACTACCCCCTGCCCAGCATCGATCAGTTGATAGATGCAACGGCTGGCTACCAGGTACTTAGTTTTTTTGGACGCTTTTTTGGCTATCATCAAATTGTCATGAATGACAAGGATGTGCCCAAAACAGCGTTCATAACTTCGAAGGGGACTTATACTTATATTAAAATGCTCTTCGGACTCAAGAACGCTGGATCCATATTCCAGCGAATGGTGAACAAGGTCTTTAAAGAGAAGATCGGTCGGAACATGGAAGCGTATGTGCACGACATGATTGTAAAGTCATTGTTTCAAGATCACGCCGAAGACTTGAAAGAATGCTTCGAGACGCTCCGAAGAAACAACATGAGAATCAATTCGAACAAATGTACCTTCGGAGTGTCCAGTGGCAAATTACTGGGCTATATAGTCAGCGCCCAGGGGATAGTGGCGAACCCTAAGAAGATCGAGGCAGTCATTAACATGTAAGCCCCTAAAAGCATCAGAGACATCCAAAAGCTGACCGGCCGACTCTCCGCCCTTCGGCGCTTCATCTCCAGATCAGCCGAGAAGGCGCTCCCATTCTTCACCGTACTTAAGGGGTCAAAGAATTTTGAGTGGGGGCCTGAATGTCAAAAGGCATTCGAAGAAGTGAAAGAGTACCTCACTAAGGCACCACTCTTGATGAGGCCTGATCCGAAGGAAACCCTCCAGCTTTACCTAGCTGTGTCCGACAAAACACAATGGGCGGTTCTCCTGAAAAAACATGAAGGAAATCAGCAACCTGTGTTCTATGTGTCTCATGTCCTAAAAGATGTAAAAACAAGGTACCTCAATGCTAAAAAATTCGCATATGGGTTGGTTATGGCCTCCCAAAAATTGCGACACTACTTCCAAAGCTGAACGATTCAAGTTGTCACTAGTCAGCCTTTGAAGAAAATTTTGACAAGACCCGAACCCTCGGGGTGAGTGGTAGCCTGGTCCATCGAACTAGGGGAGTTCGATCTTGAATAAATCCCCAGAACGGCGATTAAAGCCCAAGCTTTAGCTGACTTTGTGGTCGAATGCACATTTTCGGGGCCACAGGATCTCGCCCCGGAGAAATAACTCATTCGGACCCCTGGGAAATGGAAACTCTTTGTAGATGGATCGGTCGCCGGGAAGAAGTGTGGGGCCGGCTTAATACTCTCCAGCCCCGAAGAGTTTGAGGTATGTCAGGCTATAAGTTTCAATTTTCCTTTGACGAACAATGAAGCAGAGTACGAAACACTCCTCGCAGGAATGGAGTTGGCACGAAGCCTTGAGGCGAAGCACCTAAGGGCCTTCAATGATTCTATGATGGTAGTAAAGAACTTCTCAGGAAAATTTGATCAAAAGGACCCACGGATGAGGGCTTACGCCACCAAGGTAAAAAATGCTTCTCTGTCATTTGAAACTTTTGAGCTAAGTCAAATTGGCAGGGAGAACAATGGACGGGCAGACGTCCTTTCTAAGCTAGCTTCGGTTGAGACACAGAGCCTAACTGGTTATATCTACCTTACCAAAGCCAAGACACATTCGATCGAGAAGAAATAATGTATGGAAATTAACCAATGAGCTGATTGGATGACCCAACTAAGAAACTTTCTGGAGAAGGGCATCCTGCCTCCCGACAGAAGAGAAGCGCTAAAGGTAAAATACAAAACATCGAGCTACACCATCATCAATGGAAGAATGTACCGCCAGTTTGTTAGTCAGCCCCTCCTCGGATGCCTAAATGCCAAAGAACATTATCAAGCTCTTGAAGCGATACACGAGGGAATTTGCGGAGAGCACCTGGCTGGTCGGTACCTCGCCTTCAAAATCCTTCGTCAAAGATTCTTTTGGCCGATGCCATCGACCATGTCAAGAGGTGTGTTGTTAGGTCCCGAATTATCGTAGAGAGGGGGGGGGGGTTGAATACGATAATCACTAAATTAAAAAATTCTTTCAAATCTTTAGCGGATAAAATATTTAGTGCACGGTTAGTGGTTTCGTATTCTTGAGAGGAATAGTGTTTGGAACGATAAAAATGAGGAACACAAGATATTCAGGGAAATATATATTCGTATATAAATCCTCGAGGGGTGTTGCTACACTCCGGTAAATAAATTAACCAACTACAATCTAAGAACAATAAAGTTCCTAGCTTGTACAAAGATTTACAAATCAAATCCTATACAATGATCTAGCTTTTGTTTGTCGAAGGATTTAATTACCGGGTAACGATTTTAATGCCCCTATGAATATACAAGAGTTAAATCGGGCATTATAACGTTACTCCGGTGAGAAGTTAAACGGATAAACAAAATTCTTGAGCTTCTCTGTAAATCAATGCTGCCATTTTCACTTCCCTTTTGGGAGAGAAGATGAACAGAAATTGATCCCCAAAAAAATGAATGGCTCTTTTCTTCTGCTGCAAAGTGTAGACTTTTATATCCAATAATGTGTGGCTGAGGATTTTGTGGCGACAGGTACATTTCTTTGTGGCGATCAAGTTAATAAAACAAAACTACACAACCTGCCTATGGCGACCATGGAGGGGGTGAAGCCTGTGGCGACCTGGTTGTGTGTGGCGACCCTGTTTTACTACATGTAACAAGTACATGTACATGTACTTAACAACAAAAGTTTTGTACACGTTTTTTTTGGTTTATTCTTTTATTTTTATTTTTCTTTTTTCCTTTTGCTTTTGCTTTTTATTTTGTTTTTCTTTTCTTTTATTTCCTTTTTGTTTTGTTTTGTTTTCCTTTTTCCTTTTTTTTTCTTTTTTCCTCTTTTTTTTCTTTTCTTTATAAGTTTAAATTGTAACTAAATTAATTTATAAAATAAACTTAAATATAACTTATATAAATAAACTAATTTAGATTTATAAAATAAACTTATTTAAAGTTTATAAGATAAATCATTTTAAGTTTATTAAATAAATTATATTAAAGTACATTAAATAAATTTATTTAATTTAACAATTAAACTTTAAGATTCGCCAATCCCCTGAGTTGTTTAGCTGTATACCCCGCGCACCTCTTCTCGTACTTTAACAGATAAATGTTCAATCCAAGTACGTTCCTCAACTTAACAATCCTTCTATAAATAATACCCAGATTCCTTTCACGAGCTGTTGACGCCTAGTGCAACTGGTCTGGTTCACAGACGACTAACCCCGATTCAGGTCTTCGTATTATAGCCTTGATTATATTGTTAAGCTTACCTCAACTTTATCGCTTCAGACACTGAATGTCAATAAATAACTGTACTTTTACTGGAATCCTTTCTGGTGCTTTAGACAGCATCTTCATTAACCTCTGTCTATACCCTGTCTTCAATTCTTCAGATTCCTATGTTTCAAACACTGTCTATCTTCAATCAATGCCCATACACTGAAATCTTCCGGTAGCACTTGTATACTGAATCTTCAACATTTCCGAACCCCTGAAAGTCTTTAACCTTTGTTCTTTACTGAGGCATGATCATATTAATGAACTTCTTTCAGTGACCTGTAAACAGACTTCAAGCCTTCTTCTAATCTTCTGATTCTTTGTATTTGCCTTGTCTTCATTCTTCCTGATTTCTTGTGTAGACGTAGTATTATTAATCTGTCTTGTTCTAGTGTTGTTATCGTATTGAGTTATCACGTAACTGTTCATACAGCTACGCAGTCTCACCAACAATATCCCCCTATTTGATTGTTTAACCTAACAAACAAATTAAATAGAGAGAATAACTCAACTAACAACTAGAAAAAGTAATGTACCAGGATTGTAAATAATGCTACTGGTTTTCTGGATCAAATACTGCATTTCTAGATTTCTTGAGAAACTGAAATGAAAGATGCTTGTTCCTCTAGCACTGAACTGATCTTCAAGTAGTTTCATCTTCATTTCCTTGGTTCTTCAACTCTCTGCCAGATAATACTTCTCAGCCTTGAAGTAATCATCAGCAGCTTCTTTTGTACAACCACATTTCCTATTGAGAAGCGCATGTCTCTCTTGCTTCTCCCCCTATGAGAATCAACTGCTTAAAGGAGATCACCTTCGTCTACCACCTCTTCCGTACAATAGGATCCGCAGATAAGAACTAATGGTACTCCCCTTTTGGAAAGAAGCTTCTCCTCTTAAGAAGAATAGTGATGAACCAACCCACTTCTTCTGATCACTAGGAAATCACCTTGTGTTTACCACCTCTCCTGTAAAATAGGATCCGTAGTTACAAACAACAATGGTGTGGTATAGTGTACATGTGCTTTACCTTTTTCCTTCTCCCTGCTATTTCTCCCCCTTAGTTGAGGAATCCTCCAAACTATTATATAAGCTTTTATCTCCCCCTTAGAGAAGGAATGTATGTTGTCGTCTGAAGGAGTTCTCATATTTCACTTGGTTGGAAAAGAAATAACAAGTCATAGTCTGATCAACCATGTCCCTTGAAATTCTGCAAGAAGGCTTCACTGTTGATCATCCTGTTAACCAATATTCCCAACTCCTTATACTTCCCAACCCAATTGTTACCAATTGTTAGCTCCCAACTTGTTAGATCTCGAAGTATTCTAATCCAATCTGTAAATGTTAGGTCCCTAAGAGTTAAGTTCCAATCTTAAACAGATTCGAGACCCGAAGTATCAAGAACCATGTTTAGGGATAGGGAATGGGATATGGTATTTCTCTTTCTTCCTCACTGTGAGTGTGTGATTCTATTTCGTGTACCTCACAAGTGTTTCATTCTTCTCTCCACTCTTGTTTACATTCATTCTCACAAGTGTATTACTCCTCTCATAGCTCTAAAATCCAGTTGTACCTGCAAGGAAATCACCTTAGCCATCCTTAAGGAGGTCACATATAGTGCAATGGGAGTTCGCAAATCCCCATCCTTGTTAGACTCGTCAGATGAATCTGAGTCATAATCTACAAGTTGCTAGTTTCCCTTTTAGGGTTCCAGATTTGAACTATGGGAAGGTAAATAATGATCCAAGGAATTTGGCATAAAGATCAAAGTTTTCATCTAAAGTCTGTGAAGACATTTCCTTATGACTCATCAGGTAATATCTGAATCATTGTCAACAAGTTGCCGATCTGCACCTATGTCAGATCCACTATCCGCAGCCGCATCCAGGGGATTTAAGCCTGGGGAGGTAGACACTGACCATTGACATATGGCTACTGGATCAGTATCCTCTCCTAACACCTCTAAAGGCAATTGGTCCATTAAAGAACCTTGAACAATCGAATCTGACCTTAAAATGGCCGAAACTCTTGTTTCCGTCAACTCTTCCTTTGTGTGTGTAACCTACCTTGTGCATCGAGAATTGCTTATGTTTAAGGTGGTGACACTACATCTGATGCCTTGGCCGACAGTCGAATTTTAATAGACGCACCCTGTTGAGACGATGAATCTAGTGATTGTTTTTGTGCCTTTTCAGCCATTACATCTTTTTGAGAAGATGTATGGGGACTAACAGTTGTCTTTGTTTAAATACTACTCATCTTTGTAGGAGATAGAGCTGCTGGGTTGACTTCAGAACCTTCCTTATGTGGTGCACTAAGGTACTTTTCCCTCACGCTCATTCATACTTCATTTTAGTGGTAAGAGAGTGTTGGTTGGTTTTGTTTCCGTGTTTGTCTTTACAGTCTAGGATAGAAGTTGTGGGTTTTCAACCTCACGACTATCAAATGAAAGAATGCCATTGGAGGCTGTACCTGCATCACAGAGCATATGGAAATATAGAGATAAAATGCACTTAAGATCTATAATGAATGAAATTATGCATTTAATCTTTTGAGAGAAATGATGTACAGTAGTGATTTCAAAAGATTTTAATGAAATAAGAAACCACCACTATAAAAAGAAGTTTGATTTTTCTCTTAAAATTGTTTGAGTGCATGAGTCTGTTTTTTATGCATAAAGAGATAAATGATTTTATAAGACACAAACTGATGACCTAGCAGTATTAAGAAGAGAAAGAAAAATTTTGTCTTTCAACATAAATGAGTTTTTGTAAAAGCATTGATCACTTAGGGTAAATTCTAAGCAATTCTTATTCATATAAAAAGCTCCATAATCTATCTTTATAAAACTATTACCAACAACATTATTTATTGATAAATAATCTTAATACGAATGACTATGCTGCTGATTTCAAATTGTAGTGAATCTGTCAGATATAGCAACTCATATAAATTCACTAGAACTTAAAATCTCACAATTATCTGCAACAAAATATTAACAATATATCATTGACTGATACTTGTTAAGTACTTTAGATACCCATAATTATGTTGCACCTTATTTCAAATATTAAAATAAGATATCAATGAATTAAATACCAATTATCTATCAAATAGACATTAGCATTCAATTTCATATATCATACAATTGTTAACTCCTAACAACTGTAATATCTCAAACAATATTGGTTCGATAAATAAAGCAACATTAACCAACATTGACTTGTTTGCAATCTTAGAAAAATATTCTAAGTTCCATACACTTTGATCCATTGAGTATTGCATCTATTATCAAAGTGTTCAGAAATTTGCAAATAAGTATAAAAATTATTCTAACTTGACAACATATGGTTACTTCTAATAAAGCAATCAAACATTTTAACCATAGTTGTACTTAAGAAAAATTTCTACATTTTCTATATTAGTATAAGTGACTGAAGATAAGCATTGATTACTTAGAGGAGTTCTAAATAATGCCATGAATACTAATACTTCACAATTAGTTCATAGTTAAACTCTTAACTAAATATCATTAACTGATATAAGTCAAGAATTTACACACAAGTAATCATGCTACAATCATGTTCTGATTTCAGTGAATTCTTCATGAGATATAAGCATTGCTAAATTCACTAAAACCAAAATCTCATAATTAATTTATAACACATTAGTTACAATCAATATACTAGATATCAACTGTTGATAAATTTAGTTATAATCAATCATGCTGCTTATTTATTTTAAGTTAGTTTGAATTATGGAGCAAATAAAATCATTGAATTGCTTCAATTTCCATAATCCAAACTACCCAAAATAAATATTAAATAAATAAATACTAAATATCTATGAGGTAGATATTAGCACTTAAATATTTTTATAATTATCCTTGAATAATCACTAATAGAATATATGACTTATATACATGGCAATCACTCTCTGGATAATTAGTAATTTTAGAAATACTTTCTAAGCATATAAAATATTGAGAGTTTTATACTCATAACTTAGAAAATACTTCAACTTTCAATATTAGTGATTTTAGAAATAAGCATTGATTACTTAGAACAAAAATTCTAAATAATATCACTAATACTAAAAGTATCACAATTATTCATACATGATACAAATAACTATGCTGCATATTATTTTAACATAATTTAAATTATGAGACTGATATGGAATGGAATTGTCTACAGTCATAATTTAAATCAATTAAAATAATATTCAAACTTAATGCTATAATACTTAACTACCATAAATGTATATGACATTGTAATCACGATAATCAAGATATTCGCACTAAGTACGAGGTACTGGATTACTGATAAATTCACAAGTCCTTTAAATATTGAAGATTTAATACTTGTGAACTTATATGAAGAATTCCTTACAGATGGGATTTCGAAGTAACATGCAATGAATCATATCCCACACTTACAAACCAGTCTTGAAAAAGTAACTTTATTAAGTGATTTAATAAATGTTTCTGTTAGTAACTCTTTGACTAAAAAGACATGCTCTCTAAAGTAATAATACCTGGTGTGAAGGTGCCTTGTCATAGAGTGTTCCACACAGTTGTTGGATTTGAAGTTGTTTCTTATCATAACAAGAAATTAATCCTCTTCCACGAAGTTGACAGCTTCTCGAGATGCTTCTTCTGTCACTTAAGTTGACAGATTCAGAGATGCTTCTCCTGTCTTTCTTACAACCTGCGTAATCTATATCTATATAGCCAAACATGTTAAGCATAATATCTTTAGGTTACTATACTCCAAGTGTTGGTAATCCTATTAGATATCTAATAATCTTGTTAATAGCTATAAGATTGGATTCTCTAGGATCCACTTGGAACCTTGCACATTGGCATCTTGAGAACATTACATGTTGTCTATTAGCATTTGAGTAAAAGAATGTGCTTGTCATACCTCTATAGCTTGTCATTTTACCTGAGTTATATTGATCAAGCTTTAGTGGTTTAAGTTGGTAAATAGTCTTGGCATGTTCAGAATCTTCCAAAAATTTTACATCTTCAAAAGATCCTTAACTTACTTGTATTGCCATCATTCTTTTGGTTTACTTGAGCTTCTAAAAGAAATATTCTTTTGGCATGCTTGTAGTTATTCCAAATAGAATTGCAACCTTTCCAACACGCTCCTCCATACCTACTCTGCAATTACTTAGAAAATAATCTTGCACAAGTCTTTGTTAGTAGACCAACATATAACATTATCATTATATCACTGCACATATAAAACAATATGTTTGTTCCTAGTGATAAGAGAGTTATTAATATGACGACTCTACTAGTTCATATTAAACTGTAACTTCATTTAGAGTGCCATACCATGTCCTTGACGATTTCTTGAGTAGTATACTAGTTCATATCAACCTGAAGTGAGATTATGAAGAAGATATATGCATAGTCCAAAAGATCCGCAACTGCAAAGTCCATGAACTATGGTGCATTGACTTCCTCTTTTGACTCACCAACCAGGAGTGCACTTGTACACATCTACTAGAGTCTAATTCCAAGTGTAATGTGCATCAGGTGTCTGATATGTCGTAATATACTCAAGTCTCGTCACTGGTGCTATCTGTTAGATACTGCTTCCTGATAATAACCTAGCATCCAGTTTGGCCTTGTCCCTCGTAACAATGCCATCGTCATCCAGCTTGACTTCTGGTTATCCTTTTACCAATTATAATATTGTCATTTGGTTGGGATACCAGCTTCCCTACAATCTGCTTGCTGACTGATTAAGCTCATCTTGCTTTGCAATCACGCAATCAATCTGGATCTATCAGAGCTTCTGTACCTTTCTTAGTTTCTTCTTCAGATAGAAAACTAGAGAAATAATAATTTGCACTCAGTAGCCCTGCTAGTCATTACTCCACCATCTGGATCACTTAAGAACTAGACTCTGGGAATAGACTTGACATCAAACCCTTTGTCTCAGCAGATATGTTCTTGTTGTGTCCTCTGAATTTTCAATATGGTGTTGTGTCTGACTAATTGATCCTTCTATTGCTCCCCCTAAGATGTTGTTGGGATTTCCTGAAAATCCTTACCCTTGCTGACTGGCTTCATTGAAATAATGAGTAGTGTTATACACTGCCATTCCACTGCTTGGATATGAATCATCAATACCATAAATTTCTCCTTTAACAGCTTGGAGCATGGAGTTGTTGAACTGTACACTTAGACTTTCTATCACTTTCTGTTGATCAACCACAAACGCCCTGTAGGTTGTAGATTCCACTGAGTAGCCATGAAGAATATCCTTACAAGTCTTAGCTGCAAATGCTAAGGTCCAAACAACTGAAAATATTTCATTGTTTGTTTATGTAGAATATTCTCTCCAAACACTTTTAGGTTATCCAGTGTTTGCTCCTGTTGGCCATTAACTCATTAGTGGTCTTCATGTATACATCCAAATCAAGGCTTGATCTTACGTGTTGCAAACTATTTTGACTGCTCCGGCCCTTTGGTATTTAGATAGTCTTGATTAGCTTGATATTTACCTTATAGATTTAATCAAGTTCTGGTTCTTCCCTTGTACCACTCCATCATGACATGGAGCTCTCAGTGCTAAATATGTCTCAGAATGTTCTTTATGTTACAGATATTAATCAGAACTGCTTCTTGAATTCAGTCCCTTTATCTGACCACAAGATCATTTCTTTTACAGTTGCTTCCAGCTTGATCTTCAGATGTAATCAATCACCATCTGTGATGTCTTGTCTTGAGAACGCACGAAAAACAACTTTGTTTAATTAGAGTAGTCAACCACCATCACTAAGGTATATCTTTGCTTTGATGTGATGTTGTCTTTGACTCCTCTTTCTGACATGCCTCACATTTATCATCTTCTGAATTTCAGATGAGGCAGTCCTCTCACTAACCTCTTTTCAAAAAAGAGTTCCTTGACTTGATGTTCAAGGGTGAGAGCTTCTAATGCCATAGATAAACTTTTGTTAGATGAAGCTTTATAGTAGAAACCATTGACTTCACCTTTTCAGAGTTTCTAGTCTAGCCACGAGCATTGCCTTTCCTTACTCTTAATCAGAGCAAGCTTCTCAACCTTCCTGCTTCAGATGAGACACTAATCCTTTATTGAATTGACATTTTGTCCTTTGATGCAGAACTGTCCGATAAGAGGATTTGTGCCTTGATTCTCCAGCAAGGAAGTTGCTTCAATTGTTATCAGTGACTCTAATGATTAGTTATTATCAGTGATATCAATTGTTGAATCCATGATGACATCCCTTTTTCTGTATAGCTTGTCCCGTAATGAAAACCTTTGCTGTCATCTCCAAAGATTATTGACGAAATAGCTTTTGTTAATCACATTTGATTGTGAGGCTCTTTCTTTGATCATATGCCTTGAGTATGAATTACCAAGAATACATATGAATCAATTAACCTATTATGTCCTGCAATGGATTAACAGTTCTTGGTACCCAACTTATCAGTTTGGGTCCAGATGGATTAGAGATTTTACTATAAACAGAGATAACAACAGCTACAACCTTATCATGCTAATTCTTATCTTTGACTGACCATTTTCTCCAGTTTAATACCCTTGACATATTTGTCTCTAGGCTAGGGGAAAATGGTTCTAACATTACATAAGGAGGACTGACAGTCTTTGCCCTAATGTAATCCTAAACATGCTTTTTCTACAATTAATGCAAGTACTAAGAGATGCATTCATGGCATAAAATTAAGCAAACATTATATTAAGAATATATGGCATTCATTCAGAAACTCTACACATAAGAATTAAGCAAGACATATATGATATGGAACAAACAGAATTAACAAATAAATCACTAATTCTATCTAGTCCAATCCTGTTAAAGAATCTAATCTAGCTATCTCAATCCAAATATAAACTAATACATCTTAACAAACAATTCAGATCAAATGAATAAATCACATTGTAATATGATACAGGAGATAAGCATAAATAGAGGTCTTATATGTTGGAAAATATATATCTCACTAAAGCAATTAATCATGTTCAACAAATATTCAAACACATATTTAAGATCATCTAAAGTAGCATGCACAATTTAAACATCAATCCTAGTTACCAGAAAATAATCTAGTAAACTAGTACAGCATTATCTATTTGTGATGCTATCATGCTTGTACGAGTGTTAAACATTTAAACACTATGATCTTATCATGCATTGAATATTGAGAGCAAAGTCTTACAGTGGTTCAAGAATTTGAAACCTGAGATATGTGAGTTGGATCATCTTCAGAGATTGTTATTAAAGCAAGATATTCATTATTCTCGTCATCTGATCCATCCCAACTCTTTCCCGTGCACTATAAGTTTTGACTGGCTGCTTCCCTAAGAAAACATTCCACCTTTGTCTCAACTCATCAACTGAATCCCTACTCATCTTTGTTTGTCAAGCTTCTTGTTCTGTTGTAGCAAAACCCCTGATAGTTACTTGACACATATTGCTTGTCAAACCTGTAGCTATCAAATCTTATTTATGTCCCAATCTCAGGCTTGTAATTACCCCTTGAACTGAATCTGTAAGAATATCTGCTTCAGAATAGATAGGCTTGAACCTTGGATATAGCTTATGTACTCCTTGTGAATCTAATGCGACTAAACTTTCCTGACAAGTGAAACACTGCCCTGACGTCCAGTCCCTCAAGTGCTTCTACCTGAGCTTCTTCTTATTCAACTATCAGTAACTCTTACATTCTGTCCTGAGGTTTCAACTATATTGCATGTAACTGAGATGTTTGTTTGTCCCCACTATTCTCTCTAACCTCCACAATTCTTTCCTGTTTGATCTCATTGATTCCCGGATAAATGTAGCATTGTTACAAACCACCGTGTGACTGTATAATCTGGAATCATAGAGTTGTCTTAAAATCTCCGAGAAAAATTGTACCCGTAGAAATTTCATTCAATTCCTGCGTCTGAAAACCCAGTGGTATCCTATGGAGTAAGCCTTTGAGGAAGTTCCACAATTTTCGTCTATAGGTCTTGAAATCAATTTTTTTGGAGTAAGAAAACCATTACCTTCAATTTCTGTATTCGGGAATTTTCCGTCTGAAAAGCACTTGGTCTTCGTTTTCTTCGAAAGATTAGAATCCACTTTAAAAGCCCGGAGGAATCTTTAAATCTACCAATACTTTGAGTACCCTTAATTTAATATTTTAGAAAAATTTAAATTTCCAGTATTTTTAATTTTCTTAAAAAATAAATTAATCAAAAATAAATATTTATGTAAAATCTAATTTTCAAGAATTTTGAATTTTCTTAAAACTTAAATAAAACATAAATTATTATTTATGAAAAATTTAAATTTAAGAATTTTAAATTTTATGGAAAAATAAATAAATCAGAAATAATTAATTAAGGGGTAACAGAAATTTGTTAAGTGTTCAATGGCGACTCAGATAGGTCTTGAATATTCCTTTTCCTATGGCGATCAGTAGGGTGCAACAAATCGCCAGAGAAGCTATGGCGACTACAGGTGTACAAGAGATAGCTTCTGTATGGCGACCCCAGCTGTGGCGATCAGGGTATTCCTGTATAACTGTGATCGCAACAGAGTTCGTGTACACCGTTTAGTTAATTATAGGAGTAAATTATCGAACTCATCTATGGCGACTGCTGCGTCTATGGAGATCAAATATACATGAGCTGGCTGCCTTAATTTCTATATGTGGCTCCTTATTTGTATGGCGACTAAGTGTAGCATGTTGCACCGCTGTACAACAAGAACCGCGCGTGTAAATCACTATATTGGAAGTCATGTACATGTTTGAATGGCAGCCAAAGAAACTAATAATTGGCAGCTATTGATTTGAACTCACATCGAGCATTTACAAGAAATGTACGCCTGTTCTGAGTTACCAAATTACGACCCCGGCTCCTGAACAAAGAATTGAGTGAACAAATAATTGGCAGCTAATTACCTGAAATTAATTTAAATTAATAATTTTCATTTATCAAAATTTAAATAATAAATCTATTTAAGTCAAATTTATAAAATAAATTGATTTAAATTAAGTTTATAAAATAAACTTATTCAAGTTTAAATAATAAACTCATTTAAATTAAATTTATAAAATAAATTTTCTAAATCAAATTTATAAAATAAATTTATGTAAATTCAAATAAAATAAAATAAATTTATTTTAGGATCCTGATTTGTATATCAATCAGTCAGCTCTGATACCAATTGTTAGGTCCCGAAATATAGTAGAGGGGGGGGGGTTGAATACGATAATCACTACATTAAAAATTCTTTCGAATCTTTAGCGGATAAAATATTTAGTGCTCGGTTAGTGATTTCGTGTTCTTGAGAGAAATAATATTTGGAACGATAAAAATAAGGAACACAAGATATTCGAGGAAATATATATTCGTATATAAATCCTCGAGGGGTGTTGCTACACTCCGGTAAATAAATTAACCGGCTACAATCTAAGAACAATAAAACTCCTAGCTTCTACAAAGATTTACAAATCAAATCCTATACAATGATCTAGCTTTTGTTTGTCTAAGGATTTAATTACCGGATAACGATTATAATGCCCCTATGAATATACAAGAGTTAAATCGGGCATTATAACGTTACTCCAGTGAGAAGTTAAACGGATAAACAAAAAGCTTGAGCTTCTCTGTAAATCAATGCTGCCATTTTCACTTCTCTTTTGGGAGAGAAGATGAACAGAAATTGATCCCCAAAAAAATGAATGGCTCTTTTCTTCTGCTGCAAAGTGTAGACTTTTATATCCAATAATGTGTGGCTGAGGATTCTGTGGCGACATATACATTTCTTTGTGGCGATCGAGTTAATAAAACAAAACTACACAACCTGCCTATGGCGACCAGGGAGGTGGTGTAGCCTGTGGCGACCTGGTTGTGTGTGGCGACCCTGTTTTACTACATGTAACTAGTACATGTACATGTACTTAACAACAAAAGTTTTGTACACGTTTTTTTTTGGTTAATTCTTTTATTTTTCTTTTTTCTTTTTCTTTTTCTTTTATTTTTCTTTTCTTTTATTTCCTTTTTGTTTTGTTTTGTTTTCCTTTTCTTTTTCCTTTTCCCTTTCCCTTTTCCTTTTTTTTTTCTTTTTTCTTTTTCCTTTTTTTTATAAGTTTAAATTGTAACTAAATTAATTTATAAAATAAACTTAAATATAACTTATATAAATAAATTAATTTAGATTTATAAAATAAACTTATTTAAAGTTTATAAGATAAATCATTTTAAGTTTATTAAATAAATTATATTAAAGTCCATTAAATAAATTTATTTAATTTAACAATTAAACTTTGAGCTTCGCCAATCCCCTGAGCTGTTTAGCTGTATACCCTGCGCACCTCTTCTCGTACTTTAACAGATAAATGTTCAATCCAAGTACGTTCCTCAACTTAACAATCCTTTTATAAATAATACCCAGATTCCTTTCACGAGCTGTTGACGCCTAGTGCAACTGGTCTGTTTCACAGACGACTACCCCGATTCAGGTCTTCGTATTATAGCCTTGATTACATTGTTAAGCTTGCCTCAACTTTATCGCTTCAGACACTGACTGTCAATAAACAACTGTACTTTCACTAGAATCCTTTCCGGTACTTTAGACAACGTCTTCTTAACCTCTGTCTATACCCTGTCTTCAATTCTTCAGATTCCTATGCTTCGAACACTGTCTATATTCAATCAATGCCCATACACTGAAATCTTCCGGTAACACTTGTATACTGAATCTTCAACATTTCTGAAACCCTGAAAGTCTTTAACCTTTTTTCTTCACTGAGACATGATCATATTATTGAACTTCTTTCAGTGACCTGTAAACAGGCTTCAGGCCTTCTTATAATATTCTGATTCTTTGTATTTGCCTTGTCTTCATTCTTCCTGATTTCTTGTGTAGACGTAGTAATATTAACCTGTCATGTTCTAGTGTTGTTATCGTGTTGAGTTATCACGTAACTGTTCATATAGCTACGCAGTCTCACCAACATATGTCCAATGCCAGTTGTTCGCCACTGTTCCAAAGCAATCCCCTGAAGAAATGACTTCAGTTCTCAGCCCTATTCCGTTCACCATGTGGGCCGTGGACATAGTTGGAATTCTCCCCACTAGAACGAAATAAGCAAAATACTGCATAATCATCATCGACTACATGACCAAGTGGGTCGAAGCCCGACCATTGTGAGCTATAACTAAAGAATCTGCAAAGAAATTCTTCCTAGAGCAGATTATTCTCCGATTCGGAATTCTGAAGATTTGCATATCTGATAATGGGACTCAATTTATTGGAAACAAGTTCCGAAGGTTTCTGCACCACTTCAGAATCGAACAAAGATTCAGCTCTGTCGCCCACCCGTAAGGGAATGGGGCAATCAAAGCAGTAAATAAAATAATCTTTCAAGGGATAAAGAAGATGGTGGGCGAAGCTAAAGGCAGGTGGTCAGAAGAACTCCCTTGGATCTTGTGGGCTTACCGAATGACCCCTAGGTCTTCAACGGGAGAAACTCCTTTCAGGATGGCCTATGGGACCGAAGCCCTAGTTCCGGTCGAAGTAGGACTGAAATCATACCGAACTGAGGTCTACAATGTGGAAACTAACAGCTTTGGGCTAAGGGCGAACGTGAAATTGTTGGAAGAAGAAAGAGAGGCTGCCCACCAAAGAAACATGAAATATTTGCTACAGGCAGCCCAACACTATGACTCCAGCATTAAGAAGAGGTCGTTCGGAGTGGAAGACCTAGTCCTAAGGGAGCTAGCCGCTTCTATGCCAGCAAGACAAGGGAAGCTTCAGCCGAACTGATAAGGGCCATACAAGGTGATTGAAGTCGTTCGCCCAGGAACATACAAACTTGAAACGCTAACAGGCGAAGCAATCAAAAACACTTGGCACGCTAGTCTCCTTCGAAAGTTCTATCAGTAAGAAATTTCCTTGAGTCAATTTGTACTTTGAATTTTATATGAAAAGTGTAAGGAAGTTTAATGATGAATAAGAATGCACTTTTTGTCACATTTCTTTTTATTAAATACAAACTGAGTGGCCAAATAAGTATTATCTAGGGGCGATCCAGAAGAAGATAAACCCTTCGGCCAACACATTTGTTTTGTTTATGAACAAAGGATGAATGAATAAAAATATAGGGGCAATCCTACGAAAATCAAACATCCTTCGCTCCACCATTATTATTTAATTTTTTATATTCAAGTGGCAAGGACGAATGAAGAATCATTAGGGGCAATCCCGAGATAAGACCTTCTCCTTCGTCCTTCCCGTATGGTTCAAAATGACGATAATAAAGAAGACCGCAGGAAACCCTGTCTAGGGGCGATTCTAAAGAAGACATGTCCCTCGGCCTCGATCATGCATGTATTCGCTACATATACAGAGCGATGAAGGCCTGGTCTAGGGGCGATCCCAAAGAAGACCAACCCATCCTATTTTTGGCTTAATAACAACTACTTTTCACAAGTACCAATATTGACTGAAGGAACGAGGTCAAGGGGAAATCAAAAGACGATCATCATCCCTGTTCCTTCGCCCAACAAAAGCCCTTCGTAGTGCCAACAGCCCGAAGTTCCCTTCGGCCTTTGACACTTGGGGCCGAAAGAAGTAGCAAGGTCATAAGTTAAACTTGCTAATTGCTAAAAATTGCTAAGGTAAAAGATAAAGCCGAAGATGCGATTAAAACTGTTAAAATTGCTAATTGCTAAAAATTGCTAAGGCGAATGATAAAGCCGAAGATGTGATTAAAAATTTTTAAGGCGAAAGATAAAGCCGAAGATGCGATTAAAACTGTTAAAAATTGCTAATTTCTAAAAATTTCCAAGGAGAAAGATAAAGTCGAAGATGCGATTAAAACTATGAAAATTGCTATGGCAAAAAATAAAAAAAGTCGAAGATGCGATTAAAACTGTTAAAATTGTCAAGGCAAAAAAAATAAAAAAATAAAGCCGAAGATGCAGTAAAATATAGTAAAAACAATGCTGACAAAAGATGAAAGATGCATTAAAATATATAAGCCCGAAGGCTAGTTAAATTACAAAGCTCGAAGGCAGGAGTACCAATTATAAAAAACAAATTTACAAGTAGAAAAGATGAACGAGTGAAGCAGCTGCAAGAGTTGGGTATGACCATGGAAACACCAACAACAGACTTTGCAACAAGATCATCTTCAGTCATGTCAAGCACATCGAGGATGAAAGCTTAGGCCTGAGGGTCTTCATCCGAGAGCTCTTCGTCTTCGCCGGAGGAGATAGGAGGGGCTTCGACTACTGGCCGGCCGATAGGATCCTCCAGGCTATCGTCCAATAGCTGCTTATAATCACAGTTAAGGCCGTGAGCCTTCTCCAAGACATAATCAGCGCCGAACTGGAAGCAGCGCTCCTCCGTCAGGTCCAGATGTTTCTTCTTCTTCTGAAGCTCCTTGCGGGAATTCTTCAGCTGGACGTTTCGGTGGGCGATTCTCCTATTCACCCTCTCGAGGGCCTCCTCCAGCCTGGTCCTGTCACCATTTAGCATGATGGCCTGACCATCCAACACCTCATTCTGGGTTTTCACCCTTTCAAGTTCCTACTCGGCCGCCATGGCCCTCTTCTCCAACTCCTTTACCTCGGCCATCCAAGTCTCTATGTCCCTAACCTTGTCCTCCACGGCCGCAGCCCAAGAAGCAGCCTGCAAAAATACACAAGGCAGAAATGTTAGTCGAATAAGAGAAACCGACAGATGGATGAAAGTGAACAAATTTAAATACGTACCAGGGACAAGAAGGACAGAAGCTCAGTACAAGCCTCGGTCGGAGAAGCCGAAGCAAAGATCGGAAGATTGGCAGGGAGCTGAAGGCCGTGGCATAAGTCCGAGGCCACTTCCTTCGTAGACTGCCTCACCGGGTAGACGGTGTGGTCGGACGTCAGCATACCCCATCCAGGGAGATAAGACTGAGCGACCCCCTTTTAGCTCCGGGTCCTCTTGGAAGGGTTCCCTTCTCCTATGAACTCCAAGTCATCCCCTTCGCCGCCTTCCGAAGCAAGCGGGACTTGGCGAAGTGGCGAGACCCTCTCAGCCTGGGGCCTCTCCTCCGTCTCCTCAGAAGGATTCGACGTAGCTCTCTCTTCAGCAACCTTCTTCTTCTCCGCCTCCTGCGCGACTCTCTTCTCGGCCGCCCTGGCCTTCTTCCTCTCAATCAAAACCTCCCTTGAAGACACTGAAACATAAGTGTAAGTCAGTCCCATTATGTACAGAAGCAAGTGAATAATGAAGATATAATGAAGGTGTTAGTGTACGAACAAAGGAAAACAACTACACAAATAATAAAAGCAAAGCTACAAGGAAATAGACGAAGGTGAAGTTTGTTACCCCCACCCCACAAACTAAGCAGCCAGTCTCTGTCCTGAAATTCTTCAGGACCCAGCTTGCTTACACGGACATCAACCAGAGCCACATAATTCTCCTTCTCCTCCTCTGTTAAACTCGGCATGCGGAGCAACAAAACATTCATATCACGCCAGAAAGACATTGCGGCCAGCCTCGGCCCACTCACGAAGCACCAATGAGTGTGGGTAGTCGTGTTGCTGGAGTTAGTGGCCGTCCAATCCGCCCGGCCAGCCCGACGAACGATGGTGTAGAAACCTGGGCTCTTCGGATTCTTCTGGAAGTCATAATGATACCAGAATAGCCGCGTGCTGGGGGTAATTCCGGCGTGAAGGCATCTATTCTAGAAGCAATTAATATGGATGAACCTGTTGGGGTCCATCTGCCCTATGGTGATCCCCATCTGACTGAACAGATGCTTCATAATCTTCAGCGTCGGCACTCTGAAGCCGCACTTGAACGCCGCTTCCGAAACTCCAACGGCATAGTCGTCGTACCCCTCCAACACTCCTGGAGTGTTGTAGATCCGTTCATTCTCCTTGGGGGCATAAAGCCAGAAGAAGCCCCGGGGAACGAAGAAGTCAAAGTACATTTGAATTACCCTCTCCTTCAAAAACTCCGATCGGTTGTTCACCGCCGGGTAGTTCGCCGCGGAACCGAAGAGTTCCCGTCTCGTCCTCTCCGAACGAATAGAAGATGTCCCAACCAAACTGTTTGAACTTGGGTCCCAAGTCTCTGGTGGGCGATTCGCTCGTAACATGTCCCTGTATTTGGAAACAGAGAGACATTAGTTCATGTACTTGGATTAAGCCAAAAGGAAAAGTAAAAAAGATGAAGGACCGAGTACATGTCCTAGAACCGAGCGAACAGAGAAAGAGTCTAAAATCGGCTCCCGAAGGGTGTTCTAGCAGAAAAGTTTCCCGAAGGAAGTTCTTGCCCCCAAACCCCCTTCGCATGCCATTTTTAAACTCCAGACTAAACATCTACACCCTGGGTCGGCTCCCGAAGCATGTTCTAAAACCAAGAACCCCCCCGAAGAGAGTCTTGGCCATAAAACGCCTCACATGCCATCTTTAAACCCATGGGCCTCCCCTAAGACAAACAAAACCCAGATAACTCATATAAAGTACCCAGAAAATATCCCATACACCAAAAAACAGCAAAACACATATAAAAACCCAGAAAAGCGCCTCTGGACTTACATGCAAAAACAATAAAACTGAAAAACTTGCATAAAAATGTAAAGTACACTAAAAGGGAAACGGGGGCTTACTGATTTGAAGATGCTCTTGGATTGAAATGGGATGGTCTAGAAAAACGGAGTTGTTGTTGCCCGTGATCGGAAAACTCGACAATGTTGTTGCTGTTTGTAATTAGAGACCGGAAAATGCTAAAAAGAAACACACTGTGACTCTTATATAGGCGCCCAAAAATGAGTTTAGGTGCCAAAAAGGGCGACGTTTGAGGGGTTTTGAAATGGACGTCCCAGATTGAAACGGTTGAGATTCAATGGCTGAGATTGAGCCATGGAATGACGTGCCAACAACTATCACTTTAATGCACCCACAAGTTTTCACAAGCTTTCCACGTGTACGAACGAAGACTGAGGCAAAACTGAAGCAGTCGCCCTAGGGTTTCTTCGCCCCAATATGGGCCAAAACTGATATCCATCGGCCCGACCGAAGGCCCAGCCGAAGGACAGGGACATGTTGGCTGTGGGCCCAATACGACCCACTGAATGAAGGCCCATCTGACAGCTGCACTATTGGGCCGAAGGTCCACCAGGCCCATGAGCCGAAGGCCCACGGAAGACCATGGGATGTGGCCCACTTCGCCTTCCAAACCGTTGGAAGCTAAGAGGCGTAACGCCCCCTTTTTCACTCCCTCCTTAATGATGAGTAACAGAAGAACATTTATAGCAGACATGGGTGTAAAATCCCTTGTAAAGTAAGAAATACACACACTGATTCTCTCAACACTCTATTTTTTTTATATTTTCTACCCATTTTACAACCAGGTTCTTATTCTCACAACGGAAGTGAATCGGGGGAACAATCCCTCGCATTCTCTGCACTTTCAGATAAAGGTCGAAGGCATTATTACGGAGGCCGAAGCCTGTTCATCCTTATAAAGGAATCTGGGTGTAACACTAACCCACATCGATCCTTTTCGTCTTAACTAGAGTTGTCTGCCTAAACCTCCCATTCCTTTTACAACAATAACTTGTAAATCATGTTCATGTTTTTTACACACTCTTTGAACTAAATATGATTTATATTTTCTCTTCCAACTAAGAGCGACTCATCTTCTAAGAGCGGGATCTTGCGAATTTCTCTAGATTGCACAATTGAACTTAAACGTGCTACAAGCTGAAATCCAATATCTCCCGCCCATTTAGGGGTCGTTTGGTTCAGAAGCCGGTATCGGTTTGGAATCAGGAATCGGTTTAAGCTGGTA
This sequence comes from Apium graveolens, assembly GCF_009905375.1. NCBI lineage: Eukaryota > Viridiplantae > Streptophyta > Magnoliopsida > Apiales > Apiaceae > Apium > Apium graveolens. The sequence goes on along the minus strand of NC_133651.1, from coordinate 114,320,196 downwards.
TGGGGATGAGGAATGATTCCTGATACTATGTGTTTGGTTCATTTCTGGGATGAATTCGTTTAATTTAAAATATAATAGATAGCTCAATTTTGATTCTAATATTATGTGTAAGTATATACTGTGCATTAAAACTAAGTTTTTATACAATTTATAAATAAAAAATTTAATAAAAAAGTATATTATTAGTATAATATACTTTAACCAATAGATAATAATTTAATATTTTTGAATAAATTAAATCTTACTAATTGGCATTAAATAAAAAATTATTATGATTTTATTTAAAATAAATTAATAATATATCAAATTAAAAAATTTGTGAACTGAAATTGTATTTAATTGTAGAAATAAGATTAATAATAAAAATAAATATGATACCTCATACCTCTTCTCCATACCCACCTCCCACGTAAGGTATCAAATTTGATTCCTGGTGGATTTTAGGTATAGGTTTCAGCTAATAAAAATTATGAAACAAACATCAGGTATGAGTTTGAAATGGACAAAACCCATACCTGATACCAAAATTTCCTGAACCAAACGACCCCTTAAAAAATTGGTCAAATGAATAGACTTGACCTTACGAGCCACCTTAAAACAATACAATTAGTTGTTTTTAAAAGGGACGAAGAAGTCATGTACCTCACGACGATTTTCCAACCTTTGTCGAGTAACTTCATACGCAAGTTCATTCATAAAGCAACAGATTCAAGTTTATTGAACCAGTTTTGGATAGCATATGTTGTTAGTTTATTGGCATTAACATCAGATAAAAAGAGCATCAATTAATTCCAACCTTTCGCGCAGTGTAACAATATTTTCATCAAGATTCCAAGCCTGAATCACTTCATCAGTTGCAAGTGAACCAAGCTTGAGAACTAGTCCACTAGCAAGATCAGCTATAAACGCATCAGCCATATGTTCTTGATTTGCCTCGTTTAATTTTCTTCTTTTTAATAGTCTAATCGCAAGCCGATTAAAATGTAATTTCTGTATGATTCTTATCTCAGACGTCTTTTAAATAAAGTCTTCGTCAAGTTTTTGTTTTTTTATACACTATCAGAAGTGGATTAATAATGGTATCCATAGATCCACTCAAATATTTTAATTTTAAAATCCTCTTTTTCAACTTCCGTGTTCTTTATAATATATTAAAAGATGTTCAACTTTAGTTTCTACAAATTTTGAATCTGTGTACTGTTGCTCAAATGTCATATATTTCTTTATTAAGTTGCAGTTTAATTTTATTAGGTTGCACTTTTATCTCACCCAAGTTTCCTGACAAACAAATTCTCATATAAATAGATACATGAGGCTATTATTGTAATTACAGAAAATTACATACATTTACACAAATGCTATTATTTTTTTATACTAAAAATCACATGCATCTCAGGCAGAGGTAACCTTAGCAACATTAAATAAGTTACATTTCGCAACCTTTTTTTTATTGAATACGAAGTACCATCTCCGATTTCTTACACTCACTTTCTATGTCTGAGAGAGCATCACGTAACGCCCCCTAACATAAGGATTAAATCAGCTTTCTTAGGAATTGTGCACTTGACCTGCTCGAAAAATCACATATTCGATTACAATGTAATAAAACACAACATACTTTATGATATGCATTAAAGGCATTACGAGGAAGTATCAAGGAGGAAGAAAGTGTTGCAAATGGTAAATCTATCACAAACGATGATCTCATTTCATTTTTTTATAACTCTTTAAGCTTGTATAGAATAGAAGAAACCATACAGAATTTTTTTAACTAATTAAAGAAATCATATATTGTTTTTACTAAAGCTGGTCCAAAAATATACAATTGATGGAGAGTCTACTAAGATTATTCTGCGTGTAATGTCTATGACAGGATATAACAGTGGTCATCCAATTTTATAGTTAATCCATCTTATCTTTTTTACCGGCCTGCATCAGACTTGCACACATTTCTCACTTGATTGTTTTTTCTCATTCCAGACAGATTTTTAGCCGGTGCTTAATATTGTGGAGCTAAAGAATAAGTATAAAAAGTAACTGTAGTTAAAATACTAGACAAGAAAAATAAATCATCCACGAGTTTCTAAGGAATTTCTAGGGTAGCAAAATTTTAGCAGTTGATTTCCTGTAAGGCTAAGAACCAAAGAGTGTTGGGGGTATCAGCTAGCGTGTTAGTATTTAGGTGTGAAGAGTTGGACTATAGCTAGTACTTAGCTTCTTACTTTTTCGCTTTTATTTTCTTATTAAAAAAAGAATCATTTTATGCTATATTATGCTTCTTTCCTGCATGTCTTCATTTGTCAACGAGATTAGATTTCCGATGATTTTTGCAGTTTTTTTATATTAATATATTCATATTCTTCAACATCTCACATAACTTTCCAAATTATATGTTACAACAGACTCTGTACTTGAGGGGGGGGGGAACCGGTAATATAAGTCATACATCTAAACCTCCATAACCTACTTACGAGTGAGATAAACTGCGTATACGTTTAATTTAGATTTTGTCATTTTATAATCAGCAATTAAATGTGCGATATACAATCAAAGATAATTTTTTTTTAATCAATTTATACATGATGCTTAATATTGACATATTTGGGAAAGCAAAGACTTTTAAATTTATTAAGGTTTTTTAGTGCATAGATGATAGAACATACCCAAGGCTTCTAATGAGCAGTTTCTGTCTTTCCCTAATTAGAGAAGGGATAATGGAAAACACAGATCAGGGATCGAGTCGGGATGTGAAAGATGTCTGAATTTATAAAGTTCACATATAAAAAAGTTTTCCAAAATTTAATGTAATGGAAGAAGGAATTTCTTAGAGAGATATGACAAATGGAAATTTAATGTATACAAATGAAACATGAAATTTCTTTAGAAATCTCTATTTTTTAGTGCTAGAAATGACAGTCCTAAGGAAGTAGAAGAGGTGACATCATTGGCAATTAGTTCAAAATCATTTTTTTTGTGGATTCCCAATTTCCAAAATAAAATAAACAAGCAACTGCCAAATATTATCTGCATGCAAATCTCAAATCTGAAGCGTAAAATCTCCAAGTATCAAGGAATAAGGCACAGGAACCTAATATAGTCTCCAAAAGCAGATTCGATAAACTTAGATCTGGAGTAGGGGATCTTTCGGATTCCTAAACTTCTGCTGCAAAATTAAGAATATTACTACTGATATAGGCTAGTTAGTAGGTTTCCCAAGTTGGACAGGAAGATGGTAGCTATAAGAGTGCGAACAGGCACATGTATGGTTTGTCCTTTTAAGCACGGTGCTAAGAACTCTGAAAAATGAGTGCGACAACCTAAGGATGACCTTTATCTTTTAAAATTCTACAGAATTTCATGTTTTTGTATATTTTTAAAAATTCCACTTCTGTTTACGCCGGGCCTTCCAGAATCAGGCCCAAGCTGACATGCATCAGAATGGGGGTTTCCTATTCTAGTCTGTAGATATATGCCAATATAAGAGAAATCTATACATACAAATGCACACAGATAAAGCTAATAGACAAATAGAAAACTAGAACCAGTTGGAAGTAGACAAAATGAATCTGTGATAAAATAGCAGCACATGACTAACCTTTTGGAATTAACTTGGAACCTTCATAAGAAAACAAGCGTGATGCATTTTCATAAGTTAGATCTGCAAGTTCTTCTTGATTGACATCAAGCAGCGATGCTACATAAGCGAGTACAGTTTTTATGTTGGCTGGATGATTCAGAGTTTCACTCAGTACTGCAGAGGAGCTTTTCGCATCGCAGCACGTACTGTTGGAGGAACTGCCATTAATTGGAGCTGCGTTTTGAACTTCAACATTATGATCCTCAGGAAAAGAAGAATCATTTTCGATATAAAATAGCGAATCCAAATTATCAGCTTTTGGTAGCCCATCTGGTGCATCAGTCTCCAATAAAATTCGATCAGCAGGTACCGATTTCAGCATTTTCTTTGCTTTGCTTTCTTTCAAGAACATAAGGTACCCGGAAAAGGAGAAGTAAGCACCAAGTTTAGCAAATTCAGGAACCATCTCCGCAGAACCCAGGTATGAGTGTAGTATCACACCGGCAGGGAATGGCCCCAAAGATTTCATTACTGGAAGAAGATCTCCAAAGGCCCGCACACAATGAACTGATGCCGGTCTATTTAACCCCTTAGCAAGTTGAAGCTGCTGCTGGAATATCTCAATTTGATCTGCAAAGTCAACCTTCTTTCCGCGCGTACCTTTGTCCAATCCAATCTCACCTACTGCTGCACAGGGATTAGCCTCAAAAAAATCCTTCAAAGTACTAAACCAGTTAGGATTCCTCTCAGCAACCCAAAGGGGATGAATCCCAAAAGAGGGAAGTATACAAGGATAGCTGTCACTCATCTCCTTTACCACAGGCCAATCCTTCTCCGAGGTTCCATTTACAGCAAAATAAACTACACTGTTATCAAGAGTCGTTCTAATTAGTTTAGGGACAACATTTGAGATTCGATGGTCCTGGAGGTGACAATGAGAATCAAAAAGTTTCAGCATGTTCTCTACAGTTGACTCAGCTTGAGCTACAGTTCTTCTAGTCAAATTTCACATATTAAGATTCCTCCTGTAGCTTAAGAAACAATACTGAGCATAAGACTTTCCTATAATGAACCAGAGTCCAGAGACAAAGCTTGAAAGCTGCAGCAATTTCAGGAAAAGAATTTCAGCAAAAAGAGTAAAGCAGAAAGTCACAGGATAACACACCTCCAGCAGGCGATAAAGAACTTGTATGGTGATGGCAGCAAAATCGGTGTGGACTTGAAGTGAATTAAAACTGAGAATCCTTGATTTCCTGATGAGAGAAACAAGCAGTACTATTACAAAACAAAGGCATCAAAGAAAAAAAGTGTTAATCAAAGACCATGAAATTTATCGATATCTCTTCACATCGAATTAATTTTCCGATTTGCAAAATTTGTTACTGATATAATTAACTTCCAATAAACCCCTTACAGATTTAAAAGCTCCTATCTATATTTCTCTAGTAAACAGCAAGAGCAATGTGAAACTTTACATGTAAGGAAATGTTGTCACATCTACTAAAGAGCCGTCAATACATTAATGCCCAAAACCTCATCATCCACAAGTACTGCACGGCTACAAATATTTCAAAAGTTCCTACTATAAACAAATTATGATTTCCTGATTCCTCCCCACCAATCAACAATAACTGTAAACAATAGGCACAATCTAATTATTCTCAAATAAATGAAACGAGAAAAACCTATTTTAACAACCACAGCACAGAACTTCAAAATTCAAAAACACAAATATCAGCAATCATACGTGTTCTACGATTCTAGCATCACCACGTATTAGGGATCCATCCATCCATCCAGGTATTTTTAAATCCATTCTTCGTCAGCATTTAGGGAGGTTATAAGTAACATAACTCTAGCTTATGATCGGAAGTTACAAATTTCATAATTTTAAATGGGACAAAATATCGTGAAAGAATTTCTAAGAAAACGAAAAAATTCCCGAGAAATCACGGCTGAAAGGGCTTGAACCTTGGTCGGTACTCAATATAAACAAATTATCAAGAATTCCAAAAAAATTATTATATCAAAAATAGTACAAGTACTTTCTAATTCTTACTAATCAACAACTATCTTTTTTCCAGAATCTCAAATCAATGGCAAATATAAGTGGTGCGCGACCTATGTACAGATTGATAGCATAACAACTAACTAACTGAACAAGAAATGTAATTATAGAGACAAAACTTACCTATGTTCTTATTGTTACTCTAAGCGCTGTCCAACTGTTGCCAACGATGCTTATTTATCCAAGTATGTATGTTTAATCGAAGTATCGCTTATTAGGGCTGTGCATTCGGTTAAAACCGAACCGAACCGAATTTTTTTCGGTTAACCGAAATCGAAATAAGGGAAAAACTGATACCGAAAACCGAACCGAAATGTATTCGGTTTTAACCGAAACCGAACTAACCATTTCGGTTATTACCGAAAACCGAAAATATAAACCGAAGTTTAAGAAAATTTGCTAGAACTTCAAAAATTCAGAGTCTCAGACCATATTTTAAGTTTAGAATCAGAAATTCAGCATTAAGTTTACAATCAGAATTTAAAATATTCAAGTTACAGGCCAAAATCATTGAGTTTACAGCCTACAAGCATTGATAATAGAAAATTAGTTTAAATATTAAATTGCAGAATTTAAATTGCCATTGACTTTTTGTTGGTGTTGGTCCTGTTGGATGCTCTGCTTCTGGGTCTGGCCTTCTGCAGTTCTTCCTGGTCTCAGTAATGACTTATGCCTGCTTCAGAATTCAGTTCTTTTCTTCCTGCAAAAGAGGTCCAAGGATCAGGAAACAGAGAATATCGTTCCGATTAACTAGAGTGCAACACCTAATTCAAACTTCAACTAAGAACAGGATACACTGTAGACTGTAACTCTGAACAGGATACACTACATTGAAAGGCCAACAATATTTTACATCATAAGTATTAGTTGCAACAAAAAGTACTCGTAATTAGATCAACTACCATGCAAGCAGCAAGATAACCAACTGAACCTCTTGTAATATATTATACATCCAAATGAAGCAAAACTTTTAACATTTGAATATGCAAGAACATGACAACACGTCTGTACAATGAAAATCTAAAAATTGATCACGATAATCCATCAAACACAAAGCAGCACATTGTCTGCAGTGACTCTGATTATTCATAGGTTTTATTGCATAGACCAAAAAATATGGGAAAATACATGATTATTCGAGTTATGCTGTTTTTTTAATTTTTGAATAATATATTTGACCAATTGATCTTTTATGTCATTAAACTCTAAGAAAATTTCGGACAAAAAAACTCTAAAATTTTAAAGAAATCGAAGTATTTTCAGCCATTTATATAATTTTAAAGACTACTATTGCTCATATAATATTTACCCATAAATTTACTCATGACTTATGACCCATTTTATTTTTTTACACATACAATTTTATATTATACACATATTAATGGATCTTTCACATTTAAATTAATTATAACCCATTTAAGAAACTACCCTAATGTACACTTAACTCACTCCCTGATTGTAGCAACTGAATAGTACGTTTGAATTTTTTTGAATTGTTTCTCTCAGGCTGCTGCATAACTCCATCCTCCTCTGATCTTTTCATTCGTTCCATGCTCCGTTGATCTGTTGTTAATCATGGATCCACGCTCTTAGACAAACTCTTCAAAGACTTCACTTATAGGTTTGTTTTCATTATAAAGTCCTGTTAATCATTATGCACGTTAACTGTTATCTAATTTGGTTGGTTTGTGTTTTTATCCATAGGTTTGAAATGTTTGATTCATAGCCAAGATTCATCAAATCAGGATGCAAATCAATCTTCTGTGTTGCAGCCCATTCCAAGTTTAAATATTCCTGACTCTTCTGTTATTGTATCTTTCTTTGTCATTCTGTTGTTATTCTCTAACAATACAACAAGAATTACAATAGGGGGGGGGGTTTGAATGTAATTCTGGCTTCTTTTGGAGATTTATAAAAATGTTCTAACTCAATATATATATATATGTGTTTTGATTTGCAAAGTGTGGAATAAGGAATTAAGTAAATCAAACACAAAGTTATAAAAATACAAGTCTTTAAAATTTTCTGGTCGATTTAAATGTATCCACCAGATATATATATATATATATATATATATATATATCGATATGAGAACTCTGTGAAGCTCAAGTTGGCTCACAGCTGCTTTACAAGTGAACAAACAAACTACAGAGAAATTCTTAACAGTTACAGCTTTTTCTATTTCTCTTGTAAATGTGTTTGCTTAGTTGAGTTTTTTTTCTACTAGCTACACTTAGTTTATATATCACCAAGTTTACATGGTAATAAGACAGGATAATAAAACAAAACTTATCAAGTCTAACTCCATGCTGCTTCATTACTCTATTCCAGCATCTTTGAATATCTTCATAATAGCATGGAAATGGTAATGCTTCTTTGTTCTCAATTTTCTGCTAAACAGGCTGCCACATTCCTTTTGCAAACACCCAACGCATGTGACTGTGTTGTCACTGTCAACAGATATTTGAATTGATCATCCGTCGGGTACATGCTTGTTATCCATCGGGTAGCTTTGTTAATCATCCGTCGGGTAGCTATTTGACACTTGACTCCATTTCATTTATGCAGGATTACAAGATATCTCATATTTATAATTAATCAACCTATTCTGCTTATCTACTAGTAGTCAACATGACTCATATGCTAGTACAGAATCTACACAAAGTTGTTTACAGAAATGTGCTATAATACTTATTATTACATAAGCTACTCACTCGATTGATGTCAAATCATCATCCGTCGGGACTATATTGAATCATCCATCGGGACTCAATTTGATCATCCGTCGAGTGCTACAAAATTCACTAAGTTAAATATACTAAGGTGTTTTGTATGAATTATCATCAAGTTCACAACATATTCCTAACAATCTCCCCCAATTTATGTCTACTGGAATTGTAGCCATAAATTAAGAGAAACTTGATGATAACAAAACACTCTAAGAATACAGATTGAAAATAGTAGATAAAACTGATAAGTGCTGTAATATTTACTGAAAATTGAACAATGTAAAGTATACAAAGAATAACTCACAATCATTATCAAGGTGCTCCTCTAGTCTGAGCAGATAAGTCTATTTTCTTGATTGTTTATGTTTCTGCCCAAGCCTCCTTTTGTTCTCTTCTATCTGGTTTTGGAGTTGTCTATGGAATTCAAGTTCATCAGCTTCTGAGAGATCTAGCATTCCCTGAATTTCCAACAGAGTCTCATTGCTAGAGATACTCAATTGGTCCTCCAATCTAAAAAATCTTCTAACTCCTTTTTCATCCCTGAATTTCATTAAACAATAAGGCCTCAAATACACTCTCTTTCCTGTGAAGGGAATATATAGAGTGTTTGGAAGTGCATCTTTGGCTCTATTACTCCTCAGTTCCTCAATATTTTTTAGAACTAATCTTCTAGCAGTAACATGGTATCCAAAGTTCTTTTTGAGAGATGAGTAGATCTTTATTAGCACATATTAGCTTTCTAGAAGAATCCTATGAAGTGGCCATATGATCTCTTTTCCTCCCTTGTATTTGAATACCAATCTTTCAGGGAGATGTCTGTGAGCATCAATTCCTCTAACTTCTTCCAATTCATCTAAGTAGAGGTTAATGTCAGAAAACTCTTTGATGTCATAGATGTACAACATATCTCCTTTGTTGACTGTGGATTTAGATTTGACTAGGGTCTTGGATTTGAGAATCACAAGATTCACTTTCTTGCTAGCTCTTGTCTTTGTCTTCTTTGTCTTGAAGATAGGTAAATTTAGCTCAGAAATTGGCAAACTATCCTAGTCTACTGGCTCATCCTTAGGAACAATTGGTTCACCATGAATATTCCTTGTTGGATCAACCACCTTGAATTCTTCAAATACCATTGAGGGTTTTGATGTCTGAGTTGTAGGCTTTTCGGGAATTTGGTCTTCCTTTTCCTCATCATTAAAGTCCAATTTTTTTTGGAGTGGAGCTTGTATCTGAATCTTCTTTTCTGCTGTGGTTCTTCTTGCACTTCCTGTCCTTAGGTTCAGCAATTACAGTTGGTTATGCAGGAATTTCTGTTGTGGTTTTTACAGCTTGAAGTATGGCCAAGATAGCAACTTGCTTCTTCTTTTGTTTAAGCTTTTAAGCATTCAGAGCAGCTTACTTCTTTTTTTGCCTGATTCTTTCTTTCTCTTCCTTCTTAGCTTCCACAAACATGGGGTGTCCAGCCATCACACAAATTTCCTTACCATTTCTGTAAATCTTGGTTAATCTTCTTTAGAGTGCTAAATCAGCTGGATCTTTGTTTCTAATTGACCTAGCCAACAGCTTCTTCTTATCAGGCCTATGTGTCTCATACACAGTATCCATAGGATTCTTGTCTGAAAACTTTGAATAGTTTCTTTTAGGCTTCATGATGAAATATGCTTTTGGAGATTTGATGCAAGATGTTTGGCCTTTTTCCAGATAATTCATACTCATTTCATTCACAGAAATGTTCTTGACTTGAGAGTGATGAATGAATGTTTTGTATGGCTTCTGAATTGGCCCAAAATTTTGTTGAATTTCTGTATCTATCTTTCTCCACTTTTCTTTCAACTCCTTCTCAACTGCTGCTACATCAATCTTTAGCAGTTTATCATCTGTGTTCAGTTTTGTCGCTGCCAGATTTATGATATCAATACTGTCCATGGCTGGTGGCTTTGTGAAAGCAATTGTTGGCACAATTACTTTATTGACTTGGATGTTTAGGACTTTCTGCTCCCCCTCACTCCTTGACCCCTCTTGACTGATTGGGACAATAGCACTTTCTTCCCCCCCTTTTTGTTATCAGCAAGTTGAGCAGAGGAAGAGGTTTGTGCTGCCACTAGGTTTTGAAGCAAGTCTGTTTGATGTGCTTGATGTAGATGTATAGCTGTTAGAGAAGCTTCCATAGCAGTCATTATTTTATCCAAGGAATCCACCTTGGTGGCAAGATCAGTGCTCTTCCTTAGCTGTCTTTTAATATCAATCATTGTGGCTTCTGGAAGTTTGGCATCTAATTTTTCAGAAATATCCTTCTGTACTTCATTGATCTCTGTCTTGATAGAAGTGATATCCTGGTTCTGTTGGAGGCCTTGGATTTGATGCAGTTGCAGAGATTTAGATGTGCCTGCAAGAGTTGCCTGATGCCTGCATCTGTGGTAGATTGAATAACATTGTTTATTTCCTGAATTTGATGAATGAGAGTGACCTTAAAATGTTGAAGATCACAGTCCTTGGAGAATGCCCATGAAGGAAGGCCATATCTAGAGCTGGTGCATGCTTCTCCCCCTATGTCCATGAGCTCCTCATTTTCACCATCATCTCCAAAGAAATCAGCAGATTCCCCAGTCCCATTGTCAACATCATCATCAGCTCTAGGTGGCATAGCTGTGATAGCATCCTTAGCTCTTTGCATTGACTAGGTAGTGTGCACCAAGTTCAACATTCTTTCTGCATTTTCATTGCCCTGTCCAGCTAAAATTTGATATGCTCGAACATGATGAGTAAATGCCTCAACATCCAAAGAGATGGAACCTATAACAGCTTGATCATGCTGAGATGGTTTCTCTATGTCTGCATCATTGGCATTCATTGACTCACTAGCAATGATGTTCATCCTTATTTCTCCTGTACATATATTTCTCTCAATTTCTCTCTCTCTTTTTGCATCAAGGGCTCCCCTTGGCTCCCCACCCTCACACCCTCACCTTCACCATCTAAGGTTGGACTCCTCTCACTCACTTTTGCCAGTCCTGAAGAAATGGACTACATTTGTTCACTCTTTTTCTCTCCTTTTTCCTGGGAGCAACCCAGACTCTCACTCAATTCACTCTCTTCCCTCAGTCCTAAGAGTGATTGTATTACTACTAAGTCTTCTGCACTTGTGAGAATTGAAGAAATTTGAAGTTGTGTAGAGACACCCGATGGATGAGGAATATCCATCGGGATAGTAGTTTGGCTATCTGACGGATGACTGCTGTTAGGCTTATCCGTCGGGATACAATCACTACTCGACGGATGATGAATATCCATCGGGATAGAAGAAATAAATGAGTTTGAAGTGGAGACTATTGTAGACTCTGTGTAGATTGATGATAATTTCGGCACAGAAGTTTCAACAGTCTCAGAAAGAAATGGCAAGTGAGCCAACAAATCATCTAAAAGATGATGCTCACTTGCTTGGATTTTTAGCTTCTCCAAGAGAGTTAAAGATGGAGAATTTGGAAGTGATGTATTTATCATGTCAACATCCAGTGAGTGTGTGGGAGAATTTGGTGTATCAGGTGCTTCAATTATGAGAGATTTTGGCCGTGACTCCACATTTATTGAAGCCACATCAATCTGACTTTGAGATGGTGCAGTGACTGGGTCTTTAGCACCAGTTTACAATATGTGTGCCCTGTGCATCCCCAAGGGTTTTTGATCTTTTCTTTCTAGCATAAGTTTGTGGTGAGCTAGTGTCCCTACCCCTTTTGGCCTATGCTCCTGGTTGGGAGCTTGTTTCAATAGTGACATCCTTTTGGGAGGATGAAACTAGTAATGAGATGATTTCCTTATTAACAATCACAGTTTGTTGGGAAACTGTGGTGTGGCTAGGTTTGGGTACACTCTTCTCTCCAGCCTTATCCTTAGGGTTTCTTTAATTTTCACCCTGTCCCTCACCTTTCTCACCCACCTTGACACTCCCCTTTTTTTGTTTAGTAGATTTTGCAACTGGTTTTTTTGAAAGAAACCAGAGGGGGCTTTCTTAGATTTGGATTTAGAAGTTTATGATTTAGTAGCTTGGGTAGGCATCTGTTTGGTCATTGACACAGATGCCATTGCTATATTTGAAGGCAAAGAAATGTGTGAGGTTGGAAGAGTGGAGACAGTAGAAATTACCTCACTTACCTGAGGTCCCTCCATTACTGGAAAATAGAAGAGGGGCACCTCTTTATGGTGGTATGCTCTATTAAGATCTGCAATTATTCTCCTTTCTTGAACCCAACAATTCAGCTTGTTGGTTGGGTTCTCAATCACAATATTCTCAATGAGATGGTTAGCAAGCATCATGGAAAATCTAGCATAATAGACACTTTTACCTCTCTTATTGAGTTCTCCTAACTTAAAGCCTAACTCAAACAAAACCAAGTCACTGAAATTAAAGTACTTATCAGTAACTAGCATGTTAAGCATGGATATGTTAATAGAATCAAAGTTGCTAATTTTACCAGAAAACACTTTAGTTACCACATCACACAGATAACTCCATTCTTTCCTAAGACCCAACCTTCTAATTTCACTTAACTTAGATTGGGAAGTGCATAGCCCATGGAATTTAGCATGTTATCTATGTCACTGTCTGTGTGTGGAGCAGTAACAGTATTATCAGGAATTCTAAAGCATGCTTTGACAATATCACTATTAATGCAAAACTGCTTACCTTTAAGAGTGAATGTGACGGTCTTATCAGTTGAGTTGTACACTGTAGTTGTCCATATCTCCTCTACAACCTCACAGTAGATGGTGGGAGATTCCAACATAGCATAGTTGAGTTTGCAGCCTTTCACAAAATCCATCATTTTGTGGTAACTTCCAGACTGTTGAATCTCCTTGTTCACTATAGCTATAAAGTTGTTCTTTTCATAGATGTACCCAGTTTGAGACATGATTTTGACGACTGGTGCCATTGTTAGAGATTGAAATTTGCAGAGAGAGTGATTGCTTTTGAGAAGAAAGAAGTTAGAGCAATTGAAAATTGAGAGTGATAAAAGAATAGAATAAAAGTGAATTATGCTTTTATACTATCTCAGAAATAAACTGTCAAAAATAATAAAGTAAAATAAAGTGACCAATGAAAATGGCCCAAAATAGCCGTTTAAAAATGAATAAACTGTAAAAATTCTATCACTTATCCGTCGTGTCATGCTTACAAACTATAAGTATACTCGATGGATAATGTTCAGAGATTTAACAACTAGGATTGGGACAATTCGACGGATGAAGATAAATCAGTTATCCGTCGAGTTATAAAATATTCCTGAAAAATAATTGATTTTTATTAACAATTAATATACCGACGGATGATCAAACTCGATGGATAATGAGCATCCGTCGGGATGTAAATTTTGACTTAGCCAAAAATTCATCCAAAGTAGAAAAATTAAATAAATTTATGGCTGCATAACAACTTGCAAAATATCTGAAATGATTCAAGAATAATTAAGCATACCTAACTCACTTACCAATCTTGAAAAGGTGGATTCATCAAGTGACTTGGTAAATATGTCTGCAAGATGCTTTTCATTTGGAACAAAATGAAGTTCCATAATACCATTTATCACCTATTCCCTTATGAAGTGGTACTTGATATCTATGTGCTTTGTTCTTGAATGTTGCATTGGATTTTCAGTTATGGCAATTGCACTTGTGTTATCACAGAAAATGGGAATTCTTTCCACTTGTAGACCATAGTCCAACAATTGGTTTTTCATCCACAAAATCTGTGCACATAAACTACCAACAACAATATATTCAGCTTTAGCTGTAGAAGTAGAAAATGAATTTTGCTTTTTACTGAACCAGGACACAAGCTTGTTCCCTAGAAATTGACAGGTTCCTGTTGTACTTTTTCTGTCTATTCCACAACCTGCATAATCTGCATCTGAATAACCAGTTAGATCAAAACCAGAATCTCTAGGGTACCAAATTCCAAGTTTTGGTGTTGCCTTGAGATATCTGAAAATTCTCTTAATAGCTACTAAGTGAGATTCTCTAGGATCAGCCTGAAATCTAGCACAAAGACAAGTAGCAAACATTATATCTGGCCTACTAGCTGTTAAGTACAGAAGTGAGCCAACCATGCCTCTATAGCTTGAAATATCCACAGACTTTTCAGTAGTGTTTAATTCAAGCTTAGTTGCAGTCCCCATGGGAGTTTTTGCAGATGTGCAATCCATTAGATCAAACTTCTTTAAAAGATCATGAATGTATTTAGTTTGACTAATGAATATTCCATCACTAACTTGCTTAACTTGCAAACCAAGAAAGTAAGTTAGTTCTCCTATCATGCTCATTTCATACTTACTTTGCATCAATTTGGCAAACTTTTTGCAAAGTTTTTCATATGTAGAGCCAAAAATAATATCATCTACATAAATTTGAATAAGTATACTAGAGCCATTAACATTTCTAAAGAATAGAGTTTTATCAACAATACCTCTTGTGAAGTGATTTTCCAAAAGAAACTTTGATAAAGTGTCATACCAGGCTCTAGGTGCTTGCTTCAGTCCATAAAGTGCTTTCAAAAGATAGTAGACATGATTTGGGAAATTTGGATCTTCAAAACCAGGAGGCTGACTAACATAGACTTCCTCCTCCAAATCTCCATTCAAAAAAGCACTTTTGACATCCATTTGATAGACCTTGAAATTGGCATGAGCTGCACAGGCTAAGAAAATTCTGATGGCTTCAAGTCTTGCAACAAGAGCAAAAGTTTCATCAAAATCTATTCCTTCTTGTTGACAATAGCCCTTAACAACCAATCTAGCTTTGTTCCTTACTACTATGCCATTTTCATCCATCTTGTTTTTGAATACCCATTTGGTGTCAATTGGATTCTTTCCTTTGGGTTTGGGTACCAGCTTCTACACTTTATTCCTTTTAAATTGGTTTAGCTCCTCCTTCATAGCTAAAATCCAATCAGGATTCAACAAAGCTTCTTCTACCTTCTTTGGTTCTTCCTTGGATAGGAAGCTGCTATATAGACATTCTTCTTGAGTTGTTCTCCTTGTTTAAACTCTAGAAGATGCATCACCAAAGATGAGCGCAAAGGGGTGATCCTTAGTCCATTTTCTTTGTTGAGGTAGATTAGCTCTAGATGAAGAGGCCTCCTTGTTGTCTTGATGTGTGACTGAGTTTTAATTATTAGAAACTTCCCCTGAGTTTGTGAATCTTTGATTTGAGAAAGGAGAACTTTCTATAAGTGATCTATTCTGACTTCCAGCTTCTCTTGATGACCCGACGGATGGTGCATTTTGTGTTCCGACGGATGAAGCTGATTGTCTCTCGACGGATAAGGCAGATTGTCTCCCGACGGATGAAATATTTTGCAACTCGACAGATGTTGAATTATGTGCTTCATTGGTTGTAGATTTTTCTGCATTATCCTTATTCACTGTTTCTTGATCACTTTCATCATCACTGTCATCACTAACCATCTCCACATTATCAAACTTGAGGCTTTCATGAGAATCTTCATCTTGTAGTCCTTCAATCTTTTTATCATCAAACACAACATGTATTGATTCTATAACAATGTTGGTTCTAAGATTGTAGACTCTATATGCTTTTCCCACAACATATCCAACAAAAATTTCTTCATCTGCTTTAGCATCAAACTTTCCATGTTGATCAGTTTGATTCCTCAAGATAAAATATTTGCGGCCAAAGACATGAAGAAAATTTAGGGTTGGTTTCTTATTCTTGAACAATTGGTAGGGTGTCATACACTTGGCTTGATTAATCAAAGAAATATTCTGAGTGTAGCAGGCAGTATTCACAGCTTCAGCCCAAAAATATGTTGGTAACTTTGATTCTTCAAGCATTGTCCTTGTAGCTTCAATAAGAGATCTGTTCTTTCTTTCCACTACTCCATTTTGTTGTGGAGTTCTTGCTGCAGAAAACTCATGCAGTATCCCATTCTCTTCACAAAATGATCTCATCACGGAATTCTTGAACTCAGTTCCATTGTCACTCCTGATTCTCCTTACTTTAAAATTAGGATGATTGTTGACTTGCCTTATGTGATTGATGATGATTTCACTAGCCTCATCTTTAGACTTTAGGAAATATGTCCAAGAGAACTTTGAGAAATCATCTACAATTACGAGACAAAATCTTTTCCTTGAAATGGTCAACATATTTACTGGTCCAAATAGATCCATGTGTAGCAATTGCAAAGGTTCTTCAATTGTTGAATCAAGCTTCTTTCTGATTGATGCTTTAATCTACTTTCCCTTTTGGCAGGCATCACACAATCCATCCTTAGAAAACTCCACTTGAGGAATGCCTTTAACCAGTTTTTTCTTGACAAGCTCATTCATGGTCTTGAAGTTTAGATGGGACAACTTCTTGTGCCATAGCCAACTTTCATCTTGACTTGCTTTACTGAGAAGACAAGTGACAGATTATGCATTAGATGAGTTGAAGTTAGCTAAATACACATTCCCTTTTCTCACTCCAGTGAGAACCACTTTGTTGCTTCTTTTGTTTGTCACAACACATGCTTCTGAATTGAAGGTTACTGAATTGCCCTTATAACAAAGCTGGTTGATACTCAACAAATTGTGTTTGAGACCATCCACTAGGGCAACCTCTTCAATGATGACATTGTCTTTTGAAATCAAGCCATATCCCACAGTATAACCCTTGCTGTCATCTCCAAAAGTAATACTTGGGCCAACTCTCTCCTTGAACTCTGTGAGCAGGGTAGAATCTCCAGTCATGTGTCTTGAACAACCACTATCTAGGTACCAAAGATTCTTTCTGTTTCCCTGCACACATCAAAACCAAATCAAGTTAATTTTGGTACCCAAGTTTCCTTGGGTGCTGCCTTGTTAGCTTTATTCTTTGGTTTCTTAGGTTTGATCTCATTTGACTTGAGAATTTCTGATTCATCCTTAGTCATTTGAGTTGGACCTTTGAAACCAGTCATTAAAATAGAATTATCATGCACATTTTGATTAGCAGGAAAAGGCATGCTGTTTGCAAACATGTTATTCCAGTAAGGCATGCTAAATGGCATTTGTGGCATACTAAATGCAGCATAATAAGGATTAGGTGCAAATGGCATATTAGTAAATTGTGCATTCATATTCTGAGCAGACATAACATTCATAGGCATAGAAGGCATGGCATTCATGTTGGCAAAAGAAGAGGGTACAGATATAGGAGTAGGCATGGCAAGTTTGCAATTAAAAGATAGATGATTAACACTACCACACTTAACACAGATTTTTCTTGGAGCATACTTATCAGGTGTGTAGTTGTTATGTTTATTAATCCCTACTTTCCCATTTCTATTATTTTTCTTTTTAGTTTCTATTTTAACCTCCATCTTTTCTTATCTGTCATTCAATTGCTTGATGGACAGATGACCAACATTCACTTTCTTCTCCTTCTTCACTTGACTAGATTCTCCTGAAACAAAGTTTTTGGAAATTGATCCATATTTTTCATTCAACTTGGCAAGCTTTGCTTTGCTCACAGTTTGCTCACAGCCGATGGATGTGGCTCTTTATCACTCGGCAGATAATCCTTTTGATTATCCGACGGATGATTCTCATCATCCGTTGAGTCCACATCTGTTAGCAATCCTTCAACCAAATTGGATTCCAGCTTCTCCTTACTCTTTTTCGAGGCTGCATCACAAAAGGACTCAATACCTTGAACTTTAGTGATTTGAGCATGGACATCTCTGAATGATTTTCATGCTTTAATCACTTCCTGTTCTCATTCAAGCTGCTTCTTTAAAATCTCTTCTTTCTTCAAGGACTCAGTTAATTCATCCTTAGCAATCTTATACTCTATACTCAATTTTTCAAATTTAATAAACTGAGACTCTAACACATTATTCCTCTCAGTTAAAAACAAATTGTTTTCTTTGATTTTAGCATTTTCCTTAGTGAGGGACTTAAGTGTAACACGCAAATGATATAATTCTGTAGACATGTCATTTATTGCATCATTGCACTCAGCTTTAGATAAATGTGCTAGGTTAGTGGTGATTACCTGATTACTTGAAGAACTTGTTTCTGTTTCATCAGTCTTGGCCATCAGGGCTAGATTGATATAGCTTACATCCTCATCTTCATCCAATCCATCAGCTGCCCAGTCATTTTTTTGTGTAATGAAAGCCCATTCCTTTTGCTTGAGTAATTTAAAATATTTCTGTTTGTAATTAATAGGCTCAAACTTCTTTTTACTGGAATCTGACTTTCTACACTCACTGGCAAAGTGCCCTGCCAAGCCACATTTGAAACATTTGAATTTGGATTTATCCACCATGTTTCTACTTGGCTTGGCTGCTCCAAAGTTCTTTTTGAACTTGAGCTTGGAAAATCTTCTGGAAAGGAATGCTAAATGCTCGTCAATATCATCCATCTCATCTTGGCTCAAATGATCTTCATTTTCAGCTACAAGCCCTTTGCCCTTGTTCTCACAGACCTTTGAAGTAGACTCAAAAACTTCTACCTTCATCTCTTTCTCTTTCTCTAACTCAGCAACCAGTGCTATGGACCCTCCTTTCTTCCTTCCTTTCTCCATCCTCTCATCTTGTTCTATTTCAAGCTCATAAGTCTTCAGGATGCCATACAGTCTCTCCAAGGTAAACTTCTTGTAATCCTGAGAATTTCTCAATGAGACTGTCATTGGTTTCCACTCCTTTGGAAGAGATCTAAGGAACTTGAGGTTAGAGTCTTTTGTCTGATAGACTCTTCCATGCAACTTCAGAGCATTTAGTAGTTTTTGAAAACTACTAAAGATATCAGTGAGAGACTCACTCTCTTCATAATGGAAGTGCTCATATTGCTGAATTAGCAGCTGCATCTTATTCTCCCTTACTTGCTCAATAACATCACAAATAATCTGGATAGTGTCCCAAACCTCCTTGGCTTTTTTGCAGTTAATGATGTTATCAAACATGTCACCATCAACTCCATTGAACAATATATTCAT
Organism: Apium graveolens; assembly: GCF_009905375.1. Taxonomy (NCBI): domain Eukaryota; kingdom Viridiplantae; phylum Streptophyta; class Magnoliopsida; order Apiales; family Apiaceae; genus Apium; species Apium graveolens. The sequence continues at coordinate 114,300,848 of NC_133651.1, read as the reverse complement.
GGCCTACTTGTCTTTCCTGACTTGCTCAATATTAGGATCTGACCATTCATGCCTAGGCTTGGGAACAGATGGTTCATTTCCAGTTGCAGCTCTCATTGGTACATGAGGTCCTCTCTCTATGCAATCCACACAGGCCTCATCTTGAGAAAGAAGATGTAGATGCATTTTCACCTTCCAGTGGTGATAATTGTCTTTATCCAGAAAAGGAATTTTAACTCCAACATCCTTCTTGTTCATCTTGCTGTTTGTTGTGATCTTTACACTCTTTATACTTCAAGAGCTTACTTTGATACCAATTGTTATTCCCTAACAATACAACAAGAATTACAGATGGGGGGGGGGGTTGAATGTAATTTTGGCTTCTTTTCGAGATTTATAAAAATATTCTAACTCAATATATATAGGTGTTTTGATTTGCAAAGTGCGGAATAAGGAATTAAGTAAATCAAACACAAAGTAATAAAAACATAAGTCTTTAAAACTTTATGGTGGATTTGAATGTATCCACCAGATATATATATATATATATATATATATATCGATATGAGAACTCTGTGAAGCTCAAGTTGGCTCACAGCTGCTTTGCAAGTGAACAAACAAACTACAAAGAAATTCTTAACAGTTATAGCTTTTTCTATTTCTCTTCTAAATGTGTTTGCTTAGTTGAGTTTTTTCTACTAGCTACACTTGGTTTATATATCACCAAGTTTACATGGTAATAAGACAGGATAATAAAACAAAACCTATCAAGTCTAACTCCATGTTACTTTTTTACTTTATTCCAGCATGTTTGAATATCTTCATAATAACATGGAAATGGTAATGCTTCTTTGTTCTCAATTTCCTGCTAAACAGGCTGCCACATTCCTTTTGCAAACACCCAACGCATGTGACTGTGTTGTCACTGTCAACAGATATTTGAATTGATCATCCGTCGGGTACATGCTTGTTATCCGTCGGGTAGCTTTGTTGATCATCCGTCGGGTAGCTATTTGACACTTGACTCCATTTTATTTATGAAAAATTACAAGATATCTCATATTTATAATTAATCAACCTATTCTGCATATCTGCAAGTAGTCAACATGACTCATATGCTACTACAGAATCTACACAAAGTTGTTTGCAGAAATGTGCTACAATACTTATTATTACATAAGCTACTTACTCGATGGATGTCAAATCATCATCCGTCGGGACTATATTGAATCATCCGTCGGGACTCAATTTGATCATCCGTCGAGTGCTACAAAATTCATAAATTAAATCTACTAATGTGTTTTGTATGAATTATTATCAAGTTCATAACATATTCCTAACAGTATGTAGATTTGAATATACATCATGTTCTTATATTCGTTTCATGAACTTCGTTGTGATGCGTAGAAATATTTATGTTGGCCAAGAAAATCTCAGTCCCAATGTTACAGTTTCAAATCAACAGACACCAGGTTCTGTAGTATCGTCTGGTAAGTTTTCCATATCATACATATCTTATCTATTACATAAATTAATTTTGAAACTCATGTGTAATATATGCATTTTGTAGTGGAAATTAGGTCTCCTTTACAGACTTTATCAAATGAGACAAATGTTTTGCGTGATTCCCCCCAGAAACCTTCTAACTTTGTTGTTGATGTATCGTCTAATAGAAGCAACAGATATTCCTTTACATGTATGTGTAGTTTCTTTACAAATATTCTGTGCAAATGTTCACTTTCTGTACAAATGTTCCTTGTAGATGTATGTTGTTGTGTATAATTTTACTGTCTGTGATATTTGTTGATTGCTAGATTTGAAACGTATGAGCAGAAGTGTAGGATTGAGACCTGTTGGTGGATCAAATAACACTCCTTGCAGTGTATCAATTTCACTTATTTTGGGTATTACACGTGAAGAAAATAACACTCCAACAACCAAGAACATGGAAGGAGCTGCTGCATTGTCAGATATTACCAGTGTGTCTTGTACGTTATATTATAACTTGATACTGAAATTACAAAGTTTGTATGTTCTGTTGCCTTTGCTATATGTTTAACATTACATTGTGTTATTTGTAATATATAAGTGATGATGTCAAAGATCACTGGAGATAACAATATCATTAGTGTCTCTGATCAAAGTATGAAGCATGCTAGATGGACATCTGATCTAAAGAGTAGATTAATGAACTGTTATTTTTGGTAATCAGTTAAACTTGGGGCCAACCCTAAGTAAGTTGTATTGTTATCTTAATTTGTATTTTGTACTTGTAATACTTAAAGTCTGTAAAAATGCAAAGCAGCAGACTGGAGTCTTTTTCCTGAAACAGTATCAAGCCTAAGGATTCTATCTAGAAGAAGATCAAGAAGATCATGCCTCATAAGAATTTTGAAGAAGCTTGGAGTTATATAAATCTGTTTGGAGAAAAATATTCTAAGTCAAGATCTCTACAAGTCACATATTTAATGTTATAGAGAAGTCATTACAGAACTCCAGGATGGCTTATCGAGAAGTCAGGAAAGCTACTAGAGAACTCAGAAAGATATCGATAAGCCAAATTGAAGAACTGTAGATTGGAGATATCGACAAGTCATTGCTTCACTAGAGAACTCAGAGTTATCGACAAGTCTACATTCAGTAGAGAACTCTGAGTTATCGATTAGTCAAGTTCCACTAAAGAACTCAGAAATATCGATAAGTTAAAATTCACTAAAGAACTCGAAGATATCGATAAGGTGAATTTTGACTAAAGAACTCTGAGATATCAACAAGTCAAGAAGCCACTAGAGAACTAAGACTTATCGATAAGTCAAAGTGTAGATGTGAAGACTAGAGATCTCGACAAGTTGAAGACCTCTACAAGCCAAACTAAATATGGAGTGCTAGAGATCTCGATAAGCCTAAATATGGACCTGCTCACTCTTCCTGATCATTTGGAACAGTAAATCTCAGCAATCAGGGAAGGGAGAGACTTAAACAGAATAACACTGGAAGTTCTATATGGAATTCTCAAAACATATGAACTAGAAATGATTCAAAGACAATCATTGAGATCTGGTCAATAACATATTGTGGATTGTTGCGCAGTAAAGATATAATTATTTAAGGGGGTTGGATATAATTGTATAATTGTTTCGAACAAGTAATAAAATATGACAGCTTTTTATATATCTGATAAAAACTGTAACAAAATCCTCTCAAAAAATACCGATGTTCTTGAGAGCTGCTAGGTCGAATGATCCTCGAGTGTTCTCACTTTAAGTGATGACCTAAACTGTGTTTATATACTACACAGCTACAACAGATTAATCTAAGATATGTATTATCAAAAACTAACTAAAACTGATACATATCTTAAACTAAATAGATAAAGTCCTATAACTCAGATGTAACAGATATCTGCTCCACATTATGAGGAACAGAACAAATCCTCTAATGCTGACTGTCTTCAAATACTGATGTCATACAAATCCTGATGATATATCAAATCCTGACGGTACATCAGATCCTGATGACATCCGAACAGCCAGATCATGAGCTTCTTCTAATCATTGAGAATTCAATATGTAATAATATCCCCCAATTTATGCTTAATGTAATGAAGCATAAATTCCATTCTCAATGATGCCAAAACCATTCTACAAAATGTACAAGGAGTAAAGCTTACTTCAGTATCTTCAGATAACTGATAGTTGTTCCAAGAAAGTTCTTTAATCTTTCTTCCTCCTTGTCTTGCAGGACTTTAACAAGCTTTTTCTTCAACTCTCTCTTCTCTTCAGTGTCTTCACCAAGCTGATAGATAGCTGATCTTAAGTTAGAAATTGAACTTCTGCTTATCTCAAGATCACCAATCAATATAAAGCTTAAACTGACATCTTCATGATCAGGACTGAAGGATAACTGAGGACTGTTGAGAAAAACTTGTAACATTGTAGCTCCCTTTTTCATCTGCATTTCTTGACCAGTATAAGTTCTGTACTAAGGAATATAATCACCATTATATTTATCATCTTTTGTCATGACTCTTATTCTGATCATTTTAAGTATCATAGAAGACTAGTTTCTGGTGACTTTGTTCTCAACTCTAAGAAGATAGTGAATGTATTTCAATTCTGTCACAGTCTTTATTAAGAGTTACTGCAATGTAAATGTGGCGCCCTCCAAACCCAGGTCAGAAGTTTGGGGTCCACACACACCTTATTTATAACCTGCTTATAACAATAATAAAGATAATAATAATATGCAGTGACCCTACTTACCAACTACCACAGACCGCAATAGGTTAAAGTATGCACACAAGCCGAACACACACTTATATTACAAACCGTTCAAATCCCAACTATCCAAACTCAGAACTGAGTATTAAACATTATTACAAACTTTTACAAACTTATATTATCCCAAAAGAAGCCTACTAGCTCAGCTCGATCAACCTGAACCCCTTGCTCTCGCACTGGACTGGGGATCCTCGTTACCATCCTGTTCCCTCTTAACTGGAAAAGAACATAAACAACATCGCACAAATGAGCTGACTAGCTCAGCAAGTCACAATGACAAAACTGAGAATAATGATCATCAGGTGAAAATGGTTACGATATGAAGTGAACAATGAATTATGATTTAGAATTGGACATTATACTTTCATTTAAAAAAAAACCAAGGTTAGACTGTTGATCAGTCACATACTAACCCCGAGCAAAGCACACAGCATTGCTCTAACTACTGGATCTAAGGCACACATTGGCCTAATTTGACCATCATATGGTCTGACCACGAATCTGGTCCATAATTTTTATAAAAACAATCCAATTCTAGCATAATAACAGAATAAGCAATAATAAACAATAAACAGAATCATTAACAATATTGGATGTTTCATAATGAAATGGTTTCAGAGTTCATGAGGATCAATATGGCATTTTCAAAGCTTAGTTGTTGGGTAATGAAAGAATTGGATAGCAAAGGAATCAGTGTTTCAAGGTTTCAAGGATTTTGCCTTTCAAAGCGTAGGATACAATGGTTGGAGTATGAAGATAATTCGATTCAGTGTTTGGTATATAGTTTGTATGTATTTGCAGAATGATATTGTATATTTGTGGTTCTGGTTTAGGTATACAACAATCAATGGTCTAGAAAGAATCAGGTTTACGGCTCAAGATCAAAACTGGAATCAGGGTTTGGGTTTTAGTGCTTCAAAGCACTTGCAATTTAGAACAGGACTATCAATCACTACAATATCTCGAAAAAGTTCAGAACACTTGCCTGGTGTTAGCTTACTACACTGTACTCGCTTCCAATCTCAACCGCCTTACTCCTCAACTACCTGTTTCCCTTTCCTACGTTTTTCCTCTTCTGCTCACATATCATAAGCATCTATCAATAATCAACTCATACGATTCTATTCAACACATACTTCTATCTACCCTTCGTTTCACCCAAATCCGATTAACGGATTGAAAGTTATGCAATAAACAAGTACACATCGAATATAGAGACCAACAGTCAACCAAGAAATAACATATAACACATAATACGTCACATAATCAATGACATATCATTTATAAAGAAGTTTCGGGTCATAAATAGGCTTTCTGGTATTTAAAATGATTTTTAAAACATTTTTCGGAATTAAAACGGGTCGTTGGATCAATTTTGGGTTAATAAACAGGGTTCGGTTAGCCAATTCTGGCTTCGAAACAATTTTATAATAATTATCGAGCCTTGAAAATAATTTAGAATAATATTTTAAAGCTCGAAACTATTTTTCGAAATTTTTAAATCATTTTTAAATAATTAAATCTAATTAAATAATTAATTAAAATCAATTAATAATTAATTAAATCAATTAATCAATTAATTTTCGAATTAATTGACCAATTAATCAATTAAGAATTAACTGAAATTAATTAACTAAATAATTCAGATTTATTTTTGAATTAAAAAATAATTTTCGAAATTAAAATAATAGTTTCTAGAATTTTCAGAAATTAAAAACGAATTTTTCTAATAAAAATAAATAGGAAATATGATTTTTAAACATTTTTAAAACAGGAATCCTAAATTTGCAAAGTCTGGAAACTTCAGGGACCTAACTGTATCGTCCCCAAAAATTCAGGTACCACACTGCAATTTTTACAGGGGTCGCCGAAAAACACCCTGTCTCGCCGGAGAACACGATCCAGGGGTGCTCAGGCCACCACCACCTCCAGATCACAACTACACTTCACCAGGAACACACCCATGCCAACAAATCAACCTAACAGTCCCTGAGTTGGCCGGAATTTGGCCGTGAAGTTTGTCAGTTTCCGGCGAACTTCAGAAATATTCAAAACACAACTCCCGTATCTACAGACCTCGTTGATTCATGAAACTTATACGACTGGATTGCAAATTTCACAGAGAATACAACCCACTATATCACAACATCAATCTATTCCAGAATAAGAAACCCCCAAATTTCAATTAAGAACATTCATACGGGTTATAAACCCTAATTTAAAAATTCGAAAATCAAACTTAAATTTGAACATGTTATTGAACTCCAAATCAGACGTATAATATATCAAAATCATCAGGAAAATAAGCTCTATAACATGCAATCATCAAATCATACAAACAATCATCCGAACAGAAATTCATATTTTTACTAAAATTAATTCGAAAATAAATAAAATTATAGAAAAATAACCTTGATTTCTGCAGGTGTATGGATTACAGAATCTGGTAGAGCTCTTCAAGACCTTCAAATTGGTTACTCGAGCTTTCCAAACCGAATTCAATAACACCTCCAAAAGCTTGTTTGATTCTTAGAATAGTTTATGAAATTAGGGTTTTTCTCTGAAAATTATATAATTATCTGTCTGCAAATGATTTTGATACGAAATAAAATACGGGTAAAGGCTATTTATATTTACGGAAAATTAGTATCCCGTTGGATCATTCTGGATATAAAACGGTACGTTTATTTATAAAAACTGATCCAAACGGTATCGGTTTTCGGGATAATTATCCAAATCAGTATAATTTGTACTGCGGTCTTGGTCTCAGCGTCTGGTTACACGTACTACGAAGTGATGATTGTGATAGTTTAATAAAAAGCTCCCATTTATCGAAAATATGAGTTTTATTGATTTACCGAAACGAATATTGTATCGAAAATGTTACGCCGGGACCCGTGCAGAACAAACCGTACGCTGGATCGAAAAAGTCGAAACATGGAAAATGCTCGGAATATTACGATTAGGTTTGGTAGGAGTTCTCGGAAGAGTTTCGGGTTCCAAAACGTAACAACGGGTGACGTCGGTTGGTTCCCGTTTTTATAAAATAGATTTTAAATACCCGGAAAAAGATTTTATAAATTTTATATGATTCTTATAAATTCATAAATCATTATAAAAATAATTAGGAAGATATGACAATTATCTATATTTTATTTTGGACATATAAAAATTAAAATACTCAATTAATAATATTTTAAAATATCCAAATACCGATTAAACTTACCAATTAATTCACAGAATAGATACTGAACACACATAATAATTATTTAATAGCAAAAATAATTATACGATATCTCCCGCATATTACATCCTTCCCCCCTTAAAAGGATTCTGTCCTCAGAATCTCCTAAGAAAACAAATGAGGGTACTTTTCTCTCATATCACTTTCTAACTCCCAGGTTGACTCTTCAACCTTTAGGTTTCTCCACAAATCTCTTACTAACTTTACCACTTTATTTCTTAATACTTTCTCTCTCTCCTCTAGAATCTCTATCGGACTTTCTACATATCACAAATCTGCCTGAAGTTCTATTGGCTCATATTCTATTACATGCCTGGAGTCTGGATTGTACTTCTTAAGCATTGATACGTGAAAAACATTGTGAATGTGCTCCATGTGTGGTGGTAACGCCAACTCGTAAGCTACTTTGCCAACGCGCTTTAGGATCTCAAAAGGTCCGACATATCTTGGACTTAGCTTTCCTTTCTTCCCAAACCTTGTTAGTCCTTTCCACGGTGATACTTTCAGTAATACCAAGCTTCCTTCTTCAAATTCCATGTCTTTCCTTGACTGGTCTGCGTATTTCCTCTGACGATCTTTGTAATAACCCCCAAAATTTTCAACTTTTTGTAACCCTTGTGAATAGTGTTTTTGCTGAATGAGAAAACTTTTCATGCCACACTATGTAGGGGTTCTGTTATGGATATTCTGAGATTTTATTAGTACTCTATATGGTATATAAGTGTATGTAGAGATCGTCAGAATCCAATTCCGAACACTTTGATTTTTCCCGGAAATCCACTAGATACGGAAAGAATTGAGTATAAGGTAACAGGATAAAAAGGATTTAAATTAAAGGATTATAAGAGAGGATCATAAAAGGAATATAATATATTGAGAAAGGTTAAGGGAACCTAAGTAATAAGATCCCGGGTATGATCCCTCAAACGATAAACGAAAGTTAAGCGAATCGTATAATAGATCAGCGGTCATTAGGCAAACAATTAGGAAGTTAATCAAAGAGATTAGTGGGGATGATGTCACCCAACCAATGAGAAGAGGACAAGGAGGGAAAGATGACATCATAGCATGACATAAGCATGACATGGGAAGGAAGGAAATGTGGTGGATTATTAACCACACAAAATCAAGGGCAAATAGGTAAATTACCAAAACAAAAACAAAACTACAACCAACCAAGCCAAATAATTCATTCTTCATCAAAACAAAAAAAAACCAAGGCATTATTTGTAACACCCCCAAATCCGGGGTCGGGGATCCGGGTTGTCACGAGTTCCATTTCCCTTAATAACACCCAATCTTAATAAATAATCAACTACTCTGTACTGTGACCCCACAATAAACACACACACCACAAGTTATAGTCTCAGAGATGAACACTCAAAAATAACACAAGTCCTTATATTCCACAATTATAAACCGTTACACCTTAAAAAGGTTCTGAATAAATTTATATATTCCTTGCCATTATTACAATTCATATTATACATAAGTCTGGTTCATCAATAGTTGAAAACCTAGCCTATTGGTAGCTCCTACCTCAGCTACGGCGGCATCAACGCTTTCAGAAGACTGCAGAACGTTTTCTAACCGCTTGCGAATCGGGAGCTTGGTCCTGTTCATCTTTTCTATCTGTTGTTGTGTGATGAAAGAAGAAAGCAAGGGTGAGCAGCAAGCCCACCAAAATAATATGTATAATGATTAACAATATATGAGCCTTCTCATAGTACTCATGAAAGTCTTGGTCAAAAGAAATGAACCAAGTTTGATATCTTAATGCGATGAAGTCGCAAAATATTCAGTATATATACATATATACTTTTCAAAATCTTGGAAGTCCTCTTCCATGCATAATATACACAGAGTTCCAGTTTATAACTGTATAAAAATATCGTTGCAAGGTGATCTCATATATCTACCCTTGTCTCAACGTTTTTCTGAAAATCTTTGATATGCATAAGATAATCATTAACTAGATATAAGTTGAAAATATGAAGTTACAAGATACCCCAATATACTTATATCTTTTCCAAATATTACTTGAACTACCACCGTTCAAGTTATAATCAGTTCAAAAGTTCATCACATAGATGAGACTACAAGACAAGATTTGAATAGATTCAATCTTTGAATATCATTATAAATAATGAAGTTACGAGATACTTCATTAAATCCCGATATATATATACACCTATATATATACATTTCATACACTCCTTGAAAACCTCTGTTATGAAAATTATAAACAGAGTTGCAATATCCAATGAATTTGGAAAGGAGAAAACCTTGGCATAAACTTGATATCTTGCTGATCAGGCAAAGATACCAATAAGTAACCTTTTCTACTAGTAGATGGACGAATTCCCCACTGGTCATCACCCTTGCCGCAATAGGACCTTATGCTGGACTACCACTCAGCCACTTACGCATTTGATGGACTCCCACTGAGCCACTTACACTTTCATGGACGCCCACTGAGCCCATGTTGCTTATGCCGACTCAAATAGATGAACTTACTTCCCGAACGATGGGCAAGTAATCAAGATGTTTTCTCAAAACAGCAACCTCGTTGCGAATGTAAAATACACCACTGAGCCAGATCCCTCAAGTTTTGAACGAGTATTTAAATCCCCTTTAAAAGGAAGATCTTAAATATAAAAATGAGTTTTGGGATCCGCTCTAACTTTTAAAAATCATTTTGAAGAATCGAAAACACTTTAAAGAGTGTTTGGAGTAATGCTGATTTAATGAAATAAATCAGTCCCAATATATTAGAAAATATCTGAATATTATTATTTAAATAATATTCCCATAAAGAATAATCTTTATAAAAATAATTGAAGTAGAAGTTTTAAAAATTATACTTGAAATGAGTATTAAATAACCAAAGATATACTTATACGAAAGTACTATCTTTATTTGAATAATCGAAAATAAGTTTGATTATTGACACCTTATTCTTTAATTAAATAAAGAATATATTTCAGTAATAAGCGGAGTCATAATACCTCGAATGAATATTATAAATAATATTCATTAAATAAAATAAAGGAGTCATACATCCTCAAATGAATATTCAAAATAATATTCAATAATAAAATAAAGGAGTCATAAGTCCTCGGATGAATATTCGAAATAATATTCAATAATAAAATAAAGGAGTCATAAGTTCTCGGATGAATATTCGAAATAATATTCAATAATAAAATAAAGGAGTCATACATCCTCAAATGAATATCCAAGTAATATTCAATAAATAATATAAAGGAGTCATAAGTCCTCGAATGAATATTCAAGATAATATTCATTAATAAAATAAAGTTATCGAATAAACCTTATTCGATTAATAGTTTTGAAAACTATAACCATATATATATAAATATATATATATATATAAAATCTACTCGGGATCCTCGACTCCCGGTTTTAGAAAATGTTTTCACCTTTGGGTCCCTATACTAAGGGTATATGCAAATTACCGCTATTCTCTAGCATAGGTATTATCAATTGAACCAACAGATATATATGGCAAGAATACGAAACAGGCATGCATATGTACCATATCACATGCTACAATATATCGCAAGAATTTGCTAATAACAAGTATGCATTTATCGCAAGATCATGCATATACACATATACATCACAACAACAGTATAACGGGTAGAAAACTTGCCTGAGTGCTCCCGGATAGACTTAAGCTTAGAGTGGGTTCGATAACCTATGAACAACAACATAAGTCAGAATTAAACCCCGGTCGCTTAAGAAACTAGACTTTAACCATTTAGAGTCCTAACGTTCGCTTTCGCGCTTAACGATTTACTTAAGTCGCTCGAGTACCCTCGGCTCCACCATTTTTAATAAATTAACCATTAAGGGTTTTAAGGCGATTCTTTCGCGAGTACCTTACCAACTGCCTAATCCACTTTACATAATTGTTTCTTACCTCAATTAGTCATTTAAGGTCCTTAACTAAGGTTTCAAAGTAAGGCGAGGGGTAATGGTTCGGTCGCGAAATGCCGTTACTTAAAACGGTCGTTTCTCCTAAACCGTACATCGGAATCAAACGAACTACATATCAAAACGAAGCTCGTAACATGAAATATCTAATCATGGCAATGGTCAAAACCTAGCAGTGAGTTCACGGGTCCTAATGTTAAGAACAAAAACAGCCTAAAGTAAATCGGACATTACGACGGCTATATTTACGCGATTTCCCAAAATTTTACCAACCAATTCAACACCAAACCATCACCAATCAATCCCAATACAACCATATGACCATATCACTCCTCAACCACTTTAAACCATTTAAACCAATCTCAAATCACACCATGAATCATCAAGAACAACTAGTGCTACTTTTTAACTCCAAAATCAACAAAAGCACTTAACCACTAAGATCTCAACATGACAAAACAACTACTACACTTAATCTATCATTCCATCATCATAATCATTTATATCAAACAATCTTAATACTAAGATCATGAAGAGTTATACCTACCTTGAAGCTTTTAATCAATGAAAGATCCTTGGAATGTCCATGGAAGCCTTAATTTATGCTTAAGCTACCTTGACCTTGCAAATAAAATCAAAAATCAAAAATTTGTTCTTGAAAGTTACTATTCACCCTAAACTAAAATGATTTGTTTGAGATAGAAAACCTTTGATTCAAGCACTCAAACTACTTGCACTTCTTAGTTATGAAATATAGGATCCAAAGAAACAAACCTTATAATTTTCCATGGAGTATAGCTTGTGTTTTGAATTTCTAATTCACCATTTTGGTGAAAAATTCGAAATGAAGAAGATGAAAAGGGGGGAGAGAGAAGCTTGCTTTGTTTTATTGATCTTTGTGCATAAAAGGCTTGGTTGATATCCTTTTGTTTTGTTAATTACCTTTTAACCATGGTAAAATTTGTGTGGCTTGAAATCAACCAACAATACCTTCCCTTTGGTCATGCTTATGTCATCCTCCTATGTCATCTTCCCACACTTGTCTTCTTCTTGTTGGTGTGGTGACATCATCATCACTAACCTCTTTGATTAGCTCTTAATTACTTGGCTAATGACCGCTGATCTATTATACGGTTCGCTTAACTTTCATTCTCGTTTATCATTTGAGAAATTATACCCGGGATCTTATTACTTGGGTTCCCTTAACCTTTCTCAATACATTATATTCCTTTATTATCCTCTCTTATAATCCTTGAATTTAAATCCTTTTAATCATGTTACCTTATACGCAATTCTTTCGGTATCTGGTGGATTTTCGGGAAAAATCAAAGTGTTCGAATTTGGATTCTGACGATCTTTACATACACTTATATTCCATATAAAGTACTAATAAGATCTCAGAATAACAATAGAAGAACCCCTACATAGTGTGGCATGAAAAGTTTTCTTATTCAGCATAATCAGCAAAATCACTATTCATAAGGGTTTCAAAAAATTTCAAAAAAATTGGGGTTATTACAGTCTCCCCTCCTTAAAAGGATTCCGTCCCGGAATCAGATAGAAAATGAATAGGGATACTCTCTTAGCATTGCACTTTCTAACTCTCAAGTAATTTTCCCACATTGTGGTTCTACCATCAAACTCTGACTAGTTTGATAACCCTTCTCCTAAGCACTTGTCCCTTTTCAATCTATAACCCTTCCTGGTTGCTCCATATAGGTTACGTCGGGTTGCATGTCTATGTGCTCATATGCCCCTATTTATCTGGCATCCGAATTACACTTCCTTAACATTGATACGTGGAATACGTTATGAACTTGTTACAGGTTCGGGGGTAGGGCTAGCTCGTATGCTAACTTCCCAATATGTTTTAGTATATCCAAGGGTCCAACAATTCGTGGACTTAAACTTTCCTTTCTTTCCAACCCTCATCAATCCTTTCCAAGGGATACCTATAACATCACTAGGTCCCCTATTTCATACTCTTTGTCCTTTCGAGTCAAATCAGCATACCTCTTATGTCCATCTTGGGTTACTACCAGTCGTCCTCTGATTAGATCTATTATATCCTTTGTCCTTTGGACTACTGTGGGTCCGAGCATCTTGCGCTCTACAACTTCATCCTAACATAAGGGAGATCGACATTGTCTTCCCTCAAGGATCTCATAAGGCGACAACTCGATAATGACATAAGATCTATTGTCGTAAGAAAACTCAATCCGTGTTAAGTGATCATTCCAATTTTTTTCAAGTCTATTGCACAGACTCTCATTATAGCTTTTAGCATTAGAGCTTTTGCTTCTCAATACCCATTCTTTTCCAGTTCGTAATCGCTACTACCTTCTGTTCCTAATATTATACTGGTTATACTTTTGCTCGCTAGCGTTCTATAACCTTTTAATAACCTCGTCAACCTTAGTATCACGAATGTGTTTCCATTTCGAATACCACCACAACTTTACTACTCCTTTTTCAGCTGCTTCTATCTTCGAAAGCTTAATCCTTCATATAGAAGTAAAAGAATTTATTGAGAGATCACTATGATCATGAACACTTGTTATATCGCATAGTTAGTACAGAAGGTGGCTAGCCTTTAGTACTTGACAAGCAATTAAACAATAGCTGGTATCCTACTAGGCTTCTACCACACAGATAGATAGTCATTCGGCAATACCTCCCCTTCTGGAAGGGTTGTTCTTCTCAGCTTATAAAAAATGAAAAGAAGAGAAAAGAACGAATTGAAGAGAATTGTATATATGAAAAAAAATATACTGCCACAAAATATCTGGCTTGGAACCTACCTCTGAACTATAGAGGTTTGTCATAGAAGAACAAAACATATATGTATTTATATCAACATCAAGTATTATAGCATCGCATTTCACGAGCCTAAATATTTTTGCTATTCCGTCCATCATTCTATGGACCCATGCTCTTCCTCGAGCTTATACTCAATCACCTTTGAAACTCCCTCGACATCGAAAATCGAATCTGGAATCTCATTTTATACATCATCGATACTAGAATTCTGTGCTTGCACCGCAACCTTCCTCGTATAGTAATACGACTCTCTATTGATATGAGGGAATAAATATTCAATAGGTAGATACTCTACTTAATTAGTCTATCAATGATAACTTATACACTACCACGACCCGATTAGTGGTACTCAACCTCAACATCCATTCCAATACAACTCTCACGGTTGTAATCAGCTCATTACTCGTAGAATCATTGCTGCATTACTATGGTCCACCACTGACCTACTGTCGTCATTCACTTTCCATGAAATCTTAATATCTAACCATACGGAGTCCATACATGTCGTATAGAATCCTTCTAAGGAGTTAACATAATCACCATTCATGATTCATGGAGAACACTCCAGATCCTGACGTACTTTCATGACATGAAGTAGATAAAATTGCAGAAGAGTTTTAGTCAAAGCAACGATAGCAGGTTAATACCATTCTTAATCGTATGCCTTAAATAGAAGACTTAACTCAAGGGTTCGTCTAGTCCTTTTTGAAACATGGTCCTGGCTTATCTCAAGATAGTATCTTCTGAGATAGATAGCCCGCTCATGGCGATTACACGAATTAAACCTTTACCAACTACTATTACGGTTGGGTATTGCACAGTCATCAGAAGGAATGTCAATCTTCCAAACCATAATACAACCTTCATAGCTTTAACCATCATCACTGTATTCCTCTGGCACGAGCGCCTATAATTGTCCTCTTACACTTAAAGTGTCGGCCACCTCTTTGGCCTTTCTTGATAGTAATATTTCCTTACAATCAATGTCATTTTAACCACCTTCACTAAATTTTCTACCTCATTTCTAATCACTGCTTGTGTGAAGATGTTTTCCTTAAAATCTGATGAGTAAAAAAAAATATCACCATTTTTCCATAAGTTATTGCCTCAGTCTTTAGAGGTTAATCACTGTCACGACTGACTCTCAATCATACTTAGAACATCTTTTATCCTAGGCCCTAATTGCCCTGAACAATTTCGACCTTTACTGGTTCGATCCATACTTTCTCGTGGTTTAACACGTGCCCCACTTGGCATCATTATAATTACGTCATATTTCCTTTATCAACATTTTTATTCTTGAGAATTTTGAATATTACTTTTCTCCTTGTAAAACCTCTAAGGTTATCCTCGAATCGTTCCTCCTGTATTCCCTAGATACAGGGCATATCAAGATACCATTTATTAATACCAGAATCATTGTCTATATACTTCTGAAAAATTTCTCCACTGATTCTTAAAGGTTGTTATTACCTTAATCCTTTCTAATTCATACTGTCAAAACTCATACTATCCCTATTAAGGGTGAAATGCCAACCTTTATGCATTCCCCTAGGATTCATTTTAAGTTACTGATGTTTTATCCTTAATTCCACCTTTAAAAAGGTACATGCATCCTTCCATGGATAAATTAAGTCATATATCCCTGATAAGGGTGTCTTATTCAATTATTCCCACCTCGATAGTATATGCCAAATTTCACAATAACATCTGTATTCAAAATGAGGTCAATCAATATGGCCTCCAAAAGATAACAACGGTTATCCGCTTTTATTGCCTAAATTGGGTAACGATAACAAGGGTGTTCTGGAAGATATTGGTCGTGTTCAACGTGAACTTCTTCTTAATAATTCCTTATTTACTTTTGTTGTTTATCTCAACAGTCATCTCAATGTTGGGATATCTTTCATACATGGCGTCTCCCTTTATGGGTATCAAGCCACCGGTCTTACACTTCATATTCTTGAAGGTCACTTCCTTCATCTAATTTTCCTAATTTCATACTTTCTTGACTCCTCAGTCCATCCGCGTTTCCTTATTAATCAATCGATCTATCTCAAAGTTTCATCGAATACTTTCAACTTCAAGGGAATTAACTATACGTATCGCTTACGTCTTCAAACCTTGAATTTATCTCATGATCAGTCACCATCGCGCTGATGATGACACACTTCTCTATATTTATTGCAAGGGTTTTTTAGGGTTTCCCATACCTAACTCCCTTATCACTTCTCAACTCTATTTCCTTTATATCCCTTTATACTCCTACCCTTTTCAGTCTTTTATTTTCATTTCCATTACAACCACAACATAAGCATTGATTTCAAACATCCCGTCATTCTAGATTCGTGTCCTCAGAACGAATCTTGACAACTTTTTTAAATTCATAATTCATCATACTTGTCCGCTTTTGTTCTGGCTCTAAAGTTTTTTATACTACCTTCATAACCTTGGGAGTTACTTTCCCGAAAACAATTGACTGAACTTTAATCAGTTTATTCTAACCTCTGGCTCCGTGCCTTCCTTGGCCTTTCACCAGTGGGTGGCCTCTCTCTTAGGAGGGTAAGTGACAAAACAGTCTTTTGTGATTCGTCAATCATTTAGAATCTCAAATGATTCCTATATTTCCTTTAGCCAGGCTCTTGCCTCAACTGGGTCAACCTGTTCCTTGGAACTCTGAGAGCTTAGTGATTTAAAGGTCATGAAAGAATTTCCTACCGCATTGTTTCCTCAAGGTGGTGGTTGGGGATAATAGTCTAAGTTCTTCTTAGACAGGTCCATGAATTGCCGTATAGGAGAACCGTCTCGGGTCTCCTTTCCTTACTCGACTTTCTGTTTCCTTAGTATGAAATGTTTCATCCTTCTCCCATACTTGGGGTTATTTTATACGTTAAAATCCTTATTTTCCACTTCATTATGTTATGGGTTCCTTCTATCTTGATGGCGACCTCCCTGACTATCACGTTCAGGGTTTGCTCTAAATCTTATTCCTCAAACTAGCTTTCATCTAAGATTTCATCTTTAGGCTCTAGAACATTTGGAACCCAAATTCTGTAGGAATACCTCATTATTCCCTTATCATCTTTCTTGGTATTAATCTTTTATCTAATTGTTAGCTCTCTGCCTTCATTCATCACTTTTTCTGGCACAATCTGTTCTTTTCCAATAATTTGAACTGTATTGCAATCTCAAACAGCTTTTCGGTACCGGCTCCGGTTATCTTCACTTCTATTTCCATTTTCTCAAAATCTCTTATAAACTCTCCAAAAGACATTATCATCTTGAGTCTCTCCTTTTTACTAAGGGCATCAGCCACCATATTGGCTTTCCCCGAATGATAAAGAATCTCCCAATCATAATTCTTGATTAGCTCTAACCGCCTCCTCTGGCGTATGTTGAGCTCTTTCTACGTGAAAATATACTAGAGCACTTATGGCTTAGGTAATTCTCGCACTTCTCTCCATACAAGTAGTGCCTCCAATCTTTAGGGTAAAACTATTGCCACGAGCCTAAGCTCATGGGCGGGGATATCGAATTTTATATTCCCTTAATTGTCTTGACACAGACGCGATTATCTTGTTGTGCTGTATAAGAAGCACCCAAATTCCTTATGCGAAGCGTCACTACAAATCACAAAATCTCCTTTTCCATCCGGCAACGCCAACATAAGGGCCATCACCAATCTTTGCTTCAGTTCTTGAAAGTTGTTCTCGCATTTCTCTGTCCTTACAAACTTGAACGAATCTCCGGTAGTGACCAGCCAATCCTACATCTGGTAATTCCCCGAACCATGGTCATCAATTCCTCAGTGGTCCTTTATTCATTCTTGTCAGGACCCTCCACGGGATTCTTCTCAGCAATAATCCCTTCTAGGACAACATCCTCAACCGCTACATCCTCAATATGAACATCATCCGGTCCCTCATTAGGGTGTTCCATTGGATCCACAATCTGATCTCCAATAACTAATAAAACATCATCGCGTTGTTGCTCCTCAACCTCAGGGTTCGGAGTCCCGCTACCATATACGATAACGAACTACGCTTATATCACGATATTTATAAGGGTTCCCCTAAGGGTTTTAACTGTCAGTACTACATTAGGTAGTCCGACTATGAACTTGGCAAAAGTCGTTATTATCTTAGTGAACTTATTATCTTAACGTCACATCATCTCTGAGGTTTATAACGTTTAGCTCTGATACCACTTCTGTAACACCCCCAAATCCGGGGTCGGGGATCCGGGTTGTTACGAGTTCCATTTCCCTTAATAACACCCAATCTTAATAAATAATCAACTACTCTGTACTGTGACCCCACAACAAACACACACACCACAAGTTATAGTCTCAGAGATGAACACTCAAAAATAACACAAGTCCTTATATTCCACAATTATAAACCGTTACACCTTAAAAAGGTTCTGAATAAATTTATATATTCCTTGCCATTATTACAATTCATATTATACATAAGTCTGGTTCATCAATAGTTGAAAACCTAGCCTATTGGTAGCTCCTACCTCAGCTACGGCGGCATCAACGCTTTCAGAAGACTGCGGAACGTTTTCTAACCGCTTGCGAATCGGGAGCTTGGTCCTGTTCATCTTTTCTATCTGTTGTTGTGTGATGAAAGAAGAAAGCAAGGGTGAGCAGCAAGCCCACCAAAATAATATGTATAATGATTAACAATATATGAGCCTTCTCATAGTACTCATGAAAGTTTTGGTCAAAAGAAATGAACCAAGTTTGATATCTTAATGCGATGAAGTCGCAAAATATTCAGTATATATACATATATACTTTTCAAAATCTTGGAAGTCCTCTTCCATGCATAATATACACAGAGTTCCAGTTTATAACTGTATAAAAATATCGTTGCAAGGTGATCTCATATATCTACCCTTGTCTCAACGTTTTTCTGAAAATCTTTGATATGCATAAGATAATCATTAACTAGATATAAGTTGAAAATATGAAGTTACAAGATACCCCAATATACTTATATCTTTTCCAAATATTACTTGAACTACCACCGTTCAAGTTATAATCAGTTCAAAAGTTCATCACATAGATGAGACTACAAGACAAGATTTGAATAGATTCAATCTTTGAATATCATTATAAATAATGAAGTTACGAGATACTTCATTAAATCCCGATATATATATACACCTATATATACATTTCATACACTCTTTGAAAACCTCTGTTATGAAAATTATAAACAGAGTTGCAATATCCAATGAATTTGGAAAGGAGAAAACCTTGGCATAAACCTGATATCTTGCTGATCAGGCAAAAATACCAATAAATAACCTTTTCTACTAGTAGATGGACGAATTCCCCACTGGTCATCACCCTGGCCGCAATAGGACCTTATGCTGGACTGCCACTCAGCCACTTACGCATTTGATGGACTTCCACTGAGCCACTTACACTTTCATGGACGCCCACTGAGCCCATGTTGCTTATGCCGACTCAAATAGATGAACTTACTTCCCGAACGATGGGCAAGTAATCAAGATGTTTTCTCAAAACAGCAACCTCGTTGCGAATGTAAAATACACCACTGAGCCGGATCCCTCAAGTTTTGAACGAGTATTTAAATCCCCTTTAAAAGGAAGATCTTAAATATAAAAATGAGTTTTGGGATCCGCTCTAACTTTTAAAAATCATTTTGAAGAATCGAAAACACTTTAAAGAGTGTTTGGAGTAATGCTGATTTAATGAAATAAATCAGTCCCAATATATTAGAAAATATCTGAATATTATTATTTAAATAATATTCCCATAAAGAATAATCTTTATAAAAATAATTGAAGTAGAAGTTTTAAAACTTATACTTGAAATGAGTATTAAATAACCAAAGATATACTTATACGAAAGTACTATCTTTATTTGAATAATCGAAAATAAGTTTGATTATTGACACCTTATTCTTTAATTAAATAAAGAATATATTTCAGTAATAAGCGGAGTCATAATACCTCGAATGAATATTATAAATAATATTCATTAAATAAAATAAAGGAGTCATACATCCTCAAATGAATATTCGAAATAATATTCAATAATAAAATAAAGGAGTCATAAGTCCTCGGATGAATATTCGAAATAATATTCAATAATAAAATAAAGGAGTCATAAGTCCTCGGATGAATATTCGAAATAATATTCAATAATAAAATAAAGGAGTCATACACCCTCAAATGAATATCCAAGTAATATTCAATAAATAATATAAAGGAGTCATAAGTCCTCGAATGAATATTCAAGATAATATTCATTAATAAAATAAAGTTATCGAATAAAACTTATTCGATTAATAGTTTTGAAAACTATAACCATATATATATATATATATAAAATCTACTCGGGATCCTCGACTTCTGGTTTTTAGAAAATGTTTTCACCTTTGGGTCCCTATACTAAGGGTATATGCAAATTACCGCTATTCTCTAGCATAGGTATTATCAATTGAACCAACAGATATATATGGCAAGAATACGAAACAGGCATGCATATGTACCATATCACATGCTACAATATATCGCAAGAATTTGCTAATAACAAGTATGCATTTATCGCAAGATCATGCATATACACATATACATCACAACAACAGTATAACGGGTAGAAAACTTGCCTGAGTGCTCCCAGATAGACTTAAGCTTAGAGTGGGTCCGATAACCTATGAACAACAACATAAGTCAGAATTAAACCCCGGTCGCTTAAGAAACTAGACTTTAACCATTTAGAGTCCTAACGTTCGCTTTCGCGCTTAACGATTTACTTAAGTCGCTCGAGTACCCTCGACTCCACCATTTTTAATAAATTAACCATTAAGGGTTTTAAGGCGATTCTTTCGCGAGTACCTTACCAACTGCCTAATCCACTTTACATAATTGTTTCTTACCTCAATTAGTCATTTAAGGTCCTTAACCAAGGTTTCAAAGTAAGGCGAGGGTTAATGGTTCGGTCGCGAAACGCCGTTACTTAAAACGGTCGTTTCTCCTAAACCGTACATCGGAATCAAACGAACTACATATCAAAACGAAGCTGGTAACATGAAATATCTAATCATGGCAATGGTCAAAACCTAGCAGTGAGTTCACGGGTCCTAATGTTAAGAACAAAAACAGCCTAAAGTAAATCGGACATTACGACGGCTATGTTTACGCGATTTCCCAAAATTTTACCAACCAATTCAACACCAAACCATCACCAATCAATCCCAATACAACCATATGACCATATCACTCCTCAACCACTTTAAACCATTTAAACCAATCTCAAATCACACCATGAATCATCTAGAACAACTAGTGCTACTTTTTAACTCCAAAATCAACAAAAGCACTTAACCACTAAGATCTCAACATGACAAAACAACTACTACACTTAATCTATCATTCCATCATCATAATCATTTATATCAAACAATCTTAATACTAAGATCATGAAGAGTTATACCTTCCTTGAAGCTTTTAATCAATGAAAGATCCTTGGAATGTCCATGGAAGCCTTAATTTATGCTTAAGCTACCTTGACCTTGCAAATAAAATCAAAAATCAAAAATTTGTTCTTGAAAGTTACTATTCACCCTAAACTAAAATGATTTGTTTGAGATAGAAAACCTTTGATTCAAGCACTCAAACTACTTGCACTGTTTAGTTATGAAATATAGGATCCAAAGAAACAAACCTTATAATTTTCCATGGAGTATAGCTTGTGTTTTGAATTTCTAATTCACCATTTTGGTGAAAAATTTGAAATGAAGAAGATGAAAAGGGGGAGAGAGAAGCTTGCTTTGTTTTATTGATCTTTGTGCATAAAAGGCTTGGTTGATATCCTTTTGTTTTGTTAATTACCTTTTAACCATGGTAAAATTTGTGTGGCTTGAAATCAACCAACAATACCTTCCCTTTGGTCATGCTTATGTCATCCTCCTATGTCATCTTCCCACACTTGTCATCTTCTTGTTGGTGTGGTGACATCATCATCACTAACCTCTTTGATTAGCTCTTAATTACTTGGCTAATGACCGCTGATCTGTTATACGGTTCGCTTAACTTTCGTTCTCGTTTATCGTTTGAGAAATCATACCCGGGATCTTATTACTTGGGTTCCCTTAACCTTTCTCAATACATTATATTCCTTTTATGATCCTCTCTTATAATCCTTGAATTTAAATCCTTTTAATTATGTTACCTTATACTCAATTCTTTCGGTATCTGGTGGATTTTCGGGAAAAATCAAAGTGTTCGAATTTGGATTCTGACGATCTTTACATACACCTATATTCCATATAAAGTACTAATAAGATCTCAGAATAACAATAGAAGAACCCCTACATAGTGTGACATGAAAAGTTTTCTTATTCAGCATAATCAGCAAAATCACTATTCATAAGGGTTTCAAAAAATTTCAAAAAAATTGGGGTTTTTACATTATTTCTTCATTGCTCTCGGCTTTTACTATTGCAAAGGAAGAAGAAATTCAAAACTCAAGATCAAGGCTTCCTAAATTGGTAAGATAATTCCCTAATCATCCTTATGCATAGTTATGGCTATATCATGAGTTTAAGCACCCCATTCATTCTCAATCTTCTTCAATAAATCAATGAAGAAGACAATGAATAGTGACTTCAAGAATTTTAACTTGATTTTCTTATTTTTTCTTTAAGATCCAAGCTTTCCTAAGACTCCTCAAGGCTTCTTAAGGCTTCCTAGCTACTCCCACCACTTCAAGGAAGGTATATCATCTCCAAACCCTAGATTCCTTTGTATTATAAGATGATTTTGATTATTATGGTGATATAGTAGCTTAATGCTTGTGGTTTAGAGGGTGGGTTGGAGTGGTAGTGAAATGGAATGGTGGATCTTGTTGTTTTGGTTAAAAGAAATTAAGTATAGTTAAATTCAAGCTTAGGCATAAGTATAAATGTTAATATTGAATTGATTGGGGCTGTTATGATGTGATAAGGATGGACTTTGGTTGTATGAATGGATTGAGGTTGAATTGTGATGGTTTTTGAATGGTTTAAAATTGGGAAATCGCGTAAACATAGCCGTCGTAATGTCCGATTTACTTTAGACTGCTTTTGTTCATAACATTAGGACCCGAGAACCCCCTGCTAGATGTTGACCATTGCCATGTTTAGATAGCTCATGTTACGAGCTTCGTTTTGATATGTAGTTCGTTCGATTCCGATGCATGGTTTAGGAGAAACGACCGTTTCAAGTAACGGCATTTCGCGAACGAAACTTTTCCCCTCGCCTTACTTTGAAATATAGGTTAAAGACCAAAAAGGGTTAATTAATGTATGAAACAATTATGGTAAGTGTGTTAGGCAGTTGGTAAGACACCCGCGAAAGAATCGCCTTAAAACTCGTAATGGTTAATTTATTAAAAAATGGTGGAGCCGAGGGTACTCGAGTGACTTAAGAGAATCAGTAAGCGCAAAACAAGCGTTAGAATCTAAGTTAGTTAAAGTATAGATTTACAAGTGACTTTGGTTTAATTCCAACTTACTTGTTGTTTACAGGTTACCAGACTCGTCCCGAGCCTTTTATCACCCCCAGTCGCTCAGGCAAGTTTTCTACCCGTTATACTGTTGTTGTGATGTATATGTGTATATGCATGATCCTGCGATAAATGCATATTTGTTATTAGCAAATTCTTGCGATATATTGTAGCATGTGATATGGTATATATGCATGCCTGTTTCATATTCTTGGATTATATATCTGTTGGTTAAAATGCTTACAGTTGCATAATACCTATGCTAGAGATAAGCGGTATTTGAATTTACCCTTAGTATAGGGGATCAAAAGGTGAACATATTTCTAAACCGGGAGTCGATGTTCCCGAGTATAATATATATATTTTTATGTATATATGGTTATAGTTTTCAAAACTATTAATCGAATAAGGTTTATTCGATAACTTTAACTTTATTTTATTATTGAATATTATTTCAAATATTCATCCGAGGACTTATGACTCCTTTATTTTATTATTGAATATTATTTCGAATATTCATTCGAGGGCTTTTGACTCAGTTATATTATTAATGATTATTAATTAAATATTCATTTGAGGATGTATGACTCCGTTATTTTATTTAATGAATATTATTTATAATATTCATTCGAGGTATTATGACTCCGCTTGTTATTTAATAATATTCTTTATTTTATTAAAGAATAATGTTTCGATAATCAAACTTATTTTCGATTATTCAAATAAAGATAGTACTTTCGTATAAGTATATCTTTGATTATTTAATACTCATTTCAAGTATAAGTCTTACAACTTCTACTTCAATTATTTGTATAAAGATTATTCTTTATGGGAATATTATTTAAATAATAATATTCAGACATTTTCTAAATATATTGGGACTGATTTACTTCATTAAATCAGCATTACTCAAAACACTCTTTAAAGTGTTTTCGAGTCTTCAAAATAATTTTTAAAAGTTAGAGCGGATCCCAAAACTCATTTTTATATTTAAGATCTTCCTTTTAAAAAGGAGATTTAAATACTCGCTCAAAACCTGAGGGATCCGGCTCTGTGGTGTATTTTATATTCGCAACGAGGTTGCTGTTTTGGTAAATGAATTGATTACTTACCCAACGTTCGGGAAGTAAGTCCATCTATCGAGTCGGCATAAGCAACATGGGCTCAGTGGGCGTCCATGATAGTGTAAGTGGCTCAGTGGGAGTCCATCAAATGCGTAAGTGGCTGAGTGGCAGTCCAGCATAAGGTCCTATTGCGACCAGGGTGATGACCAGTGGGGAATTCGTCCATCTACTAGTAGAAAAGGTTACTTATTGGTATCTTTGCCTGATCAGCAAGATATCGGGTTTATGCCACAATTCTTTTTCCCTTCCAAAAATTCATTGGATGTTACAAACTCTGTTCATACTCTACATGACAGAGGTTTTCAGGGACTGTATAAGGAAGTTGTATATGTGGATATATATATCGGAACTTAATGAAGTATATCATAACTTCATTTCCTTCAATACTACTTCAAAGATTTAATTTATTCAAATATGTCTTGTAGTCTCATCTATGTGATGAACTGTTGAAAGCTCGTTATACTTTGAACAGTGGTAGTTCAAGTAACTTTATAATTGATATAAGTATAGTGAAGTATTTGGTAACTTCATCCCTTATTTTTACTTATATCTAGTAAGTAATTATCTTACACATGATAAAAGATTCTAGTAGGTATCCATTTAGATACTTGTATTATTGTTATCACTATATATTATCTTGCGAGCTGTAAGGCTCACTCTTGCTTTATTTCTTCATCACACAACAACAGTTAGGAAAGATGGCCAGACTCCAGCAGACCCAGCGCAAGCGCGTGGGAAGCGTCCCGCGTCTTCCCGTTGATGTTGTAGCTGCTATAGCTGCAGAGGTAGATCTATTGGTAGATCAGGCATTCTACTTTTGAGAATTAATTATGTATAATTATAACTTGTGGCAGATAATGGCAATTAACTGTAAATTTATCAAGTAATCATTTTGGGTTGTAATAACTTTTAATTGTGGATTCAAGGACTTGTACTTATTTCAATTTCATCTCTGAGACTATAACAGGTTGTGGTGTGTGTTAGTGTGGGGTCACAGCATAAGGTTATTTATTATTAATCAAGTGAAGTGATATTGTGAAAAGAAAGACCGTGACGACCCGGATCCCTGACCCCGGATCTGGGGGTGTTACAATCTTGTGCGGCTATCAATCTCTTCTGTATAATTTCAGCAACTTCCTTTGTATGTTGTACCAGTTCAGGTCCAAGTATCTTGCGTTCTCCTACTTCATCCCAATATACTGGAGATCTGTATTTACGTCCATAAAGGGCTTCATAGGGTGGCATACCAATACTGGCGTGATAACTGTTGTTATAAGCAAACTCTACCAGGGGTAAATGCTCGTCCCAACTTCCTTTGAAATCAATAGCACAAACGCGTAACATGTCCTCGATTGTCTGGATCGTTCTTTCACTTTGGCCGTCCGTCTGGGGGTGATAGGCCGTACTCATATTCAGTCTTGTTCCCAAACATTCTTGAAAACTCTTCCAAAATCTCGAGTTAAATCTTGGATCTCGATCAGATATGATAGACACAGGAACTCCATGACGAACTACGATTTCCTTCAGGTACATATGGACTAACTTTTCGAGCGAAAATCTTTCATTTATAGGCAGAAAATGAGCTGACTTGGTAAGTCTATCCACTATAACCCAAATGGCATCATGATTAGCCCTTGTCCTTGGTAATCCAACTATAAAATCCATGGCAATATGTTCCCACTTCCACTCTGGAATCTCCAATGGATGTAACAATCCACTTGGTCTCTGATGCTCTGCTTTAACTCTCTGACAGGTATAATATTTGCTAACCCATTCCGCAATTTCCCTCTTCATGTCTGGCCACCAATAATTCTTCTTTAAATCTCTGTACATTTTGGTACTCCCTGGATGGATGGAATATCTTGAACTATGTGCCTCTTGTAAAATTTCATTTTTCAGCTCCGTCACTGGTGGAATCCAAATTCTAGATGAAAACCTTAGAATACCTTGATCATCCTTTTGCGTGCATAACTCTTCACCTACCAAACGATTTATATCTTGATCCATTACATCTTCCTGACCTTTTTTTATTTTCTCCAGCAACTCCGGCTGGAAAGTCATACTGTACACTTTCGCTTCTTCAGGCTTGCAAACTCTAATCTCCAATTCCAATCTCTGAAATTCCTTATATATCTCTTCGGGTACTGATAACTCATTTAACCTTTCCTTCCGACTTAACGCATCCGCTACAACGTTCGCTTTACCGGGATGATAATTAATCGAGCAATCATAATCTTTGATCAATCCTAACCATCTCCTTTGCCTCATATTAAGTTCCTTCTGGGTGAATATATACTTCAAACTTTTGTGATCCGTATAAATCTCACACTTCTCTCCATACAGGTAATGTCTCCAAATCTTCAAAGCAAACACTATAGCTGCTAGCTCCAAATCATGAGTAGGATACTTCTGTTCGTGTGGTTTCAATTTCCTTTACGCATATGCAATCACCTTGTCGTGCTGCATTAGAACACATCCTAATCCTTTGTGAGAAGCATCGCTATAAATTAAGAAATTCCCTTGTTCGTCTGGAAGTGACAAAACAGGTGCCGTGATTAATCTTCGCTTCAACTCCTGAAAACTCTCTTCACACTTATCGTTTCATATAAACTTTTCGTTCTTTCGGGTAAGCTTTATCAATGGTGTCGCAATCCTTGAGAAATTCTGGACGAATCGACGATAATATCCCGCTAATCCCAAGAAACTTCTTACCTCGGTGGGTGTTCTCGGTCTCTCCCAATTCGTAATTGCTTGGATCTTTGCCGGGTCCACTTTGATCCCTTCATTACTAACTATGTGTCCTAAGAACTGAACTTCCTGTAGCCAAAACTCACACTTCGAGAATTTAGCATATAACTTTTTTTTCCTTAAAATCTCCAAAGCTGTTCTTAAATGTTCTGCATGATCCTCTTCCGTCTTTAAATAGATCAAAATATCGTCTATAAATACAATAACGAACTTGTCTAAATATTCCTTGAAATTTCTGTTCATCAGGTCCATAAATGCTGCTGGGGCATTGGTCAATCCAAAAGACATTACTAAAAATTCATAATGTCCGTACCTTATTCGGAAAGCTGTTTTTGGTATATCTTCTGACTTAATCTTCAGTTGATGATATCCCGATCTTAAATCAATTTTGGAGAAATACTTGGCTCCCTTCAATTGGTCAAACAAATCGTCGATTCTAGGTAACGGATACTTGTTCTTGATTGTAAGCTTATTGAGCTCCCTATAGTCAATACACAGTCTCATGCTTCCATCTTTCTTCTTGACAAATAATACCGGTGCTCCCCACGGGGACACACTGGGTCTGATTACTCCTTTCTCTAACAACTCTTGCAATTGCTTTGCTAACTCTTTCATCTCAACGGGTGCCATTCTATACGGGCCTTGGATACTGGTTCTGTTCCAGGTGCTAAGTCGATCGCAAATTCAATTTCTCTATCTGGAGGAAGTCCTGGTAATTCGTCGGGAAACACGTCTGGAAATTCATTTACTACTGGAATATCTTCAAGTTTTGCTGGTTCCTGACTTCTATCGATCACATATGCTACGAAATGCTCGCATCCTTGTCGTAATAACTTCTTAGCTTGAATCATTGTTAAGAACTTCTTTACTTGCTTCTAGCCCTTGAATGTTACTATCCTTTCGTCTGGCGTTTTCACCATTACCTTCTTATTTCGACAATCTATCTGGGCATCATGCTTAGATAACCAATCCATCCCTAATATAACGTCAAATTCTCCTAACTTAAATGGTATCAAATCTACACAAAATTTACTACCAGAGATCTCAATCTCACAATTCCCACAAACTTGATTAACAGATATACGTTCTTGATTTGCTAATTCCATAGTGATTATTTCATTTAAATACTCAACTGGACAATTTAACTTACTAACAAAATCCTGTGAAACAAACGATCGAGTTGCTCCCGAATCTATTAACACTTTGGCACATAAAGAATTCACATTAAGCGTACCTGCCACGACATCCGTATCCTGGATAGCATCCTTCACAGACATGTCAAAAACTCCAGCCCTTGGAGTCTCATTCACTGTTGGGGTAGATCCCATAATCCTCAATGCATTACTGACTGGGGCTGGTGTCTTGCAATCCCATGCCATATGTCCTGGCTTTCCACATTTAAAGCACGTAAATCCAATGGCTGGAACCTTTGCTGCTGGATTCCGGATAGACTGATCCTTATTTGTTGGCTCTCTTGCTGGCTGATTTCGGCACTCCCTCGAATAGTGCCCTTTCTGGTTGCATTTGAAACATACCACATTCAACTTATTACAAACTCCTCAATGCTTCTTTCCACAAACTTGACAATCTGGAAAAGTTAGTTTCAACTGATTTGGCTGATTCACATTTACTGGACGGTTGCTTTGGCCTCCGTCGCCTGCATTCTGTCTCCTGAAATTAAAATTTCTCCCTGGATGAAACTTGCTCTTCTTAAAATTTGGAAACTTCCCTGGTTGTAACTGATCCTCACTTCCCTCAACTTTCCTTTTCTTACTTTCCTTTTCCTTCTGTGACATCTCACTCTCTGTCTCCGCGATCATGGCCTTCTGTACCACTCCTGCATAGGTCTCCAATTCAAAAATAGCTACCTTCCCTCTGATCCATGGCTTCAAGCCTTGCTGGAATCTCTTAGCTTTCTTCCTGTCAGTATCCACATACGACGGCACATACCTTGACAATTCTTCAAACTTACTTTCATAATCTGCCACCGACATAGTCCCTTGCTTCAACTCTAAAAACTTCAGCTCCACCGACTGTGCATTTCTTGTGGTTGTTCGAATTTTGATCAAATTCTTTTTATCTTTCTGCAGAATTATTTTACTAATTTTGTGAAATACAAATAGATTTCGCGCGGGAATTGTAACGTCTGGGAAATATTATGTAATTATTTTTCTCAATAAATAATTATTATGTGATTTTTATGTGAATTTTGGTGAATTATTTGATGATGGATAATAATATTTGGATGTTTATTTCTGATAAAAGTGAGATATTTTAATTTCCAATTATCCAGAATTAAATCTAGATAATTTTGGTATTTTTCTGGTAATTTTTGGATTATCATATGATTTTATAAGGATTTATAGAATTAATAATGATTATTTTACCTAATTATAAAATTACTTTTTAGAATCAGAAATCGTTCCACTTCAACCATTTTTGTGTTTTTACAACCCAAAACTCTTCCGAAAACTCCTTCCTAATCCAATCTGATAATTCTGAACACTTTTCATGTTTTGACTTTTTCGATCCGAGGTACGGTTTGACTTGTAGGAGTCCCGGTGTGAAATTTTCGATACGCAAATCATTTTATATATCGATAAGAATCCATATTCTCAAAAGGCGAGACATTATCACCTTAATTTCGTATAAAGTATTTTATAGGAAGCTTTGTTTTGATAATTGTCCAATTCTGGTATTAAAATCGTATCGTCTTTTCAGTTACTTAGCGGCTAAGTAACCTATTTTCGGTCCCGATATGTAAATATAATTATTAAACATTTAAGCAAATAAATTATGTGATGGTTCTGTTAGCTATGTGTTTCTGTATTATTAATTGTTTGTGATTTGTTGGACGCGAGGATTAATTTTATAATTAATTATCGAGCTGTATGAATTTAATTCATTTTAAAATGATTTTAATTGAATATTTATTCTCGTAAATGTTAAAATTGTTTTAAAAATTATTTTATGCTTTTATAATTTCAATATTTATTTTTAATAGTTTATAAGATTCATAAATTAATATTTTATCAATTATTTATCTTTAAATGATTTACTGATTTTATTTAATTGTAAAATCAGTATTTAATTCCAAAATATTCCAAAAATCATGAAAATTTTATTTTATTACTTCCTGATTATTTTGAAAATTTTAAAATTGTTCCGGTAATTTTATGGCT
This sequence comes from Apium graveolens, assembly GCF_009905375.1. Classification (NCBI taxonomy): domain Eukaryota; kingdom Viridiplantae; phylum Streptophyta; class Magnoliopsida; order Apiales; family Apiaceae; genus Apium; species Apium graveolens. The sequence goes on along the minus strand of NC_133651.1, from coordinate 114,269,985 downwards.
TTTACTCACTTGCGCGTGTATCTGTTAATTCACTAAAATACAGATCTGATGTGAATTCCAAGAATGATTCGAAAATCCTAAGAATTTTTTTTATTATTAACTCCTAATTATTTCGGGATTTTTAGAATTATTTTCGTAAATTTTGGATCATTTTACCTATTAAATATTCGCTAAATTTCTTTAAATTTACGGTGTCAGAAATAGAAATAACGTAGCAAGACGCGACAAAATTTCCCCAATTAATATCCCCTTTCCTGTATAACTCTTGCCGAATCTCTCTCGATTCAATCCTCTCTCTCTCTCTCGTCTCCTCAATCTCTCTCTGAAATTTCTCCCAATCTCTCAATCTCACTCTCGTTTTTCTTTTTCCAAACTCTCTCTCGATCTTTGCTCTCCCGTGCCTGGGTTTCTCTGTTTTCGATCATGTCTGCCGCCCTTTTGCTTTTCTGTCGGCTACCGTTTTTTTATTCCGGTGAATTGCCACCGCCCTCTGTCTGTTTGTTCGGTATATATCTATGTGTTCGAGTGTGTGTAATTTATGTGCGTGTGTGTTTCGTGTGTGTATCTGTGTGTGTACCTGTGTCGTGGTGTGTTCGGGTGTGTGTGTATGTGATGTGTTGCTCCCCTGTTCCTGCTTCGGTTGCCGCCGGTCTGAGTTCGGCCAGGCGACCTCTCTGTTCCCTAGCGTGTATGCGCGTGATGCCTGTTTTTCCATTTGCGCGTATAGGCGCGTGATTGTTCTTGGTTTGAAGGTGTTGTTCGAATGTTCTGTTGAAAAGTCGAATTTTAATAATTTATTTTATTAATTTTCTGCAAAAATAAATCGATTGCAATTTGTGAAATAAAAAGATTTCGTGCAGAAAATTACTAATATTTAATTGGGAGAATTCACGTAGGACATCCTTTATTAACGGAAACCCGTGAATTTTACCGCTGTCGGCGATGAGCCTCGGCGAGCCGACGGTGGGCGATGATGATTTTTATCTGAGTCCTAAATTATAATCAAATAAAAATTAGTTGATAAAATAAATTGCGAAATGAAAAATACGAATAAAAACATAAAAATAATTGAATTGTATCGGTGATTGGGATTGCGAATGGTGTTTGGATGTGGTTGTTGTGATTGGATTGTTGTTGTGGATTGACGTCGATTTGATTTCGACGGGTAGGCCGATAAACAAAGGAAACGCTGCCCCATTTTCGGGAAATTAATTCCGAAAATACGGGAACATAACCTATAATTATCGGAGACGTCGAATAACCATATCCAATTATATTATATGAACTTGACTGCGATTGAGAGAAGATAGTTTATAAATAATCGATTACCCTGTTTTTCAAAATGACGAGTATACGTATTTTGTGAAAATAAATACCGAACCGAGTTTCGAAGATATGAACCATAATTGCTATATGTATTTCGATAATACATATAAATATGAATTCGGTTATGAAATCGTATGGATAGAATAGGATAACGATTTGATGTTATGCTTAAGCGGTTATCTAAATTAGGGTATTTCAACCCTGTAGGTTTTAGACGGAAGACCCGAGATTTGACATCGGACTAGGAACGATCTAGTGATTAGACGTCGAGATCAACGGAGTTTTAACTGAAGAGTCTGAATGTTGGGATCGTATCCAGAATAAGATAGTAGTTTGACGATAAAGCCGAACGATCAAAGTCGAATCAAAGTCAATAGCGGTTAAAGCTTATTGAGGCAAGTATTCCCGAATTTTCTTTTAAATACTGCAAGTATTCTTGAATTTTCTTTTAAATACTGCAAATATTTATTCTCTCATATTCTAAGTTCAGAATAGTTAACTGTTTTACATTTCGCTGCAATTACTCTGATTATGCACATTCCTTTCATTATTGTTCCTATAATTCGATTGTTCTCGTGAGCAAATACCCATTCTTTTGGGTTATTTGTGAAACCTGAATTGGGATGTTTTGAATTCAAAATGATTTGACATCAAAACACTTTACGGGCTGGATAATGATATTTTGGGGATTGAGTTTTACTTAATCCTGAGGATCGGGATGACTGGTGCCTCGAGATGGGCCGTAGTGCCTGGGGACCCGACTAGATCTATATATTGAGATATAGATCTGCATTATATTCTGACTGATCAGCATAATATAGATGCGAACTAGTGTCCAGTCTAATTTGTTGTTGATCGCCATTAACGGCATTCTCTCTCGAATGATTTTATGATTCCTAAAACCGGACAAAACCCTGACTCAGAAGATGAATCGGGGAATCGCTTGTCATTTTTGGATTTTAGTTGAAGGCTGATGACAGCCAACGTTTATTCGCTCACTCACTCAAAATAAATAGAATTATTAAAATTATTTTGAGATTTTGTCCGGAAGTTTTCTTTAATATTAATGTTTGAAACTCAAAATATATACTTGCTGGGCATATTTGGCTCACTCTTGCTTTGTCAATTCTTATTTCTGCCAGAAACAGATAAGGATAAAAGTGAATAGCTTGATAGACAACAGGAGTTAGAGAAATTTCCGCTGCGAGAGGTTGAAGGTGTTAGAAGAAGGTGACAAGAGCATTAGTTCAAAGGTATTTATAATTATATTTTAGTTATTGTGAGCTGTAAAGGGTTAGATTCTTGTTTCATACCATAACCTGTAAACGATCCGGATTAAAGGGGTTAATTGAATATTTTTTTTTGTTTTATATAAAGATTGTTTAGTGACACCAAATCTTGACCCCGGATTTGGGCTGTTACAAGTTGGTATCAGAGCTGCAGGTTATTGGTCACTGAAATAAGAGTAGGTGAGAGTAAGATAGGAATGATAGGTCGTACAGGATAGGAAAGACCCTAGGCATATTCAGGATAAATTGAGTTGAGTGCGAATTAGGGTTAGCAAATCCGATATGGAGTTGGTAAGATAGGATTGCTGAGAAAGTGTAAGGCGAATGTCGCAATGCTATAGGTATATTGAATTCTTAGATTCTACAGTAATGAGGAATCGACAGATCGACGGAGATTGGGTATGTTACCCAACTGTTCATGCGGTTTTGAGAAAATGCGATTGATTCTTGTGAGAACTTGTGAAAGGAATGCTAGGTGAATTTTGATATGATCTAACTTAGAATTAGGTATTAGGACGAGTTCCATGTCGAAGGCAACCAGTTGATGGAAGCTGATGAAGAAATAACGTTGCGCGTTTCGAAGGCACCACTTGCGAGAAGATTCTTATCACTTATCGGGAGCTGCGCGCAGAATAATATCTACCTTAATAGGTACAGGTCAGACTAGCAAAAAGGTGCGCCCTTACCTACGGACAGAACATCAAATCACATGCGCGGTTGTAAGCATAACGTCAGGGACGACGACAAGAATATGAAAGACAATGGCAGACGTCAGCGTTGGGTTCGAGCTGGGAATAAAATGGCATATAATGGTGAATGGAGTTTCGTCGGCTAATAAGTGCATGTATAATCCAAGGAAAAGTGGAAGAAGTACGAAAGTGAAGAGACCCTTATATGGGCATTATTTTAAATAGACATTTCATTGGTAAATCAGAAAAATAGCAAGTAACTTATATAGTAATGACGACCAAATATTTGATTTTCAAAACTTTAAAAATGAGATTTTGGAAAAGATTTCCTTAATCAACTTTCAAAAGATTTTGCATGAAATAAGTTTTACAATTTGGTTGTCGAATTACTATCTATGTTCTTGTTATTACCAACAGAAAATGACCTAAAAAGATAATGGATTTAGACTCAGTACTGTTAGTCTGATGGATCAAGTAGACCCATTGGCAGGGAGAAAGGTTTAAAGTTTTATGTGAAAATGTAAGTAAATGATGTTTAATAAAAAATCAATAATTGAATCAACATATTAAAATAATATTTACCCAATTTATAAAAATATTAAAATTTAACGAGATTCATGATTCGAATGAACGAAGGATGATTGAAGGAAATGGCATAATTTCCTAGATGGTGGAAGAAGAATCATATTTAACGACGAAATTGGGGCGTTGCGCGATCGATGGTTATTTTACACGGGATAAATGAGAGCTGAAGCAGTGATTACAAATTTTGGAAGGACGCGATTAAGAACAAATTATTGAAGCAATGATGTGACTTTAATCGTGAATCTGTATTCGCACGATCCTGAAGGCGGACGTAAGTGAAGCGTGGAAGGTGATCGGCACTGACATCCTTTCTTTTAATACGATAGTATACGTTTTTCTTGATTCTTGAATGTGACTGGGGGCAATGATTGTAAATTTTATAAGGACGCCATATGATCGAATTGTTAAAGCATTGGATATTGAGGCATTCCCAGAAGATATTCCGAAGTTATAACGTGACCTAAACGGTGAATCTCTCATCCGAATGGTCCCTGGAGGCATACGTAAATGGAGCGTGGACGGTGACCAATGGTGTTCTACAATGTTATTCTTTTTTAAATACGATAGCATATGTTCTTCTCGAGTTTTGAATACGTATGGGCTTCTTCTGTTGAAAAATTATAAGAGGTGAAAACGAAAGAAATTTTATTGTATTCCTTCTGAATTGTTTCTCTTCTCAAATCCTTGATTGAGACAACAATGTTGTGATATGACGCTTTGTCGAAATGACAAAGAGTCGGATGGGACGCCACCTAATCATGTGCTCTATGCCATATAGTATGAAAGACTGGCCATCTTGAGTACGAATATGGTTGTCACATTCTTCACTCATTTTTCTTCCTTCAAATTTTCTGAGTTGCAAATTCTTTTAATTGATTGTTGCATTGTTATTTCTTATTCCATTTTTAAATCAAAATCATGTTCACAAACTCTCCTCTTGCATCGAGTCTGTTCGTTAACGATTATAAAAGAAATAGAATAGTTCCGTGCGACAGGTAGAATTACGTGTCAAAGGAGAATGTAATTGCAAGTCGCTAAATGATGGACATTTGCAAGCAAGGAAGAATGGATACACCGACAACGTGGTCATGGCAAGGATCTGAAGTCAGACAGTTGTTTGTGTTACGAGGATCTCATCAGTACAGTAGAATACGTTAACGCGATGCACTTCAAATCAGAAGAATTTGACGAAAAATAAAATCGTTAGTGAATCGTAACAAATAAATTAGTTACAAAATAAGGAAGCAAAGTTGTGTGCGTCAGACGCTGCAAACGAGTATCGGGCCGACAATCAAAGATCAAAGAAATTTTGAACAATGATTCAGACATGCAATTACTACGTGAAGCATCCCTTTTGTCGCGGGAAGATATTTGTCGTGAAGATTCAAGATGAGAGAAATCTTAAATGTAATCAAACTTCGAACGTGTTCTTCAAGAAATCGTGAAGTTCTCTAACTTGCGTAAATAAGTGATTGTGAATTCAATGCTCATACCCGGGTCAGTGATGAAAGTTTAATACGGGAACATAAGTGGAGATGAAGGAATGGTGATTCGACTGTGGAGTCTTTTAAGAAATAACGAGATAACGATTAAGTTTCCCTCAGATTACGACGATAATAATGAAAACCGTGCGTGGTTATTAAAAGATGAACATATTAATTAATAAAATTGAATGTGTATTGTCTAAGATAGATGATTGTTGTGATTGGTTGGCGGATGCGGCATAATTCATAAAAGTAACTGTACCCAATTGGTAATGACAAGAAATAAGTTAAAAGAATCGCGAAGTAAAATCCTTGAAAAACAACAAGATAAATTTTAAAGTTCACTAATAACATTTTGTAATATCCTGAAAGAAATGAGAAATATATGGTTATATTAATCATTGTTGATGTAAAACCCAATTATAATTAAAAGATATATGTTATGCCAATTAATAGTACATATGCTGATCAAAACGATATAACCTGAATTGTGTTAAATGGATGAATTTGGTTGATGGAAGTGGACGTATATGATTATGGATGATTTAATTGATTGATGGTGTCGGCTTGAATCCGATGGGTAGTCAATGGGGTAGGGGAAGTGCTGCCCAAATTTTCAGAAATGTCCTACGTTCAAGAACAAAGAAGTATATGGTCGTTCTCGTTAGTACTCCAAATAATTGCGATCTCGGTTTTTGAGAAGGTTGTTATGACCAAACCGACTTTATATAATTGGTCTTTGATTCTAGTTAGTTATTCAGCATTTGGTTTAAGTGATCAGTTAAAGGAGTTAATTGATCAACTTTACCAACTAATGATCAGTTAAATGGAGATCAATTCCAATTAGATTGAGTCAAGCTCTAACATGATTTCCAGCTCCGAAATCAAAATAATAGGAAAATTGGAAAATAATGGCGTTAACGTAAATTGAAGGCTTAGTTCAATTAGCGTGATGTTAGTGTAATTAGGTTCAAGGTTTGATCCAGAAGAATACGCTCTTTCTGATGAATAAGAGGAACAAGAAGTTACGGGTACATGCTAGTAAGAAGAATCTTTTTAAGAACTGAAGGTTCAAGATAATGTAAAGGGATTATATCATCTGCAATAGCATTCCAGGAAGAACTTGGATGTATACCCATATCGAATGACAAATTAATAAAAGATTTGAATGTACACTTCTTTTGAACGGCGATTGAATGGAAGTTGCTGTAGAATAATGGAAAGCTCACAAATCCAAACACCCAATGAAAGACGGAGATTGATGAATTCGACATGTGAACTCAGGAAAAAGAGATAATGGTCAATGAAGAGAAGTTAAACACACGAGATGTGATACGTCAAGCAAGGCTAAGGAAATAGCTACCGAGGAAATTCGATAACTCTGTTAGTAAGAATTTAAATAGTACAAATAAAAGCCTTCATTCCAGTATGAACTTCAAAAATGACCTATTCAATAATAAACAAGAGTAATATTACTAAGAAAAAAATTTCGCTATGTATGAAAAAGATAATGAATAATGAGAATGAAGAACTAATCAAGACAAGAAGTGGAATTAAAAGGATGATAAAGAAATTTTCTAAGATAATCCAGAAAATATGCAAGTTGGGAACGTCGGTTGTGCCAGAACTATTAGGAGAATGAGGTGAAATGTCGATAGTTGGAGATAGGAATTCGTTCCAAAATTGCGTGTAAACAGGAGTGATTAAACAAAGGTATTAATGGCAAACTGCTAAAGAAAAACGTTACCATAAATCTCATGTCGGAATTCTTTAAAACTAAAGTGAAGTCCCGGAGGTTCGAACAAATGATTTACCAAGGGTACCTCAGGGAAGGAGGTAAGAATTTCTCGTCAGTTACTGCACAGAGTCAAGCTGGTGTCAAAAGCCCTGTATCGTCTAACTCAATAGGAATAAAATAATAAGTGAAGGAAAACTTCAGAAATGTGGAATGAAAGAATAACGAAATAAAGAGTATTTTGTGCTGTGCACAAAAGTGGTCATGGAAAAAGAAAATAGAGGTATGGGGTTACGCGTCGATTATCAGAAATTGTAAGTTTGAAGGTTAAGTGAACACAATGTACCAGGAGTATTGGGATGGTGTAATTGTATTTATTGATAACATCCTCATTCAAGGACTAAAGAAAATCAAGTTGAACGCCTGAAGATATGCTTGCGAAGAGTTGGAAAATAGCAGCTGCATTCTTAGCTTCAAAGATATGAATTCTGGGTATAATTGATTATAAGCTCCAATGTGTGGTTAACTACCAAACAGGAAAGGTCTATTTAGGAATAGATGTTTCAAATAGAAATAAAAGAGTGAATACCATTAAGATTGTTGAGAAATGGTTAAAAGAATTGGAAAAGTTAGAAATTGAAGAATAGGTTTTGATCCGTCTTCTGGGTTATGCTGATACTTACTTTGTTGTTGAATATCAAATGTGGTATTAATGCAGATGATTGATGTTGACTTCAGTATGAAACGTTGTAAGCATCAAAGTTCGTATTGATATCTAATTTGATAGGACAACAAAATGAGTATTAGTACCAAGAGACCAGGTTTTGAATAAAGTTATGGTTCATTTCGTTCCAAATTAATATTTCCTTTCAGATAATAGCAGATTCTCGCTTGATGAATCTACTTAATAGTGATTGAAAAGAAATAGAAGTATGCTACCAAGTGGTGAGTAAATGCAATTACCAAGATTTTTCTTTTTAGCTTTTGAATAGATGTAGAACATTTCGAAGCATCAGACGTCATGAGCTCAGGACATCGGGTGCAGACGAATAGTAAATGCAAGAGACCGATTAAAGATTCTCGAAGACGAGTGGAAATGATCATAGGTCAATTTAACCGAACAGAAGGAGACATGATAAGTAGAGAAGAACAATCAGTGAAAATAGAAATTTCATGAACATGAACTATTAAAATTGGAAAGAAAAGAAGGTTAGTGTAAATTAAGTTAGTCCTTTGAAACATTGAGATAGATAGAACGATTATCAATGAGTTGGTCTTGTTGTCACAGGTGTAATGAGTCCATTAGGCATTTATGTGTGTATGACTATGAAGAGTAATTTAGCTCCAAATATGTAAAATAAAAGATTGAGTTAGGGGTTGCATGAGCAACTGTTAAATCTGATGACGGTAGGAGACCGTTGAAACATGATTAAAGTAGTGAGTCCTGAGAAATTTTAAGTAGATACTCGAAATGTATCAGTGTTTGTTCTTTAGCATGATTCTCAGGACAGAATCCTTTTTAGGGGGGAAGGATGTAACTTTTGGGAAATATTATGTAATTATTATTCTCAATAAATAATTATTATGTGATTTTTATACGAATTTTGGTGAATTATTTAATGAAGGATAATAATATTTGGATGTTTATTTCTGATAAAAGTGAGATATTTTAATTTCCAATTATCCAGAATTAAATCTAGATAATTTTGGTATTTTTCTGGTAATTTTTGGATTATCATATGATTTTGTAAGGATTTATAGAATTAATAATGATTATTTTACGTAATTATAAAATTTCTTTTTAGAATCAGAAATCGTTCCACTTCAACCATTTTTCCATTTTTACAACCTGAAACTCTTCCGAAAACTCCTTCCTAACCTAATCTGATAATTCTAAACACTTTTCATGTTTTGACTTTTTCGATCCGGGGTACGGTTTGACGGGTAGGCCGATAAACAAAGGAAACGCTGCCCGATTTTCGGGAAATTAATTCCGAAAATACGGGAACGTAACCTATAATTATCGGAGACGTCGAATAACCATATCCAATTATATTATATGAACTTGACTGCGATTGAGACAAGATAATTTATAAATAATCGATTACCCTGTTTTTCAAAACGACGAGTATACGTATTTTCTGAAAATAAATACCGAACCGAGTTTCGAAGATGTGAACCATAATTGCTATGTGTATTTCGATAATACATAGAAATATGAATTCGGTTATGAAATCGTATGGGTAGAATAGGATAACGATTTGATGTTAAGCTTAAGCGGTTATCTGAATTAGGGTATTTCAACCCTGTAGATTTTAGACGGAAGACCCGAGATTTGACATCGGGCTAGGAATGATCTAGTGATTAGACGTCGAGATCAATGAAGTTTTAACTGAAGAGTCTGAATGTTGGGATCGTATCCAGAATAGGATAGTAGTTTGACGATAAAGCCGAACGACCAAAGTCGAATCAAAGTCAATAGCAGTTAAAGCTTATTGAGGCAAGTATTCCCGAATTTTCTTTTAAATACTGCAAGTATTCTTGAATTTTCTTTTAAATACTGCAAATATTTATTCGCTCCTATTCTAAGATCAGAATAGTTAACTGTTTTATATTTCGCTGCAATTACTCTGATTATGCACATTCTTTTCATTATTATTTGTATAATTCGATTGATCTCGTTAGCAAATACCCATTCTTTCGGGTTATTTGCGATCCATGAATTAGGATGTTTTGAATTCAATATGATTTGACATCAAAACACTCTACGAGCTGGATAGTGATATTTTGGGGATTGAGTTTCACTTAATCCTGAGGACCGGGATGACTAGTGCCTCGAGATGGGCCGTAGTGCCTGGGGACCCGACTAGATCTATATATTGCGATATAGATCTACATTATATTCTGACTGATCAGCAGAATATAGATGCGAACTAGTGTCCAGTCTAATTTGTTGTTGATCGCCATTAACGGCATTCTCTCTCGAATGATTTTATGATTCCCAAAACCGGACAAAACCCTGACTCAGAAGATGAATCAGGGAATCGCTTGTCATTTTTGGATTTTAGTTAAAGGCTGATGACAACCAACGTTTATTCGCTCACTCACTCAAAATAAATAGAATTGTTAAAATTATTTTGAGATTTTATCCGGAAGTTTTCTTTAATATTAATGTTTGAAACTCAAAATATATACTTGTTGGGCATTTTTGGCTCACTCTTGCTTTGTCAATTCTTATTTCTGCCAGAAACAGATAAGGATAAAAGTGAATAGCTTGATAGACAACAGGTGTTAGAGAAATTTCCGCTGCGAGAGGTTGACGGTGTTAGAAGAAGGTGACAAGAGCATTAGTTCAAAGGTATTTATAATTATATTTTAGTTATTGTGAGTTGTAAAGGGTTAGATTCTTGTTTCATACCATAACCTGTAAACGATCTGGATTCAAGGGGTTAATTGATTTTTTTTTGTTTTATGTAAAGATTGTTTAGTGACACCAAATCTTGACCCCAGATTTGGGTTGTTACAGGAATAATTATTAGTTAATCGGTAAAATTTATGTAGGATGTCCGATAAATGGAAACCCGTAAATTTTATCGCCGTCGGCGATGAGCTTCGGCGAGCCGACGGTGGACTATGATGATTCGATTTGAGTCCTACGATTTAAAACAAAAAATATGAATAAAAATTGTAAAATACGGATTAAAACATAAAAATATGGATAACAATGATTAATAATTGTATTTAATAGGTATTGGTGAAATTGCGAATTGACGTTGTTGACTAAAGTTGGTGATTTGGTTTTGGATTGCGATTGACTGTGTTGTGATTGATTTGACGTCGAGATGTTCGACGGGTAGGCCGATAAACAAAGGAGACGCTGCCCGATTTTCGGGAAATTAATTCCGAAAATACGGGAACGTAACCTATAATTATCGGAGATGTCGAACGAGGGTATGTAATTAAATTTTACAAAACCTAATTATGTGTTGGGACAAGATATTTTATAAATAAACCGTTCGTCCGTTTAATACGAAACAAACGCGTATAGATTCAGAAAAACATTACGCTTTCAATAAAAATACTTTCGAGACCCAAATTCTTTTATTTCGAAAGATCGCTTGTTTTGCGAGTCGTTTATTATTCGGTAAATCATATTTTTGATCCAATTTCAGTTTTAAACATACCGAGTCGAATGTTTTGGTGAACTGGGTCATATGTTATATGAATTATGTGATACGTGAGTTATGTGCTTACGTGTTATATGAATTACGTGTGTAAGTGGGTCAATGGTCTTGTGTTTGGCTGTCTTCTTTATATGCGGGCTATCGTATGGGTAGACGATAGGGTTTTGATGCGCAGTTCGCCAAGTAATGACCGTTAGACAATTAAAGTTGTATCTTTTAATTATAGATACAGATCGCTCGAGTTGATCATGACAAGATGTTGGATAAAGAATGAGATGGAATGGTATTAGATATCTGGCTTCTAGCAAATGCAGGAGCAGTATATCAGTGAATTGTTGGAATAAAAGACGACGATGTCTCGAGATGCTAGACTGAGATAATTGCGATGTTGCGAGTGTGACTAACTACTAAAAACCCAAAGGCAAGTACCCCTGACTTCACTTATCATTCAAGTGACGTTTATTTTGAATCATATTATGCAAGTATCCCTATCATCACTTATTGTTCAAATGATTTTGATTTTAAATCTTCTTATGCAAGTAATTGCTTTCCCTATTCTCTGTTCGGAATAGATAAATATTTTACATATCGCTGAATTAAATGATTCTGCTTATGGAAATACTCTTCTACTATTCTATGTTCAGAATAGCTAAGTGATTTCACTTATCAAATTACTGGATTTATAAATATTTTGGATTTTGAGAAAAGTGATTTGGTTGCGAACATTCCTACCCAAGTAAATGGGGGAATAAAATTATTTTGGGTGTCAATTATTATGACCCCTTTTCAATAAAAGGTTTTAAGATTGGATCATAATTGCGTAAGTGACCGGGACGGACGGTCCAGCGGAGGGCTATTTCTAAGTGTCATATGAAATATTATCACACTATTTTTGCCACAGGAAGGTATATTACCTTTTATTTGATTACTCGTGATTTTGGGGTCATGTTTCTACGAATCATGACTCAGTGCTATCACACGGGCTGATCAGCATGTGATAGTACGTCCGTCAGAGAATGAGCCCAATCTAAATTATCATATCATTTTTGATATTCATAGAATAAATGATTTATCAACTGTTTCTATTTTGGAATAATGGTAAAATGCAGTTTTGATTCAAATTTTGATTTATGCTGATACTTACTTTGTTGTTAAATATCAAATGTGGTATTAGTATAGATGATTGATGTTGACTTCAGTATGGGATGTTGTGAGCATCAAAGTTCGTATGGATATCTAATTTGATATGACAACAAAATAAGTATTAATATCAAGAGTTCGGTTTTGAATAAAGTTTATGATTCATTCCATAATCATTGCTTCTTGTTGTTGTTTACGATATTTCCGTAAACACTATTTTACGAGTTTTATTCTCGTCAAGATTCAAAGTATTGCTGAAGCATTTCGCTCAAAAATATCAAAATGGTTTTGAACACAATTAAGGAACCAATTCTGGGGTTCCTCAACTAAAATTTTATGATTCAATAATTATGATTTTAAATGTTCTGCTCTAATACAGATGTCGGTTTAATATCAAAAAGACCCTATATATGTTATAATGATCTTGCTGAGTATTTTTTCCGCTCATACTTTCCTGTTTTTATATTTAACATCCAGTGAGGATTAGCTTGCGCTGTTTAATCGCGTAATTTGAGGAAGCAAAGAAGAAGCTTTTGGAAGGTGGTTGGTCCAGGGTTTGCGGACTAGTGTAAGTTTTATTTTGTAAAGCTGTTTATATTATATTATATTATACTTGTGTTATTTTATAGTTGGGCCTAGTATACTTCTTTTCGAAGTTATACTAGCGAGTTAAGTTTTGAGATTGAGAATTATTGAAAAGAGTTTTAAAAAGTAATTGAAAAAAAAATATTTGTGGAATTTGGATATCTTATTTCTAGAACTGTAACCTTAAAAGATCTTGGATTAGTTTGGGGTCATAGATGCTAAATTTCTTCCCCTGGCATTTGTTTATTGATTAAACAGGTTAATTTGGATTGAGGTTTTATAGTGACGACCAAATCCTCTGACCCCGGATTTGGGGGCGTTACAGGTTGCTATCAGAGCTGAGGTTATGGTAAATTAGAAACGAGACTGTGTAGGAGTGTGTATATCTATGTGAGGACGTTTGAGCTCATATCGAGTTCCTGTTGGACTATTGGATATAGTACCAACGATTAAGTTAAGATAAGGCATATTCATTTGAGATGATTGTGCTGAGCTGAATGGAACTCCGATAAGCTACAAACTTCTATGGCGGAATCTTCCGAGGCTACTACGATTTGACGACGATGAAGATTATCGATATCCTTGGAACATGAAGAAGTGTCTAGAATCTTATGGCGAGTCAACAGAAGAGTTCAAATAGAAGATAAGTATTAAGACTTTGGCAATACCTTCTCTTTCTATAACTTCTTTTGATCTCTCTCAAAAAGAGGTATTTGTTAGAGGATATATTCCCTAACACTCGTTTAATCATTTTGTGTCAGAATTTTGTTTTCTGGATTCCAGAAATATCAGCTTTGAAATCTTTTCAGTTTACTCATTTGATTTTGAAATCCTTTGATATTTTTTATTCTGAATGAGATGAACAACCCTAACTATAGGGGACACAAGGTATACCTGTCTGTGTGATAGGAATTGGATGGGATGCCATCACTTGTGTGTATTGTGAATACATGAAGGTTAACAACCTTTAGTAGTGTCTTAATTTGGACACGCAATACCAAGTTCATTTGATCATATTGATCTCTCAGTTATTCTTTCATTTCAACAACACTTTTCTCACAAATTCAGATATTAGTTCTGTTATGATTCTTTTCTCTTTGGAATTCTATTATTTTATCATTTGAAATATTCGAAGGTATGCCAATCGAGTTGGACTGAGTTATCTTGGTCAAGTAAAATCAGGGTCATGTGATGGGATTACCAATAGCGGCATTGAATTGCAATGCGATTAAAATATCAGTGGCGTATAGCGAAGTCAATCTGTTTCTTTATTTCTCTCTCTATTTGTTTCTCTCTTTCTTTATCTTTCTCTCTATTCTTCTTTCTCGCAATCAGTAAAAGTAATTCTATTGAGGAATTGGTCAAAGGATGTGGATGGAACAGTGGTACACAGTGAAGCTCCTGTAAAAGTTTTATTATACAAGGAATCCAAGTTATCTGAAAATTTTGAGGAAAAGTACATATGCAAGGTTGGAAAGTTGGCCAGAAAACCCTTAGTGCTCTCTTCTGCTGATTCTGAGGACGGAATCCTTATAAGGGGGGTAGATTGTAATATCCCATATTTTCAAATATTATTATTATGATTATTTGAAATTGTCTATGTGGTTTTTATGTGAATTTTAGTGAATTATCTGGTAATTGGATTTGATGTTTTGGATGTTTATATGTGATATTCTTAGAGAATTTTAATTTTTATACGTCCAGAATAAAGTATAGATAATTGTGATATTTTTCTGGAAATTTTTGGACTGTTATATTATTTTATAATAATTTATGGATTTATTAATTATTTTCTGAATAATTACAAAAAACTATTTTATAAAGCCGGGAATCGTCCAACTTCATCCGTTTTTATGTTTTTACAACCCAAAACTCTTCCAAAAACTCCTTCCTAACCTAATCTGGTAATTTTGGACATTTTCCATGTTTTGACTTTTTCGATCTGGATTACGGTTTGACCCGTACGAGTTCCGGCGCAAAATTTTCGATACGATAATTATTTTGGTAGATCAATAAAACCCGTATTCTCGAGAGACGGGATATTTTTACATTATTTTCTCATAGGGTGTTTTATAAGAAGCTTGGTTTTGATAATTATCCAAATCTGGTAGTAATTGTATCATTTTTATAGTTACCTAGCGGCTAAGTAATCTATTTTCGGATCCGATATGTTCATGTGATCATCGAATTATTAAATGGATAAAATATGTGATGGTTCTGTCAGCTATGTGTTGTTGTATTATTAATTTTGTAATTTGTTGGATGCGTAGATTAATTTTATAATTAATTATTGAGCTGTATGACATTATTTGGTTTCAAAATGATTTTATTGAATATTTATTTTAATAAATGCTAAAATTATTTCAAAAATGATTTTCTGATTTCATTTAATTGTAAAATCAATATTTAATTCTAGAGTTGTTCAAAAAAACAAATTTCAAAATTTATATTTTATTAAGTTTGGAATATTTCGGGAATTTTAAAATTATTTTGGAGATTTTATGATTTAGTTCGACCCGCGTGTTGTTTTATTTGATTGATAAATTCAGATATGAGTTGTATTTTAAAAATAATTTTAAATTATGGAAAACTTATGTTTAAATAACTTTTAATTATTTGTTATATGTTATAAAATTTTATTAATGTTCGGGTTTTAATTACCCGTGAATTGTTCGTTAAATAGTTAAAGTGCGGATCAGATAGTATATTAGTTGCATGGATTATTCAATAAAACAAACAAAATAAAAGATAAAGGGGGGGGGGGGGCAGCCCCAATCGGGTTTTAACCCGTTTCTTTCTTTCTCAGTTCACTTCACTGTCTCTTCTCTTAATCTCTCAATCCTCTAATCTCTCAATCTCTCACGTCTCTCTCGTCTCTTTCCCTCTCAATTCTCTCCACCTGCCACAATCTCTGCTCCTCTCTTTCTCTCGTTAACTACTGCCGCCTCTCTATTTCTTTCTATCCCGCCGGTTTTTCCTTTTTCCGGTAAGTTGCCCTGTTGCTGGCGGCTCCGGTTTACAGTTATACATACATATATGTGTATACATATACGTCGTGTGTGTGTTTACCTGTGTGTGTGTGTGTCGAGTATTTGTGTTTACCTGTGTGCGCGTATGTCGAGTGTGTGTGTGAGGTTGAAGGTGCGTGTGGCGCGTGGCTTGTGATTGTGGTGGTTCGACTGTGCATTTCTTGTGGTTGTTCGAATTTTGATCGAATTCTTTTTATGTTTCTGCAGAATTATTTGACTGATTTTATGAAATAAAAATAGATTTCGTGCGGGAATAATTATTAGTTAATCGGTAAAATTTATTTAGGATGTCCGATAAACGAAAACCCGTAAATTTTATCACCGTCGGCGATGAGCTTCGGCGAGCCGACGGTGGACTATGATGATTCGATCTGAGTCCTACGATTTAAAACACAAAATAAGAATAAAAATTGTAAAATATGGATTAAAACATAAAAATACGTATAACAATGATTAATAATTGTATTTAATTGGTATTGGTGAAATTGCGAATTGACGTTGTTGACTGAAGTTGGTGATTGGATTTTGGATTGCGATTGACTGTGTTGTGATTAATTTGACGTTGGGATGTTCGACGGGTAGGCCGATAAATAAAGGAGACGCTGCCCGATTTTTGGGAAATTAATTCTGAAAATACGGGAACGTAACCTATAATTATAGGAGACGTCAAACGAGGACATGTAATTAAATTTTACAAAACCTAATTATGTGTTAGGACAAGATATTTTATAAATAAACCTTTCGTCCGTTTAATACGAAACGAACGCGTATAGATTCAGAAAAATATTATGCTTTTAATAAAAAT
This sequence comes from Apium graveolens, assembly GCF_009905375.1. Taxonomy (NCBI): domain Eukaryota; kingdom Viridiplantae; phylum Streptophyta; class Magnoliopsida; order Apiales; family Apiaceae; genus Apium; species Apium graveolens. The sequence continues at coordinate 114,253,134 of NC_133651.1, read as the reverse complement.
ACTTTCGAGACCCAAATTCTTTTGTTTTGAAAGATCGCTTGTTTTTCGAGTCATTTATTGTTCGGTAAATCATATTTTTGATCCAATTTCAGTTTTAAACATACCTAGTCGAATGTTTTGGCGAACTGGGTCATATGTTATATGAATTATGTGATACGTGAGTTATGTGCTTACGTGTTATATGAATTACGTGTGTAAGTGGGTCAATGGTCTTTTGTTTGGCTGTCTTCTTTATATGGGGGCTATCGTATGGGTAGACGATAGGGTTTTGATGCGCAGTTCGCCGAGTAATTATCGTTAGACGATTAAAGTTGTATCTTTTAATTATAGATACGGATCGCTCGAGTTGATCAGGACAAGACGTTAGATAAAGAAAGATGGAATGGTATTGGATATCTGGCTTCTAGAAATTGCAGGAGCGGCATATCAGTGAATTGTTGGAATAAAAGACGGCGATGTCTCGAGATGCTAGACTGAGATAATTACGATGTTGCGAGTATGACTAACTTCTAAAAACCCAAAGGCAAGTACCCCTGACTTCACTTATAATTCAAGTGACGTTTATTTCGAATCATATTATGCAAGTATCCCTATCATCACTTATTGTTCAAGTGATATTTATTTTAAATCTTCTTATGCAAGTATTTGCTTTCCCTATTCTCTGTTCGGAATAGATAAATATTTTACATATTGCTGAATTAAATGATTCTGCTTATGCAAATACTCTTCTGCTATTCTATGTTCAGAATAGCTAAGTAATTTCACTTATCAAATTACTGGATTTATAAATATTTTAGATTTTGAGAAAAGTGATTTGGCTGCGAACATTCCTACCCAAGTAAATGGGGGAATAAAATTATTTTGGGTGTCAATTATTATGACCCCTTTTTAATAAAAGGTTTTAAGATTGGATCATAATTGCGTAAGTGACCGGGACGGACGGTCCAGCGGAGGGCTATTTCTAAGTGTCATATGAAATATTATGACACAATTTTTGCCACAGGCAGGTATATTGCCTTTTATTTGAGTACTCGTGTTTTTGGGGTCATGTTTCTACGAATCATGACTCAGTGCTATCACACGGGCTGATCAACATGTGATAGTACGTCCGTCGAAGAATGATCCCAATCTAAATTATCTTATCATTTTTGATATTCATAGAATAAATGATTTATCAACTGTTTTCGTTTTGGAATAATGGTAAAATGCACTTTTGATTCAAATTCTGATTTATGCTGATACTTACTTTGTTGTTAAATATCAAAGATGGTATTAGTACAAATGATTGATGTTGACTTCAGTATGTGATGTTGTGAGCATCAAAGTTCGTATTGATATTTAATTTGATATGACAACAAAATAAGTATTAATATCAGGAGTTCAGTTTTGAATAAAGTTTATGATTCATTCCATAATCATTGCTTCTTATTATTGTTGTTTACGATATTTCCGTAAACACCGTTTTACGAGTTTTATTCTCGTCAAGATTCAAAGTATTGCTGAAGCATTTCGCTTAAAAATTTCAGAATGGTTTTGAACACAATTAAGGAACCAATTCTGGGGTTCCTCAACTAAAATTTTATGATTCAACAATTATGATTTTAAATGTTCTGCTCTAATGCAGATGTCGGTTTAATATAAAAAAGACCTTATATATGTTATAATGATCGTGTTGAGCATTTCTTCCGCTCATACTTGCCTGTTTTTAAATTTAACCTCCAGTGAGGATTAGCTTGCGCTGTTTAAGCGCGTAATTCGAGAAAGCAAAGAAGAAGCTCTTGGAAGGTGGTTGGTCCAGGGTTTGCGGCTAGTGTAAGTTTTATTGTGTAAAGTTGTTTATATTATATTATATTATACTTGTGTTATTTTATAGTTGGGCCTAGTATACTTCTTTTCAAAGTTATACTAGCGAGTTAAGTTTTGAAATTGAGAATTGTTGAAAAGATTTCTAAAAAGGAAGTGAAAAAAAAATTATTTGTGGAATTTGGATATCTTCTTTCTAGAACTGTAACCTTAAAAGATCTTGGATTAGTTTGGGGTCATAGATGCTAAATATCTTCCGATGGCATTTGTTTATTGATTAAACAGGTTAATTTGGATTGAGGTTTTATAGTGACGATCAAATCCTCTGACCCCGGATTTGGGGGCGTTACAGAGGCCATGCTGTCTTGAGATTTAACAACATCTTTGACTGTGTTTTTCACATTCTTGATTTCAGCTGAGTTAGGTGTGTGAAGCAAAAATCCATCAATTTTCTCTTTGACACCAGCATGAGACTTCTTCATTTCATCAAGTTCAGAGTGAATTCCTTTAACAGAAATAGTTGTAGCCTTAAGATGCAACTTCAGATAAGGAGTTTGAATTTCATCATAAGCACGATAAATGTGTTACAAGCCAACATCAGATGAGATAGAAGTATTTATAAGTCTCCATTTATAATCCTATTCTGTCTGTCTGAAATACTCAGCATCAAGATTATAATAAGAAGGATTTTCAGTGAAGTGCGAAGAAGAACCAACATTGGACTTCTTAGATGCATCAATTGCAGACTTAAGCTGAGCAGTATCAGGATTATCTTCATCACTATCATTGTCAGAGTCAGACAAGCCATCAGAAGAATGTGTAGAATCAGGCAGAATTGCCTTGCCTTTATCCAGATTCTTTGCAAGAGATGCCTGTGGTTGATGTGATCCTGAAACAGAAACATAGTAACACCTAAATCTCTCTGTTCTTTTCAAGTGATCTCATCACTTCTCACACAATATATTACTTTAAAGAGTAATATTATTCTCACAGAAGAAACTTTATAAGTAAAGAAAAACTTATAAGATTCTTGTCTCAAAACTACCTCTCCTTTTGCCAGTATAGGAGACTACCACTCAAAATATTTTTCATTTTTTTTTAATTTCACACAGTCTCACAGAAAGGCTCAATCACATATATAGAAAAGAAATAAGAGATGGCTGAGAAGAGTTGTATGCTTGTCATATAAATAGAGGCAACCTTAAATAAGAGACTATTTATAATCATACAAACATGAGAATATATGAGAAGTTAACAATACCTGAAGGTGATACCTCAAGTGGAAGTGATGAAAGTGGAGGAACAAACAGCACATCAGGATACTTTTTCAAACTAAAAACTAGTAATGGATCATCAATTGTAGCTAGTGCAGTTGAAGGATGATTCTCAGTAGGAGCTGATGCATCATCAGGATTTGATCTGTCAGGAGAAGTTGAAAGACCAGCATCAGTACTTTGAACTGATGGTTCTTGTGGAGTCTGAAACATGTGAGCCGCTTCAGTTTTTCTTGGTGAAGGTTCTTGTGTGCTCTTCTCAAAAATAGGATCATCAATGATTGCATCCACTCATGACAGTATCTCCTGATGAGTTTTCTGTTCCTGAAGTAGTTGAACAGAGTCTGCAAGAAGATCACTCTGAGCAATATTAACAATGATTTGTGCAGCCTCAGTGTCTACATCTTCCCTTTGAGAAGATGGTTCTTGTGTGACGGGATGTGTTGTAGTTGCTAAATCCCTTTGAGACCTAGGTTCTTGTGTACTAACATCCTTGTCAAGAGGCTGATTCTTCTTCTTCTTTCTGATATATCCAACTACTTCTTCACTTTTTCTTTTCAACTGACTCTTTGTAGTTTTCTTTTGTTAAACAGTTGCTTCAATTACTGGAAATTTGTCAAGCAGAGCACTAGCACCAGTAGTTGGCTCCTTGATTCCAGTAGTGTCAATCAAGTCATCAGGATTTTGATTAATGGACTTCTTGATTTTTGACAGGGACCCTATTGGCATCTGATCATCTAATTCAGAATCTTCTTGAATGATCAGTCTTCTTTTCCAGATTGGAAAGTAGTCTTCTTTCTTCTCACTCTCACTCAATGAGACTTGTTTAGCTTTCTGTCCAGATGTGACAGATTTCTTAAACAGCCTTTTCTTTGTTACAACTGATGTCTTTTGAGAGACAGCAGATGAGGCTAATTTAGAGGCTTGTTGTGTTTGCTGTTTGGAAGAAGAGATGCTTGGGTTAGAAACAAGATGGGTTATTTCTTGAGTCTTAGCATCAGGAACTGTGACAGAGGTGCCAGCATCATGATTTGTAGGCACTTGTGTAGGAGTAGGTCTATTTCTCAACAGAAATTGCCTGACCTCTCTAGGAAGAAAGGGTGATCCTGAAAATTTATTCTTTTCATCCCTTTTGATATGATCAGTGATTACTTTTTCAGAAATTTGAAAAATAGGGAGTAATTCATCATCATCAAAAATATCATTATGGCATAGATAAGTGAAAATCATTTGTAAAAATCTAGTATACCCTATTACTCCTGAAGCATCTGCTATCCTAGCAATTATGAACTGTAATATAGTATTACCATAATGAAAATTACCAGAGTTAAGAAGAGAGTACCCAATTCTCAGGGAAGTGGATGGAAGAGCATCAAAGTTTGTTGTCTTATTCAAGAAACATCCACTGATGCAGTCAAAGAAGAAGTTCCACTCTCTTTTCAGTTTGGTTCTGACCATTTTTCCAATGGTTGTGATTTCTCCTTGATAGCCTAAAGTCCTTAGCATATCAAACAGCTGCTCATTGGTGTGAGTATCAGGAGCACCATCAAGAGTAGGCAATCTCAAGGCTTGAAGCAGAATGTCAGCATCAACTTCATATCTTTGGTCCTTATATTCAAAAGAAAAACCAGTATGTGTTGAATTTGCCACTGCTGTGTTCCAGACCTGCATGACAGCCCTGTATGACACCTTAACAGGATTTGTGAGAGCATATCCAATTGGACATAGAAGGAGAAAATCCTGAATATCATGAAAAGATGATGGTAGCTGCTGATATGTAAGAAGAGCTAAGTAATTGTTAGTGCCAAATGTGTTTCCATGAATGATTGTAGTTTGACTGAAGATATGTGAAATTTCAGACGTTGTCATGATGTGAATAGCTTGTGCGAGAGAGTAAGTGTGAGATGTGTGCAGTGAAACTATATGTATGATGAATTGTGTCACATAATTTCTTCTAGTTTTGTAGCTTCACTATTCAGAAATATGTTTAACATACTTGTATGAAGAAGGTAACCTAGCGAGTTTGACTTCGAACATGAAACAATATATGAGTAATTGATTTTAATGTTGGAAGAAATTGCGAAAGTAAATACAAAATACATACAGTTATATCAAGACACAACTGTAGAAATTTATTTTTCTGATAATCCACCAATAATCATTAATTAAGTGGGACACTTAATTGCAACAATAAAGCTTACTCAGAGATTAATTAACACTAATAATCTGAATTAGAACATGCTGACTTTTCGTCAGGATTTGAGACCTTTCTTCTGTCAGGATTCGACTAACTCAGGACATGTCGATTCAAATTCAACTTTGTTTGTCAAAGCATCACAAATTATTAGCAACCACAATTTTAATTATAACATTCATCAAGAATTATAGTTCAAGTAGAAGTAAAGATTAACAGGCTTCAATGAAAACATTCATATGCACATAATACGAGATAAGCAAAGACTAAATCTTGCAATCAAAAGAAATTTCAATAATATATCAAAAGAGTACATTTTATGAAATTTGTAGATTACATGCAAACGATTACAAGATAATCTTAGTATAAGATGCTGAACATCAACGGCCTTGGTCTAAGAAGCTTGACAAATCTGATGGTGAAGAGATACGGATGAATGATGTTTACTTCTTCTTCCTACTTTCAACAAAGAGAACATCAAGATGAATGATTTTCTCCTGCTGTTTAAGATTGTGGAGATGAAATTCTCTTTGGAAAAACAAAAGATCATTTTTGATGTTGTCTGGAAATTGAATCCAGATGTCGTATGGAATGTTGTTGATGGGATAGGAAGTCTGGATTCCATTTTGAAAAATGGTCACAGTACTTGTGCCATAGCAGTAAAACCAACTGGGGTTTGCCATTGGCTGAGAGAAATGAAAGGATGTGTTTTTTTACTGAAGGATGAGCAGTCATTTAAATAACCAAGAGAATATCAAGAGACTAAGAGACTGAAGAGTTTACTTAATGAATTAACCCAAAGATTTCTTTTTAAGGCGCGTCTCCCTAGAATGATGTGTAATGATGACAGTGATATATTTATTCAGACATGCACAATTAGCAAATAAATTAACTTAATTTATCATGCATATAAAATAGAATACATCAAATATTCTAGCTTAATATCTAAAAATCACAACATTTAGGACATATCAGGATTTGATCAATATACATCAGGATTTGATCAAATAGATAAAATAAAAATTTACTTGTCCCAATTAACCATACCAAGTTCATTCACAAGCTTTGTGAATGTTGCTTCAGGTAATGGCTTTGTGAAGATATCAGCCAGCTGCTATTCAGTAAGAACAAAATGAAGCTCTATGGTTCCTTCCATGACATGCTCTTTTATGAAGTGATATCTGATACTGATGTGCTTTGTAAGAGAGTGTTGCACCAGATTTCCTGTCCTAGCAATAGCACTTTGATTATCATAATAAATAGGAATTTTTGAGAATGATAATCCATAGTCCATGAGCTGATTTCTCATCCATAACAACTGAGCACAGCAGCTCCCAGCTGCAATATATTCAGCCTCAGCAGTTGAAGTAGAAATAGAATTTTGCTTCTTGCTGAACCATGAGACTAATCTGAAAGTGTCTGTCCTAAATCCAATCATGTATGATGAGTTAGGAAGAACTTTCTTGTATTCCTATTTGATTTCATTGAAATTAATAAAAGACTTGTTATGTTTTTATTATGGGATTTATCTATTTAAAGTGTTTTAAATAAGATGTTCCATAGTTTAGAGTAAAGCTTCTAGAATTATAATGAGATTATAATAGTGAGATCTAGAAGATGATAACTCTAAACTTAAACAGTTCCTGATCATAGGGTAACTAATCAGATGTTAGTGGATCCACAAAGATTGGTACATACTATGCTTGCTCCCTTCAGGAGGATGTATGTTCTCATAGGCATTTGTGTGGTGACACTATAGCTGGTATGTAGGTGCTTATTAGGGAAAAAGTTCACTGAACATGACTCGATAAGTTGAACAACTAATGGAGATTACTCAGGTGTTAATAGTGGTTCACTGAGTGATAGTTGTACAATTGTCCTTAGACTTGAGATCGTTAAAGTTATCTTATACATAATGAACTGTGCTTTGGTTTAGTCCTTAGTCTCAAGGACATCCATTAGGTCTATTCTGGGCATAGGGATTTGTGTATAGAGATAGTTAACGTCAATAGAGGATCTACCCCTTCCAGTATAGGAAGAGAATATCCTATGTTATTCTTAGTATGCGAGTTCTGGAATCTCTGACCGGAGTGTATGAAATTAGAAAGGAGTTTCTAATTTGCATTAATACGAACTTTGCATTATGAATAAGAAATCATATGATTAAATTTGATAGGCCTGATACGAGATCCATGACTTGTATTTAATCGGGATATTGTAAGGGTAGAAGGAATTCATTGTACGGTAACTAGTCACTGACAGGTTCTTGGTATTCTAAGCAGTGAATTCATATTATCCGGATAGTCGCGATATGTTGAGAAGCATCACTCAAGATGTAGAATAAATATAATTAATCAGTTAATTATATTTAGTGAATTTTAGTATTCATATAAATAATTAATAAAAGTTTATTATTATTTATTTCTACTACCGGCATAATATTGAACCTACAGGGTCACACCATAAAAGAATATTTTCTTTGATGAAATAATGAGAGAGAGAGAATTATTTTCTGAATAGTTTAGAAAAAGAAATAATAATTAAAATAGTTTAAATTATTATTAGAGCATTTTATAAAGATAAAATGTGGGGCTAATATATATATTGATATGTTATAAAAACCCTAGGAGAGCCCTATAAATAGAATGAGATGGTTCATTCTAAAACACAATTTTGGTTTTGGTGAAAACCCTAGCCTCCATCTTCTTCCTCTCTCTCTCTCTCTCTCTCTCTCTCCCAAAAACTCTATTTTTATAAAAGCTCGGTTTTATAAAAAAGGTTCATCGAAGAGGATCGTTCTTGGTGATTACCGGTAGAGTGCATCACACACAGAGGAGCAACTGCTAGCACTCCATTTTTATAAAGCTTCGGTTCACAAGGTATGGTTACGATTCCTCAGTTTTTCCTTTTTATACGTTTTTCTATATGTGCGGTACATGATTTTTACGGAATAATTGTTATATCATACTTCCGCTCATCCGTAAATTCCTTTATTGGCATTACAGCTAGGTTCTGCATATAGAGATTCATATAAAAAAATTTCAGATTTTTAATGTATGTATGGATTTGTTATGATTTTTGCAAGTTTATTTGGATTAAATTATGAATTAATTCGAAATAATTTTTGCTTGAGATTTTGACTACTGATCTGGGTTCTACAAGTGTTGTAGATCGTCTATGTATTTTTTTCATAATTTTTTGATGTGTAGATTATTTGTTATGAATTTTTTAAAATTATTTTAATTAAAAATTCATGAAATAATTATGCATGTGAATAATTATGATTAAAATTTGCAAAAGGACCCATGGTTGATTTGGTAATATTCTGCTACTGCATGATTTAAGAAATCATATTATTTTGATTTTTATTAATTTATTGATTAAATGTTAATTAATTTATTAATAATAAAATTAAAATAATAAATTAATAAAGAGTTATTAAGGAAGGGAGTAAAAGGAAAGGGGTTTACATTTTTTTTGTGTGTAACGGCTGGCAGAGAAACGGCAGGACTGTTAACTCGCAAAAAAAAAAAACTGATGCAAAGCAACGGTCGGCGAGGTGCGGGCGCGTGAGGCGCACACGCGGGGGTGTCGCGCATTCCTGGAATGCGTTACACCCTATTGCGTATTTCCGGGATGCGTTACATCTTTTAATGGCTTAAAAGGGTTGTAACGCATTATCGGAATGCGTTACAGGGTTTATAACGCGTTCCTGTAATGTGTTACAGCCCATCTGTCTTTTTTAAATTTATTTTTTGGGAGTTTCGTAACTCCGTTTTGGGCGTGCAATATATCGTTGGATTCGTTTTTCCGAGACAGATCTAATGGAGTGGTCAAATATTTTTTATATAAAAGTTTTGAACTATTTATATTCCCAAAAGTGTTTTAAAGCATGTTTTAATTGTTTTAATTGCTTTTAAATGCTATAATAAATCCATACATCATTATATCAATGTGTGACATGATATTGCTTGCATGCTTACTTGTTTATTTATTTTTATATATGAGATATATGCCTATGTTTACCATGCGATGATAGATTTAGGTGAACTTAAATCAATATAAGGCGTGCTCTAGAAAATCTAGAATAGGAATCGTTTCTTGCCTTGACAATAATATTATGAATACAATCATGAGATTCTTGTGTTTATTAAACACATAATTAAATATGAATTTTCAATTTTGAGAGAAAGATGATTCTGTCAAAAACAGATTTCGATCTGTAAGAAAGGGGTATTAAGTGACGCCTCTTGACAATGCTCCCCCGATCTGGGAATCATCTGATTATCGATTATTGATTTGAAATATTTAATTTAAAAGGAAGAATCTCTTTATAATATGATTATGATTGTAACATAATATAATCCCTCTAAAATTAAATAATATCAAGTAGTAATTGGCCAATGACACAACGAGCTTGTGTCGATCATAGCCTTCCAACATGGTAGAAAGTAGTTCTTATTTTTAAATCATTATCGTTTCGTGCTACAGCCGAGGGCTTTGATTTCGAAATAAGAAATACTTGTCTATTACATAGAGATGTGTACATTGAATTAGAATCTAAAGGTCGTTACGTGCTGCAGCCGTGGGCCGCTGGAGACTGATTCAGTTGTACGAAATGGTGGGTTAGACTTGACTTAGAATTTTTGAGTCTGTCGTGCTACATCCGTGACTCAATTATTCAAGAGGCTAAAGTTTTATTAGGGAATAACATAAGATGTAAATGATAAGAGTTGTCTTCCTATTGAACATCACATGACATTTCGTGCTATAGCCGAGGTTGTGTGATGGAATGTAGGATCCCTATTCCCACTAGCATTATGAATGTTTAATTTTTCACTTAAGGGGGTTGTGTAAATTAGATTAACTAGTGGGAGCCACTTATGAATAAAGACCCGATTCATATAGTGTTTTGAAATGAAATTGAATATTTGCTAAGTGTTGTTATGTGTTTATCATTTACAGATTTACTATATACGTTATGTCTTCTGCACTATCACTCCGGAGTATACTAGATGCTCACAAGTTGACTGGTCCTAATTTTGCTGACTGGCTTCGAAACTTGAGAATTGTTTTCGGGGTTGAGAAGCTGGAATATATGCTTGACTCACCTAAGCCTACTGAACTTGCTAACGATGCACATAATGATGAACATGTTGTGTATCGTAAGTGGATAGATGATGCAAATGTTGCTCAATGCATCATGCTAGCTTCCATGAACATTGAGCTACAGAAGTAGCATGAGCATATGGATGCTCGCACTATCCTTATACATCTACAAGAGTTGTATGATGTGGCAGGGAGGACAGCTCGATATGAGATATCGAAGGAGCTATTCGGTTGTAGGATGTCTGAGGGATCATCCGTGAATGACCATGTACTTACGATGATCAATTTGATTGAACGTCTTGGACAACTTGGTTTTGCAATGGATGGGGAGCTGTGCCAAGACTTTGTCTTGCAATCACTTCCGGGTTCATTTTCGCAGTTTGTTGTGAACTTCCACATGAATAAGCTGGATGTCAGCCTGGCTGAACTCCACAACATGTTGAAGACTGCGGAATCGAATTTCCCCCAAGAAGAGCTCTGTTCTTCTAATTGGTGAAGGTTCCAATCCTAAGAAAACGAAGAAGAACCCTTCCAAGAAGAAGAAAGTTGGTGAGAAAAAGCCTGTTCCACCAAAAGCTGAAGACCCCAAGAGCAAAACTGTTTGCTTCCATTGTAATAAGGTGGGGCACTGGAAGAGGAACTGCAAGGTTTACCTTGCAGAATTGAAGAAGAAGAAGGGTAGTGAGACTACCGTTTCTGCTTCAGGTATGTTCATGATTGAAGTGAATATGTCATTAAATCAAATTTCTACTTGGGTATTAGATACTGCCAGTGGTTCTCATATTTGCAATTCGTTACAGGGACTAAGGAGAAGTATGACTCTTGAGGAAGAGGAGGTGATTCTACGGATGTGAAACGGAGTAAGAGTTGCTACTGAAGCTGTAGGATCATTTCATTTACATATGCCTACGGGCAAGACTATTGTTTTAAATAATTGTTATTTTGTTCCCTCGATTGTGAGGAATATTATTTCTATTCCCATGTTAGACTTGGCTGGATTTTCGTTTGTTATTCAGAATAATAAATGTTCAATTCTTAGAGATAACGTTCTTTATGGAAGTGGTATTTTAAATAATGGTCTGTATGTATGTGACGTAGAGCATTATTTACTATAAATTGAACATACTAATAAAAGAAAAAGGGATGATGAAAATCTCACTTTTTTGTGGCACTGCAGACTTGGTCACATTAGTGAAAATAGACTGTGGACATTGCATGAGGAAGGGTTACTTGACCCCTTTGATTTTGAATCATATCCTACATGCGAGTCTTGTCTATTGAGTAATATGACCAAATCTCCATTTAGTGGACATGGAGAGAGGGCTGCAGATTTGCTAGGATTGGTACACACAGATGTATGTGGACCAATGTCTACGCAAGCCATGGGTGGATTTTCATACTTCATTACTTTCATAGATGATCGATCTAGATTCGGATATATGTATTTGATGATACACAAGTCTGAAGCCTTTGAAAAGTTCAAAGAATATAAGCATAAAGTGGAGAAACAAACCAAACATAGTATTATAACTCTTCAATCAGATCGAGGTGGTGAATACTTGAATGGAGAGTTTCTAGATTATCTTAAAGAAAATGGTATAGTATCCCAGTAGACTCCTCTATATACTCCACAGTTGAATGGGGTATTTGAAAGGAGAAATCAAACTTTGTTAGACATGGTTCGGTCCATGATGAGCTATGCGGATCTTCCAGTATTCCTGTGGGGTTATGCATTGGAAACCTCAGCATATTTACTGAATAAGGTGCCTTCCAAATCTGTTTTTCAAACTCAATATGAGATATGGAAAGAAAGGAAACCAAGTCTAAAACACGTTAAGATTTGGGGATGTCCAGGTTATGTCAAGAAAGTTGACCCAGATAAGCTGGAATCTCGATCCGTAAAATGTAGTTTTGTGGGATATCCTAAAGAGACTTTAGGGTATTACTTTTACACCGATCATAGGGTGTTTGTCTCCAGACATGCTACCTTCTTGGAAAAGCAGTTTATCCTTGAAGGTAACAGTGGGAGCAAAATTGAACTTGATGAAGTTCAAGAAGCACAAACTACTACGGTTCAAGTGGAAACACCTGTTTAGACTGAACAACCTTCTGTGGAATAGCCCATTCATAGGTCAGGGAGAGTGTCTCGCCAACCTGAGAGGTATTATGGCCTTGTCATTGAGAATGACAATGAGTTATCAATCATTGATGATGATGACCCTATGATCTATAATGAGGCTATGAGTAGTGTTGACTCAGAGAAATGGCAAAGTGCCATGAAATCCAAAATGGAATCTACGTATACCAACCAAGTATGGACTTTGGTTGAAGCACTTGAGGGTGTGAAGCCTATTGAGTGAAAATGGGTATACAAAAGAAAGATTGGAGTAGATGGCCAGGTGGAGACCTATAACGCCAGGCTCGTGGCAAAAGGATTCATACAAAGGCAAGGGATTGACTTTGATGAAACTTTTTCGCCTGTAGCCCTGTTAAAATCAATTCAGATTTTGCTTGCGATTGCTGCTTACTACGACTATGAGATCTGGAAAATGGACGTGAAAACGGCCTTCCTCAATGGGGAACTTGAAGAGGAAGTGTATATGACACAACCAGAGGGTTTTCTTTCCAAGGGAAATGAACACCTAGTGTGTAAGCTGCTACGAACCATATATGGTTTAAAGCAAGCTTCTCGTAAATGGAACATCCATTTTGATGAGACAATCAAAGAGTTTGGTTTTATCAAAAACATAGATGAACCATGTGTCTACAAGAAGGTTAGTGGGAGCGCGATAACATTTCTTGTATTGTATATGGATGACATACTTCTTATAAGAAATGATATACCGATGCTGCAATCAGTCAAAGTGTGGCTATCGAAGAACTATACTATGAAGGACTTGGGAGAAGCATCCTACATTCTCGGTATGAAGATCTATAGAGATAGATCTAGAAGAATGATAGGTCTTACCCAGGGTACATACATCCAGAAAGTGCTTAAAAAGTTTAGCATGGAAAACTCCAAAAGAGGTCTCATACCGATGAGCCATGGAGTGTCCCTTTCCGAAAAGATGTCTCCTAAGAGACCTGAGGAAAGAGAGCGTATGAGTAAGATTCCTTATGCTTCAGCAATAGGATCTATCATGTACGTGATGTTATGTACTAGGCCTGATGTTGCTTATTCAATCAGTGTGACGAGCAGATATCAGTCCAATCCAGGTGAAGACCACTAGAAAGCAGTGAAGAACATCCTTAAGTACTTGCGAAGGACTAAGGATATTTTTCTTATTTTTGGTGGTGGATCTGAGTTGAAAATAGAGGGTTATACTGACTCTAGTATTCAATCAGAAAGTGATGATAGCAAATCCATGTCAGGGTACGTGTTTACTCTGAATGGTGGTGCGATTAGTTGGAAGAGTTCCAAACAGTCTACAACGCCTGACTCCACAACGGAAACAGAATATATAGCTGCAAGTGAGGCTACAAAAGAAGCCGTTTGGATGAGGAAATTTGTTTCTGAGTTGGGAGTTGTTCCTAGCATTGAGGAGCCTATTGTTTTGTATTGTGATAACAACGCAACAATAGCACAAGCCAAGGAACCTAGGTCTAATAAAAATTCCAAACATGTTTTGCAATTCTTTCATTTGATTAGGGAAATCATTGAAAGAGGAGATGTCAAGATTGAGAGAGTTGACACACATAACAACGTAGCAGACCCACTCATAAAGTCATTATCTCAGATTCACTTTGATCGTCATAAAGAGAAGATGGGTATTAGATACCAGGGTGATTGGCTTTAGTTCAAGTGGGAGATTGAAAGTGTTTGTCCTAAATCCAATCATGTATGATGAGTTAGGAAGAACTTTTTTGTATTCCTATTTGATTTCATTGAAATTAATAAAAGACTTGTTATGTTTTTATTATGGGCTTTATCTATTTAAAGTGTTTTAAATAAGATGTTCCATAGTTTAGAGTAAAGCTTCTAGAATTATAATGAGATTATAATAGTGAGATCTAGAAGATGATAACTCTAGATTTAAACAGTTCCTGATCATAGGATAACTAATCGGATGTTAGTGGATCCGCAAAGATTGGTACATACTATGTTTGCTCCCTTCAGGAGGATGTATGTTCTCATAGGCATTTGTGTGGTGACACTATAGCTAGTATGTAGGTGCTTATTAGGGAATAAGTTCACTGAACATGACTCGATAAGTTGAACAACTAATGGAGAGTACTCACGTGTCAATAGTGGTTCACTGAGTGATAGTTGTATAAGTGTCCTTAGACTTGAGATCGTTAAAGTTATCTTATATATAATGAACTGTGCTTTGGTTTAGTCCTTAGTCTCAAGGACATCCATTAGGTCTATTCTGGGCATAGGGATTTGTGTATAGAGATATTTAACATCAATAGAGGATCTACCCCTTCCAGTATAGGAAGAGAATATCCTATGTTATTCTTAGTATGCGAGTTCTGGAATCTCTGGCCAGAGTGTATGAAATTAGAAAGGAGTTTCTAATTTGCATTAATATGAACTTTGCATTATGAATAAGAAATCATATGATTAAATTTGATAGGCCTGACACGAGATCCATGCCTTGTATTTAATCGGGATATTGTAAGGGTAGAAGGAATTCATTGTACGGTAACTAGTCACTGACAGGTTCTTGGTATTCAAAGCAGTGAATTCATATTATCCGAATAGTCGCGATATGTTGAGAAGCATCACTCATGATGTAGAATAAATATAATTAATCAGTTAATAATATTTAGTAAATTTTAGTATTCATATAAATAATTAATAAAAGTTTATTATTATTTATTTCTACGACTGGCATAATATTGAACCTACAGGGTCACACCTAAAAGAATATTTTATTTGAAGAAATAATGAGAGAGAGAATTATTTTCTAAATAGTTTAGAAAAAGAAATAATGATTAAAATAGTTTTAATTATTATTAGAGCATTTTATAAAGATAAAATGTGGGGCTAATATATATATATATATTGATATATTATTAAAACCCTAGGAGAGCCCTATAAATAGAATGAGATGGCTCATTCTAAAACACAATTTTGGTTTTGGTGAAAACCCTAGCCTCCATCTTCTTCCTCTCTCTCTCGCCCAAAAACTCCATTTTTATAAAAGCTCGGTTTTATAAAAAGGTTCATCGAAGAGGATCGTTCTTGGTGGATACCAGTAGAGTGCTTCACACACTGAGGAGCAACTGCTAGCACTCCATTTTTATAAAGCTTTGGTTCACAAGGTATGGTTTCGATTCCTCAGTTTTTTCCTTTTTATACATTTTTCTATATGTGCGGCATATGGTTTTTATAGAATAATTGTTATATCACGCTTTCGCTCATCCGTAAATTCCTTCATAATCTGCCTCCCAAGAACTGAAAGCTTCCTGATGTACTTTTCCTGTCTATTTTGCATCTAGCAAAATCAGCATCTGAATAACCACATAATGCAAAATCAGCTTCTCTTGCATACCAAAGTCCAAGAGAAACAGTACCCTTGAGGTATCTAAAAATTCTCTTTACTGCAATACGATGTGGCTCCCTTGGATTTGCTTGAAATCTTGCACACAAACAAGTGGCAAACATAATGTCTGGCCTGCTAGCAGTTAGATATAACAGAGATCCAGTCATACCTCTATAAGTTGTCACATCAACTACTGTAACTTCATTTGGATCAAGTTTTGTAGCAGTTGCCATGGGAGTACTTGCAGTTGCACTTTCTTGCATATTAAACCTCTTCAGTAGGTTTCTTGTCTACTTGGACTGATTGATATAGATGTCATTATCAGTCTGTTTAATCTGCAAGCCTTGGAAGTAACTCATCTCTCCCATCATACTCATTTGATATCTTGATTGCATCAACTTTGAAAACTTATTGCACAATGTTTGATTAGTTGATCCAAAAATGATATCATCAACATAAATTTGAACTAAAAGCAAATCTTTACCTTTAGTCAGATAAAACAGGGTTTTATCTATTGTACCTCTTTTGAATCCACTTTCAAGTGGAAACTGAGCAAGGGTTTCATACCATGCTGTAGGTGCTTGCTTCAGTCGATAGAGTGCTTTATCAAGTCTGTAAACATAATCAGGATGTTTAGGATCCACAAATCCTGGTGGTTGTTCAACATAGACTTCTTCTTCAAGTTTTCTCCATTGAGAAATGCCCTCTTGACATCCATCTGGAAGACTTTGAAGTTCTTGTGAGCAGCATATGCCAAGAAGATTCTGATTGCTTCCAACCTAGCAACAGGAGCAAATGTCTCATCATAGTCAATACCTTCCTGTTGAGAATATCCTTTTGCCACCAATATTGCCTTGTTTCTGATGATTGTTCCATCAGAATCAGTCTTATTTCTAAAGACCCACTTTGTGCCCATATTTGACCTGTTCTTAGGTCTAGGCACCAGCTTCCACACTTCATTTATTTCGAACTCATTCAATTCTTCTTGCATAGCCACGACCCAATCTGCATCCTTGAGTGCATATTTTCGATACGCTAACCCTTTTCGATAACATTATCTTTGTACAAATCGGTTTATAAAAGCCCGGTTTTGACAATTATCCGAAATAGGATAATGCTTATATAAAACAGGATAGTGCTTATCCAAAACAAGATAGTGCTTATCCAAAACAGGATAGTGTTTATCCAAAAAGGATAATGTTTATAAAAAATAAACATATTTGTCGATCCAACACGATCCAAAACGTACTAATATTCCGTAAATATAAATAGCCCTTTCTTATTTCATTTTCACGTGTAAAATCATAATCAGATAGTACAAACCCTGAAAACCAGAGAAAACTTTATTTGAATACCGTATTCTTGAAAATCAATCGCACAAACGAAGGTGTTATCGAACTCCGATTCGGGCGTGCAATATATCAAAACGAAGCTCTCAAAATCCTCTTTCTGAATCAACCATTTGTTTTTGCCCAGAAATCAAGGTATTTTTCTGATTTAATTATTTTAATTCGAATTAATTATGGATTAAATTATGAATTTTTGTTCTTGATGTTTTTGATTTGATTTGATGGCATAATTATGTAGATCTTTTCTTCCTGGTCATTTTGGTATATTATATGTTAAATTTGGAGTTCAATAACATGGTTAAATTTGAGTTTGATTCTCGAATTGAAGAATTAGGGTTTTAATTATTTGAATGTTCTTAATTCGATTTGGGATTTTTAAGTGCTTGATTGACTAGCATCAGCTGATAGATTGTTTAAAAATAAGTCGAATCATGTATTTAGTTTTTTCGTTGGCTGCCGTAATCGACCCGCCGGAAAAGCTTGAAGCTTCGCCGGCGTTAATGGCGATTATGCCGGAGAACGAGGTCCCAGGGTTATGAATGAAAAAGAAAGACACCTCTGAGTTGCTGTTTCGATTTGAAATCTGTTGGCACACAGAATCGTACCAAACGATTCCTGAAATTCCCCGAATTAGCTTGGCCGGAAAACCGGCCGTCGCCGGATTCTGGAATTGGGGGGTGGCGGGTCGAACAGTTCTTCACGACCCGTTTGTTTGACCCGTCTGTGACCCGCTTTTAATCCTGTTTTTCCCTAATTCCAAATCTAATTTCTGTTTCTGATTTCTTTTATTTAAAAATTACTTTAAAATTCTATTTTTATTTCTAAAAATTAATTTTAAATTCTAAAAATTTATATTTAATTCTGAAAAATTATTTTTAATTCTAAAATAAATCTTAATTATTTAATTAATTAATTTTAGTTGATAATTAATTATTTAATTAGTCAATTAATTAGTCAATTAATTTAAATATTAATTGATTAATTAATATAATTAGTTATTAATTAATTTTAATTGATTATTTAATTAAATTAAATTATTTAAAATTGATTTAAAAATTCCGAAAAATAGTTTTAAGCTTTAAAATATTATTTTAAATTATTTTCGAAGCTCGATAATTATTATAAATTATTTTAAAGTTAGATTCGAGTGTTCGAACCCTATTATTTAATTATAGAATGATTCGGAGTCCAATTTTAATTCCGAAAAATGTTCAAAAATTCATATTAAATACCTGGAAAATCATTTTGACCCCGAATCTTCTTTGAAAAATTATTTTAGTCGAATATCTTGCGTGCTATGTGCTATCTAATTAATGTGTTATATGCCTATGTGGTTATTGTTTGACCGTTTTGGTCATAACTTTCAATCCGTAAATCGGATTTGGGTAAAATGAAGGGTAGATAAAAGTTTATGTCGTCTATGGGATGATTAGAATGGTTTGAGACTGAGTATTGATAGATGCCTGTGATGCCTAGTAGAGTAAGCGAGGCATAGAAAATGAAAGTTAATGATCCGCAAATAGGACTGAAGCGTAGAAAGAGAAGGCGAATGATTGACGAATAGAAGCAAGGCATAGAAAAAGAAGGAAAGTGATTGATGAGTAGAATTGTTAGATGAGTACAAGTAAATTTGGAAATCATCTGTGATAAGGCAAGTCTTTCTGAACCTTTCTTCGAGATATATTACGAATATTTCTGAACTTTCTCATAACATTTTGCCATTATTCAAAATAAATCTTGTTTTATATTACAAGCGCGTTAAACTATTCAACCTTGAACCCTGATTCTTATTGATCTTGAGCCATAAGCCTTATTCTTCATAAACCATTGAGTGTTGAATTCTCAGATACGAGCTAGACATATACGATACTACTCCACAAATACATACACACCATAAACCAAGTATTTCAACAGAATTTCTTGAGCACGCAAAAACTTATACACCCTGGAATACCCTAACACATCAAAGATCAATACCCTGTATTATCATTGAACCATTGTTCTTCCGATACTTATTTCTTCATCAGGCTTGAATCCGTTCATTATATTTACACCTTGATATACCCTGGTAATACCTGTGAAATGTTTTATGCTCTGAGATAAATGCTTTATTAATGTTGATTATGATTCTATTTTTATTGAATTGCAATGGTTATCCTATTGAATTGTTTTAGAATTAGATGGTTTTATAAATATGGACCGGATTCGTGGTCAAACTAGATTCATGGTCTTTTTAGGCCAATGCGTGCCTTGGATCCAGTATATAGAGCAAATCCGGGAGCCTTACTCGGGGTTAGTGTGTGACTGATCAGCAGCCTAACCTTGGTTTTTAAAAATGAAAAGAATATCCAATTCTAATCATTGCTTATTTAGAAACTTGATTCTTATGAATCATCTCAACTAATCATTGTTGAACCTCAGTTATTGCTATTATGACTTGCTGAGCTAGTTAGCTCACTCTTGCAAATCTGTTTATGTTATTTTATAGTTGAAAAGGAAATTAATGGTAACAAGGATTTCCAAGTCCAGTGTACGAGCTAGGATTCCAGGATAAGATGGACCGAGTTAGAAGGAGCTTTATAATATAGATAAGTTATGCAAGATTGTAAGAATGATATCATTTATCAGTTTTAAGCAGAACTAGTTGGGATTTGGTACGATGTAATAAAAGTTAAGGTTGTGGCTTATTTTCATACTTTAACCTGTTACGATCCATGGTTATGGTAAGAAGGGTCTTTGCATATATTAATTTCATAATCAGGTATTTATATATTTTGTGTGTGTGTTGTGAACCCCAAACTTCTGACCCGGGTTTGGAGGGTGTCACAGGTTTGGTATTAGAGCTACATGTTATAAGTCACTGAAAGAAGCCTAGATTGTCGGGAATGGGTAGAGGGTAAGATTAGAATTGAGAAATAGAAAAATAGAACATTGAGGGGTTGAGTGCGACCAAATAGTAGGTTTTAGTGCGATTCGTGATGAGATTCGAGATCCTTATCTAGCGACGCGAATTCCAGATGGCGGAGATGGAAGATTCTTTTATCCCTGGATTGTCTGGCCATTCAGAGCATTCAGTCGGAGGACTATCATCTGATTCACGCCCTGCTCGTCCACCGGGGTTAGCCATGTCACATTCTGTTACGGCGATTGCACCTTTTCAAGTTCTTATCTCATCCCCTGATGCGAGACTACCTATTCGAGAATCCCCCACATGCTGATTCTGTTCTACCGGATATTCAATTGTGGGTGCATCTTTTCTATCTCCCTTACACCTTGTTCTATACCATCAGTTTTAAAACCCATCTTATGAAGTAATAACACCTATAAGGATGGATTCGAGAACTACAACATAAGGTGAGTACGCGAGGTATTAAGAAATGTGAGAAGAAACCTAAAGAGAGGATTCGTGCGTTCCGGAGAATAGCTGCTACCAGGTTATATGGAGCTACTAATGAGTATACAACCCATGATTATCTTTTGAAGTGAGCTAGATGGATTTCTAAAGAAATTTGAGAGGATTGGAGATTGGGAGTTTTCTTGGAATTAGATGATGTTATGACCAAGCATGATACGTGTAGAAGTAATGTGATCGACCTTGTGTTATAAAATAAATATGATTTTTGGGTAGATTTGTTAAACATAGTAGCCGTAAGAGATGATGATGGGAATATTACCAATATGGAAGACTAGAAGTGAAGTTACGAATAAGATAGTAGGCAACAGTAAATGGAGTTTTTGTTGACCAATGAAGGTAAAATAGACCCAATAAGGGGAAAAAGATATATGGAAATGAATGAGCTCTTATATGAGTGTTTCCCTAATTTGATACCTTGTTGTTGTTGAGAAGGACGATAACCAACTCATATAGTAATGACGACCAGATGTATGATTTTCAAAATTTTAAACAGTTTTCAAAAGAGATTTTCTTCACAAAATTTTCTATAAACAAAAATCCCTTAAATAAAACAAGTTTTAAAAACTTGGTTGTCACACTACTACTTGAGTTTCTTGTTTGTTATAAGATTTAGATTATCCAGAAGAATGCTTGTCCAAGAAGTTAGTGTGGTTCATTTAGAAGGCCAGGTGGACTCGCTATTATGCAGAAGATTTGATTGCTCCCAGCAGAAGAATGCAAATGTGGTATGATTAGTTTAACGACAGAGTCAAGGTACGGAGAAGCTGTTTATTCAAATTCTGAGACGATTAAAGTCCAAAGAATGCGTCGATTCATAAGAAGGCGAGTACGGGCAAAGAAGATTAAGAAAATCTCCAGAATTTTCTAATTAAAAGAATGTTATTAGCAAGGGAGTAGATATGTTGAATGGTCAGTAATGTAAGAGAAATTTGAAGTTATGATTGTAAATCTCGTAAGAGTGAAAATATGGTTGAATTATAAAAATATTGAACATGGAAGTGAGATGCTAAAAATGCAAGATCTAATACATGGGAATTTATTCTAATAATCGATCGAAGAAGGAACTTCAGAGAACTTTTAAAAGTCAATATACGACTCAGAATGGGACCTATTGGTTGGACAAACGTTGAAGCTGTAAACATAGGTAATGTGGATGATAACCAATGATATCATTCTTTCCTATAATTCTTATAAATCTTGAATAAAGTATGAATTTCTTTCATGATCAACTATATGAGGTGATAGGAAAATTGTTGAATCCCTTTCAAATCATTCCTCCTTTTAAATATTGCTTTCTGATTGAGATAAGTAGTGTTATGGTGTGACGCTTTTTCGAAATGATAAAGAGTCTGGTGGGACGCCACCTAATCATGTGCTGTATGTCATATAGTATGAAAGACTGGCCATCTTGAGTACAAATATGGTTGTCTCATTCACATCTAAATCGTATTCATTCTTTCTTCTTCAATTATAATTTATTGATTTATGAATCCTTTCGATTGTTTCCTTGTACTGTTATCCCTTACAAAAAGTTTCCAATCAGAATCTTATACACAAATTCCTTCTTGTGTAATGTCTATTCCTTGAATGTTTTAAAAGGAAGTGAAATGAACCCGTGTAGCCGATGAAGTTATATGATAAGTATGAATAACTGCAAGCCGATAAATGGTGGACATTTGCGTGTAGAGAAGAACCCTTATACCAACGATGTGGTTGTTACGAGGACATCCAATCAGAGGCAGAAATCTTTATACATGATGTGTTGCAAATATGAGATTTTGGCATGAATTGGAATAATTAGCGAACCGTATGAGGTAAATTAATTAGAAGAATAAGAAAGTAAAGCTGCGTATATCGGATAAGGTAAATGATTGGTTGGACAGTATAAGCGAATGAAGAAATTCTTAATATTAACCAGATAATCGATTAATATATCGTGAAGGTGAAGCATACCTCAATCATGTGAGAGATACTTGTCATGAAGCTTCAAGGTCAAAGAAATTCTAGATACGAATAAACTTCAAAGGTGTTCTTCGAGGAATGGTTGGATTTTCCCACTTAAGTAAATGAGTTATGGTAAACTGGATACTCGTAACTAAGCCAGTGAAAGAAGTTCAGTATGAAAGACATAAGGGGCAGATGAAGATAAGGTGATTGAACTGCAAGATTTTTTTACAAGAAGTGATGCTTTTAAGCCGAAGGAATTCATTCACAAGATTATGAGAATATTGGTTGAGACCCTGTGTTGGTTATCAGAAGTTGAACGTGTTAAGTAATAAGAACAAGTGTATATTGTCAAGGATAGACGAATTATTAATGAGAGAGCTTGAGTTGAAACATGAACTAGAAAAAATTTAGAATAATTTATAATAGTACTCAGTAGTGACATTCGGTTATAAATAAAGGATATGAGAAATGATATGATATAATAAGAATTGTTTGCTATAATCTTAAGTTGAACTAAAATATGGGTTGTACTGGTTAGTATTATATGTGATGGTGAAATGGTGAGTTGATTGGTCTACTTGTGAGTTGATTGTTGGTTGTTTGATTGATTGTTAGTGTCGGCTTGAGTCCGGCTGGTAGTCAATAATATAAATGAGATGCTGCCCAAATTTTCGGAAAATACCCTACTCTTAAAAATAGAAAGTATACTTCTGTGTGTTATTAATATTCATGTTAAAACTGCAAATGATTGTGATCTCGGTTCTTGAAAGAGGTAGTCACAGCCAATCCGACTATATATAATTGGTCTTTGATTTCACTTAGCTAGTCATCACTTGGTGTAATTGATCAATTAAGTAAGTTAATTGGTTAATTTTACCAATTAATGGTCAGTTAGATGGAAATCGATTCCAATTAGATTAAGTCAAATTTTGATGTGACTTTCAAATCCGAAATCAAAGCAATGAGGAATTTGGGGAAGGTAAGGACACCAGTAGAGTTCAAAAGTTGCTACAAGTGTGTAAGGCTTTACTTGGGTGAATATGCCCTTATTAATGGATAAGAGAGATAGAAAGTTATTTGTATGGACAGGAGAGAAGGATGTTTTTAAAAAAATGAAAGATTTAAGATAGAGCACAGAGAGGGAATGAAGGAAAGGAATAAGTGAGATGGAATCAAGAAGAAATTTGTACCTACACCAATATGGATTTTATTAACCAATCAAAGAGATTCTATCATCTACAATAAAGTTTTATTAAAGGATGTCTTATTCCCAAGTTGTTTCGATAACCATACAATAAATGATTTATCAAGTATTTCTGTTTTGGATAAAATGTGAGCTACAGTTTTAGTTCAGTTTCTGATTGATATTGATACTTAGGTTGTTGTTAAATATCAAAAGTGGTATTAATATAGATGATTGATGTTTACTTCAGTATGAGATGTCGTGAGCATCAAAGTTCATATTGATATCTAATTTGATATGACATCAAAATAAGTATTAATATCAGGAGTTCGGTTGTGAATGAGCTATGAGAATGAAGAACGGAAATAGGAAAGAAAGTGGAATCAAAAGGATGATACATAAAATTTATAGGTAGGATATGGGTAACATGAGGGACAGAAGTAAGGTGAAAAATTTAGGAAACATTGGTAAATTGAGATAGGGAATGTGTCCCAGGAGTATGACTAAGTACCAAGGGCTAAAAGAAGATATCTAGAGACCAGACATAAAGATAAAATGGGAAGGAAACATGTAGATAAATGTTAGACCTACCCAAGAGCTAAGGTGGGACTTCAAAGGCTAGATGGATACATTTTGTCAGGAAACGTCATAGTGAAGTCACCTGAGAACCAAAGTTGTCTAATAAGTGGGTTAATTACTGCTTGAAGAAAGGGTGATACGTCATCAGATCCAGAGATTGATTGTAAATGATCTATATTATTTGATTTGAGAATTAACAGGAGTATTCAGAATGCGAGGAATTATGTCAAACCGGAATAGTATATACTACTCCTAGATGAACGGGCAGTAAGTAAGGAAGAACTAAAAGATTGGAATTTAGCTACGATAATGCAAGGGATTCATGCTACTCCGAGAATATGATATGAGACATGGATGTCAAGGAAGACTTTCTGATAGTGGGGAATAAAGGAAGAATAAGCGTTACCAAAAATGATAATAAGAGTTAGAATATGCCAGTGATGCCTCCAAATTAGTATACTTTCTTCTAAGTAGTAAGAGAATTTCGCTCGACAAATCTACTCGATTGTGATTCAAGGAAATTAAGGTATGATGTTACGGCTGTGCGCCAATCATATCCAGTCGAGATTTTCTTGTTAATTTTTAACTCTAATGTAATTTCGAGAATGTCAGAAATCGAATACGCCCTGGTTTCAGTATATCATTCGCAGATGGACGAGAAGATTAAGAGAATGATTAAAGAGCCTTGAATGCGATTGGAAGCGATCACAAACTAGGTTAATTGGATAGAGAAACATGTGAGAATGAGATTCGGCAACCAATAACTATTGGAAACGTTCATGAGCACGAATTTCTAGAATCGGAAAGAAAAGAAAATTAATAGACGTTATACTGGTCCTTTTGGAACAGTAAAATAGAGAAGATAAGTGTAAGTGAGTTGGCTTCACCGCCACACGTATACATGGTTCATAGGGTGTTTATATGTGTATAATCACGAAAAGTAATTAAGTCCCATTATATATAAAATGGAGACTTGAGTTGAGTTATAGGAGCAACTAACAGAATATGAGGTCAATGAGAGGCTGTTGAGTAATGGGTTATACTGCGAGTAAAAGTTTATGAAAAGTGATAAGGTTGAGAGATCAACCTGAGAAAAATGGAAGTGAAATACTGGAATATATCATTATCTGATCCTTAGTGCGATTCTGAGGACATAATCCTTTTACGGGGGGGGGGGGGGGGATTTAATATCCGGGACATGACGTGTAATTATCTTTATCAATAAATATTTTTATGTGATTTTTGGTGAATTATCTGATGATTGGTGTTATTATAAGGATGTTTATATGTGGTAAAGTATAAGTATGTTAATTTTATTATGTACAGAATAAAATATAGATAATTAAGGTATTTTTCTGGTAATTTTTGGAGTGTTATATAATTTTATATTGATTTATGAATGTATTAATTATTTTCTGAATAATTACAAAATCATTTTCTAAATCCAGGAATCGTCCGACCTCAACCGTTTTTACGTTTTTACAACCCGAAACTCTTCCGAAAACTCCTTCCTAACCTAATCTGGTAATTCCGTACATTTTCCGTGTTTTGACTTTTTCGATCCGGATTACGGTTTGACCCGTGTGCGGCCCGACGTAATATTTTCGATACGCTAACCCTTTTCGATAACATTATCTTTGTGCAAATCGTTTTATAAAAGCCCGGTTTTGATAATTATCCGAAATAGGATAATGCTTATCCAAAACATGATAGTGCTTATCCACAACAAGATAGTGCTTATCCAAAACATGATAGTGTTTATCCAAAAACGGATAATGTTTATCCAAAACAAACATATTTATTGATCCAACACGATCCATAACGTACTAATATTCCGTAAATATAAATACCTTTCTTATTTCATTTTCACGCGTAAAATCATAATCAAACAGTACAAACCCTGAAAACCAGAGAAAACTTTATTAGAATACCGTATTCTTGAAAATCAATCGCACAAACAAAGGCATTATCGAACTCCGATTCGGGCGTGCAATATATCAAAACGAAGCTCTCAAAATCCTCTTTCTGAATCAACCATTTGTTTTTCCCAGAAATCAAGGTATTTTTCTGGTTTAATTATTTTAATTCAAATTAATTATGGATTAAATTATGAATTTTTGTTCTTGATATTTTTGATATGATTTGATGGCATAATCGTGTAGATCTTTTCTTCCTGGTCATTTTGGTATATTATATGTTACATTTGGAGTTCAATAACATGGTTAAATTTGAGTTTGATTCTCGAATTGAAGAATTAGGGTTTTAATTATTTGAATGTTCTTAATTCGATTTGGGATTTTTAATTTCATCGATTCTGGGCTTGATTGACTAGCATCAGCTGATAGATCGTTTAAAAATAAGTCGAATCGTGTATTTAGTTTCTTCGTTGGCTGCCGGAATCAACCCGCTGGAAAAGCTTGAAGCTTCGCCGGCGTTAATGGCGATTATGCCGGAGAACGAGGTCCCAGGGTTATGAACGAAAAAGAAAGATACCTCTGAGTTGCTGTTTCGATTAGAAATCTGTTGGCACACAGAATCGTACCAAACGATTCCTGAAATTCCCCGAATTAGCTTGGCCGGAAAACCGGCCGTCGCCGGATTCTGGAATTGGGGGGCGGCGGGTCGAACAGTTCTTCACGACCCGTTTGTTTGACCCGTCTGTGACCCGCTTTTAATCCTGTTTTTCCCTAATTCCAAATCTGATTCCTGTTTCTGATTTCTTTTATTTAAAAATTAATTTAAAATTCTATTTTTATTTCTAAAAATTCATTTTAAATTCTAAAAATCTATATTTAATTCTGAAAAATTATTTTTACTTCTAAAATAAATCTTAATTATTTAATTAATTAATTTTAGTTGATAATTAATTATTTAATTAGTCAATTAATCTAAATATTAATTGATTAATTAATTTAATTAGTTATTAATCAATTTTAATTGATTATTTAATTGAATTTAATTATTTAAAATGATTTAAAAATTTTGAAAATAGTTTCGAGCTTTAAAATATTATTTTAATAATTTTTGAAGCCCGATATTTATTATAAAATTATTTTAAAGTCATATTTGGGTGTTCGAACCCTATTATTTAATTATAAAATGATTCGGAGTCCAATTTTAATTCCGAAAAATATTCAAAAATTTGTATTAAATACCTGGAAAATTATTTTGACCCCGAATCTTCTTTGAAAAATTATTTTAATCAAATATCTTGCGTTCTATGTGCTATCTGATTAATGGGTTATATGCCTATGTGGTTATTGTTTGACCGTTTTGGTCATAACTTTCAATCTGTAAATCGGATTTGGGTAAAACGAAGGGTAGATAAAAGTTTATATCGTCTATGGGACGATTAGAATGGTTTGAGACTGAGTATTGATAGATGCCTGTGATGTCTAGAAGAGTAAGCGAGGCATAGAAAACGAAAGTCAGTGATCCGCAAATAGAACTGAAGCGTAGAAAGAGAAGGCGAATGTTTGACGAATAGAAGCAATGCGTAGAAAAAGAAAGAAAGTGATTGCTGAGTAGAATTGTTAGATGAGTACAAGTAAATTTGAAAATCATCTGTGATAAGGCAAGTCTTTCTGAACCTTTCTTCGAGATATATTGCAAATATTTCTGAACTTTCTCATAACATGTTGCTATTATTCAAAATAAATCTTGTTTTATATTGCAAGCGCGTTAAACTATTCAACCTTGAACCCTGATTCTTATTGATCTTGAGCCATAAGCCTTATTCTTCATAAACCATTGAGTGTTGAATTCTCAGATACAAGCCAGACGTATACGATACTACTTCACAAATACATACACACCATAAACCAAGTATTTCAACAGAATTTCTTGAGCACGCAAAAACTTATACACCCTGGAATACCCTAACACATCAAAGATCAATACCCTGTATAATCATTGAACCATTGTTCTTTCGATACTTGATTCTTCATCAGGCTTGAAGCCGTTCTTCATATTTACACCTTGATATACCCTGGTAATACCTGTGAAATGTTTTACGCTCTGAGATAAATGCTTTATCAATGTTGATTATGATTCTGTTTTTATTGAATTGTAATGGTTATCCTATTGAATTGTTTTAGAATTGGATGGTTTTATGAATGTGGAGCAGATTCGTGGTCAGACCAGAGTCGTGGTCATATTAGGCCAATGCGTGTCTTGGATCCAGTATATAGAGCAAAGTCGGGAGCCTTGCTCGGGGTTAGTGCGTGACTGATCAACAGCCTAACCTTGGTTTTTAAAAATTAAAAAAATATCCAATTCTATTCATTGCTTATTTAGAAACTTGATTCTTATGAATCATCTCAACTGATCATTGTTGAACCTCAGTTATTGCTATTATGACTTGCTGAGCTAGTTAGCTCACTCTTGCAAATCTGTTTTTGTTATTTTACAGTTGAAAAGGAAATTATTGGTAACAAGGATTTCCAAGTCCAGTGTGCGAGTTAGGATTCTAGGATAAGATGGACCGAGTTAGCAGGAGCTTTATAATGTAGATAAGTTATGTAAGATTATAAGAATGATATCATTATCAGTTGTAAGCGAAACTAGTTGGGATTTGGTACGATGTAATAAAAGTTAAGATTGTGGCTTATTTTCATACTTTAATCTATTACGATCCATGATTATGGTAATAAGGGTCTTTGTATATATTTATTTCATAATCAGGTTTTTATATATTGGGTGTGTGTTGTGCACCCCAAACTTCTGACTCGGGTTCGGAGGGCGTCGCACTCCCCCTGAATTGTATGCCTCATCTAATCCAGTTGAGACTCCCCCGGAATCTGTTGGGTTATTTCCTGATGAATTATTGGGACTTGACTCATATTCTTCTGATAGTAAATCAGCATTGGATTGAGAAGAACTTTGAGATGATTCTTCAATGTCAGTATCATCAGCTGACCTTTGCTGTTGCTCCCCCTCAACTTGTGCAGGCTCATTAGCACGATGATTATCTTCTAAATCTGAAGGAGTGTCAGGATTTGGATCATCAGGATTCGACAGTTCATTAGAGTTTGATCCAGATTCCAATAATGTTTTTTCATTTACAAAGATTAAACTTTCATGAGTGTCTTCTTCAAAACCAGGAATCTTCTTATCATCAAAAGATACATTGATGGAGACTACTATAGTGTGTGTTCTTAGGTTAAACACTCTGTAAGCTTTTGATGGTGAGTATCCAACAAAGATTCCTTTATCAGCCTTTGATTCAAACTTTCCAAGCTGATCAGTATGAGTTCTCAAAACAAAGCACTTACATCCAAATACATGAAGATGTTTGAGACTGGGCTTCTTTTCTTTTAGCATTTGATAAGGAGTAACACCATGTCTATTTATCAGAGTGACATTCTGAGTATAACATGCCGTGTTTACTGCTTCAGCCCAGAAGTAAGTGGATAGTTTTGCTTATTCTAGGAGAGTTCTGCCAGCTTCAATTAAGGTTTTGTTCTTCCTCTCAACAACACCATTTTGCTGAGGTGTACCAGGAGCTGAGAATTGTTGCTCTATGCCTTTGTACTTGCAGAATTCCTCCATCTTTGAGTTCTTGAATTCAATGCCATTATCACTTCTCAAGATTTTCACTTTGTGGGTAGATCCATTTTCAATTTTCCTTACATGGTCTAGAAGAATTTTTGGAGTTTCATCCTTCCTGTGTAGAAAATAAACCCATGTATATCTAGTTAAATCATCAACAATTACAAGTGTGTACCTTTTCTTGTTGATGGACATTATGTTCACTGGTCCAAAAAGGTCCAGGTGCAGCATGTGATATGGATCAAAGATAGAGAATTCTGTTTTGCTTTTGAAAGATAATCTTCTTTGTTTAGACTTTTGAAAAGCATCACAAAGACCATCACTTGAGTATAGAATGTTTGGCAATCCTCTTACAAGCTCCTTCTTGGAAAGTTCATTGATTGAGTTGAAGTTGAGATGTGAGAGCTTCTTATACCAGATCTAGCTCTCATCTACTGATGCCTTAGAGATAAGGCAAGTAGCTTCCTTTTTAAGACTTTCATGTAGCCTTGCTTTATATATGTTACCATGTCTGTATCTGAAAGGCATATGTCATAGCCTATTTGTTTATTCGAGGATTTAACTCAACTCAAATAAGAATGTAATAAGTAAATAGTAGATCTACCGTCAAAGAGATCTCTCAAAGTAACATCTGTCAAAGGATTCATAAACAATGTTCATCTACAGACTTGAGGAATTACTTCACTGGAAGAAGTTCAAGAAATTGATCAAGCCTCAGTGATATAAATCAAGATTGTGGATTTAATCAAGTGACTGAGATCTTGTCAGGGTATCAAATAGTTATAGGGATTTAATCTGAAGAAAATCAAGTTATTAAAGTCAAGACATGAAGAAACGTCACGAATGTTAGTCACTTATGAACCAAACAGTACATCGAGTGTCAACATTGAAGTGGTGGAATTGATTCATAATTTTCAGAAGATCTTCAGAAGAGTGGTTGCTGTTCAAGAGTAGTATTAATTCTCTATTAATTAGTTAAGTCATATAATTTAATTAAGAAAATAAATTAAATCTGCAAAGATTAATTTATTGATTAATTGAATTAACTGATTAATTAATTCTGAATTAATACTAAGATTTTTTTGAATTATAATTGAATTAAAATCAGTTTTAATTCAGTAAGACAATTGAGATTGAACTGGCATGACAATCTGGATTTTTATACCAATTGTCATGCCAGGCCATTCCTGATTGTCTCACCGAAAGTTCTACTGGAAGGAGGATTGTCTAGCCAGTTCATTTTGATAGTCTTGCTAGTTCATTCAATTGTCTCACCGAAAGTCATGGTGGTTCAACAGATTGTCTTGCTAGCTCAACGGATTGTCTCACCGATAGTCATGCCAATTCTCTGATAGTCATACTAGTCCAAGTGGATTCTGTTGATTGAAATATAAACGACAGAAGCAACAGAAGACATTCAACACTTAACAACTCAAGAACAGAAAAGAAAAGCAGCCGCAGAACAAAATATTTTATCTCTCTGCTAAATTCAAGATCAATAATTTTTAGCTAGTAAAGTTAAATCCAAACCACTAGAAATCATTCTCTTGTTCTTGTGTAACTATCTAGCGGATCAAAATCCCTAGAACTTAATCTCAAATTGCTTTTCGCATTTGATTCTTTTTATTACAAAAATAAAAAAAGTTCATGTCGAATTTATTCTAGATTTGTGATAATTAATTTGATATTAATCCCTTGTAATCGATACCGTTGTTGTAACACCTTTCAAGTTTAATAATATTTTTATTTAAATTGAATTTTGTTTCAAGTTTTTATTCCGCACTAAATTCGATTAAACTGTATAGTTTGTATTCAACTCCCCCTTCTACAAACATATTGGGACCTAACAATTGGTATCAGAGCCTTCTGATTAATGAACAAATCAAGATCCTAGACTTTTGTGATTTTTCAACTCCTTGAATTTTTATTTATTCAAAAATTCATAATGACTTCACAAAAAGTTGGAACCGTTAAAATTCCACTATTTGATAAAGAAAATTATATTATGTGGAAGAAGAAGATGCTCTTGTTTTTACAAGTGGCAACCCCCAAATATCTGAACTTGTTAAAGAAGGGTCCAAAAATTCCGATGGTTATTGAACCAGAGGTTATAGTAGATGATGTTGTAATTACCAAAGCTAGAACCTATGCAAAAGATCCTCAGGATTTTACTCCTGCTGAATAGGAAGAAGCCTCCTTGGATGCCAGCCTTCAGTTAATTTTAGTTGATTCCCTCGATCCCTTGATGAACAGACATGTGATGAACTGTAAAAATTCCAAACACATCTGGGAAACTATTGAAGTGATTAACGAAGGCACAGAGGAAGTTAGGGAGAACAAGTTAGAGATCCTAACTTCTGAGTATGAACATTTTAAATCCAATCCAGGAGAAGGAATTACTGAAGTGTTTGAGAGGTACAATGCATTGATCAACAACCTGAACATAAATGGAAAATATTATTCAATCAGGGAGATCAACAAAAAGTTCCTTTTAACACTGCCAACTCATCTTGAATATAGAATCACTGCCATAAGAGAAGCTAGAGATCTGAGTGAGATTTCTTTGGATAGACTCTATGGTGTGTTAAAAACCTATGAGTTGGAGCAGATTCAGCAGAAAGAAGTCTATGGGAAAGATAGAGTGGTCAGCACATCTACTGCTCTAATAGCTGAAGGTCAACAATAACAACAACAACAATCTCAACAGTCAGAGAGAATGGTACAATATTCCAAGGCTGAGGAAAATGTGTTAGTAGCAGAATATGACCCTCCTACTACAAATCAATCCAGTGATGATTTTTACTCCTTGGAAGAGCTGGAGCAATTGGAAGATGAGTCAATGGCCCAGATTGTCAAGAGATTCTGCAATGTCAGATTCAAGAGAAATCCCAAGTTCAAGTACAAGTCCAACTACAACAGATTCCAGACAGGTGGATCTTCATCTTCTAACACTAGTAGTGGTGGATACAAAACATGGATGGTTGATCGGAGCACCATTAGATGCTATAACTGTAATGAGTTGGGACACTTTGCCATAGAATGCAGGAAGCCAAAGTAAGTAAGGAAGAAATCTTATGATTCAAATCAGAAGAGTAACTCTGAAAGGGCTTATCTGGAAAAGGGAAGAAGCTGGGATGATACTGATAGTGAAAATGAAGAAGAAGGGAATCTCGCTCTTATGGCTATTGATGGAAATACTTCATCATCAAGAAAAGAGGTAAAATTTACTGATGCTGAATTAGTTTATCATCTAGGAGGTTCTTTAGACTGTGCTCGTCATGATAATGAACTATTAAGTCAGCAGATCAAAGACCTTGAGAAAGAGGTCAATGAATTAAGACTTGTGCACAATAATCAAGACAAATTAAAAGAACAAGTATCTTTTCTAGAGAATAGAGTTAACTGTTATAGACAACTCGAAACTATTCTCAAAGACAAGATCACCGGTCTTGAAACTAAGGTTAAAGCTTACTTTAATTCTTGTTCGAAGGCTAAAACGTTCTACAGTAAGCAAGCTATTAATCAAACATCTGGAATAGGTTTTGATTACAATGATGCTATTGGAGAATTAGGCATAAACTCCCCTCCTCATGTCTATGCTAAAGGTAGGGAAGTACCACATGTGCTTAAGGGTGTTGATAAACCCCTCTATAAAGGATCAATTGCTGAACCATCTGATGAGACCTCCTTTATTATTCAAGAAGAAATACGTGCTGAAGATCTTGCTAATGAGAAGTTTGTTTCCAAGTCAAGTGTGTCGAAAGTTCCAGTCAAAGTTGTGAAAGCATTTGAGACTAACTCAGACACACATGAGTTGGATAACAAAAATACCATGTCTACCATGCATAATTTGCCTGTTGTTAATCCCTCTCATAAAGTATGTGGTGTTCCTAATTGTATGTCTTGTGCTTTCAATTTGATGTATGCTTATTTTAATGGTAAACATGTTTCTAGTGATAAGACTACTCCTCGTCAGCATGTGAATAATAGGAAGCATGATAGGTCTAAGACTGCTAGTCCTTCTAAGGGTAGAAAGGAGACATTTATGCCTAAGCCTAAATAGAAATTTGTTAAGGCTGTTTACAAGGTCAAATGTCCAGTCATTGAGAAAGTTGAGAACATCAAAGTTAAGAATGTTGTTTTTCCTGAAAAAGGTCAATTCTACAAGTATGCCGGGCCCAACCAAGTTTGGGTTCCGAAGAAGGTTTAATCCATTTGTATTGCAGGGCATTAAATAGGTGGAACCGGCAGTGTGGATTCTTGACAGTGGATCGTCAAGACATATGACTGGAGATAGAGCCCTGCTATCAAATGTGGTTGAGAAAGCTGGCCCAGTGGTTACCTTTGGAGATAACAACAAAGGTTTAACTGAGGATTATGGCTGTTTGCAAGCTGGTAATGTTATCATTGAACTCAAACTTCTTTCAACATTAGTGATTTCTTATTTCATTTAAAATCTTTTGAAATCACTATTGTACATCATTTCTCTCAAAAGATTAAAATGTTTAATTTTCATTCATTATAGATCTTTAGTACATTTTATCTCTATATTGCCATATGTTCTGTGATACAGGTTCAGTCTCCAATGACTTTCTTTCATTGACAGTCATGAGGTTGAAAACCCACAACTTCTATCCCAGATTGTAAAGACAAAAACAGAAACAGAACCAACCAACACTCTCTTACCACTAAAATGAAGTGTGAATGAGCGTGATGGAGATAGTGCCTTAGTGCACCACATAAGGAAGGTTCTGAAGTCAACCCAGCAGCTCTATCTCCTACAAAGATGAGTAGTATTTAAACCAAGACAACTGCTAGCTCCCATACATCTTCTCAAAAAGATGTAATGGCTGAAAAAGGCACAAAAACAGTTACTAGATTCATCCTCTCAACAGGGTACGTCTATTGAAATTTGCCTGTCGGCCAGGGTATCCGTTGTAGTTTCACCACCTCAAACATAAACAATTCTTGATGCACAAGGAAAGGTTACACACACAAAGGAGGAGTTGACGGAAATAAGAGTTTCGACCATTTTAAGGTCAGATTCGATTGTTCAAGGTTCTTTAATGGACCAATTGCCTTTAAAGGTGTTAGGAGAGGATACTGATCCAATAGCCATATGTCAGTGGTCAGTGTTTACCTCCCCAGGCTTAAATCCCCTGGATGCATCTCCGGATAGTGGATCTGACATAAGTGCAGATCGACAACTTGTTGACAATGATTCAGATATTACCTGATGAGTCACAAGGAAATGTCTTCACATACATTAGAAGGGAACTTTGATCTTTATGCTAAATTCGTTGGATCATTGTTTACCTTCCCAGAATTCAAATCTGGAACCCTAAAAGGGAAACTAGCAACTTGTAGATTATGACTCAGATTCATCTGACGAGTTTAACAAGGACAGGGATTTGCGAACTCCCATTGCACCATCTATGACCTCCTTAAGGATGGATAAGGTGATTTTCTTTGCAGGTACAGCTGAATTTTGGAGCTATGAGAGGAGTGATACACTTGTGAGAATGAGTGTAAACATGAGTGGAGAGAAGAGTGAAACACATGTGAGGTACACTAAAACATAATCACACACTCACAGTGAGGAAGAAAGAGAAACTACTTGTTATTTCTTTTCCAACCAAATGGAATATGAAAACTCCTTCAGACAACGGCATACATTCCTTCTCTAAGGGGGAGATAAAAGCTTAAGGAATAGTTTGGAGGATTCCTCAACTAAGGGGGAGAAATAGCAGGGAGGAAGAAAAAGATCCGACATATGTACACTACACCACACCATTGTTGTTTGTAACTACAGATCATATTGTACGGGAGAGGTGGTAAACATAAGGTGATCTCCTTTAAGAAGTTGATTCTCATAGGGGGAGAAGCAAGAGAGATATGCGCTTCTCATCAGGAAATGTGGTTGTACAAAAGAAGATGAAACTACTTGAAGATATGTTCAGTCTAGAGGAACATCTATTTTGAATCTGGAAAATGTTAAATTTAATCCAGAACTTTTCTGCTATTTACTTTGCATTTCTGTTTATATCTTTTTCTTATTTGTTAGTTGAGTTATCCTCTAGGTATTTGTTGTTATTGTCTAACAAACAAATAGGGGAGATTGAAAGGCATATGTCATAGCCTATTTTTTTATTTGAGGATTTAACTCAACTCAAATAAGAATGTAATAAGTAAATAGTAGATCTACCGTCAAAGAGTTCTCTCAAAGTAACATCTGTCAAAGGATTCAGAAACAATGTTCATCTACAGACATGAGGAATTACTTCACTGGAATAAGTTCAAGAAATTGATCAAGCCTCAGTGATATAAATCAAGATTGTGGATTTAATCAAGTGACTGAGATCTTGTCAGGGTATCAAATAGTTACAGGGATTTAATCTGAAGAAAATCAAGTTATCAAAGTCAAGACATAAAGAAACGTCACGAAAGTTAGTCACTCATGAACCAGACAGTACATCGAGTGTCAACATTGAAGTGGTGGAATTGATTCATAATTTTCAATGATTTTCAGAAGATCTTCAGAAGAGTGGTTGATGTTCAAGAGTAGTATTAATTCTCTATTAATTAATTAAGTCATATAATTTAATTAAGAAAATAAATTAAATCTGCAAAGATTAATTTATTGATTAATTGAATTAATTGATTAATTAATTCTGAATTAATACTAAGAATTTTCTGAATTATAATTGAATTAAAATCAATTTAAATTTTAGTAAGACAATTGAGATTGAATTGGCATGACAATCTGGATTGTCATACCGATTGTCATGCCAGGCCACTCTTGATTGTCTCACTGAAAGTTCTACTAGAAGGAGGATTGTCTTGCCAGTTAATTTTGATAGTCTTGCTAGTTCATTCAATTGTCTCACCGAAAGGCATGGTGGTTCAACAAACTGTCTTGCTAGCTCAACAGATTGTCTCACCGATAGTCATGCCAATTCTCTGATAGTCATGCTAGTTCAAGTGGATTCTGTTGATTGAAATATAAAAGGCAGAAGCAGCAGAAGACATTCAACACTTAACAACTCAAGACCAGAAAAGAAAAGTAGCGGCAGAACAAAATATTTTATCTCTCTGCTGAATTCAAGATCAATAATTTCTAGCTAGTAAAGTTAAATCCAAACCGCTAGAAATCATTCTCTTGTTCTTGTGTAACTATCTAGCGGATCAAAATCCCTAGAACTTAATCTCAAATTACTTTTCGCATTTGATTCTTTGTATTGCAAAAATAGAAAAAGTTCTTGTTGAATTTATTCTAGATTTGTGATAATTAATTTGAGATTAATCCCTTGTAATCGATACCGTTGTTGTAACACCTTTCAAGTTTAATAATATTTTTATTTAACTTGAATTTTGTTTCAATTTTTTATTCCGCACTAAATTCGATTAAACAGTATAGTTTGTATTCAACCCCCCTTCTACAAACATATTGGGACCTAACAGTATCCTATCAAGACAATTTTCTTTGACTTGTTATGAACAACTTCGCAGTGTGAGTCATAGAATACAACATGATAACCTCTGTCAGTGATTTGACTGATGCTCAGAAGATTATGCTTCAGTCCTTCCACCAGAGCTTCATTCTCTATTGCTACCTTTCCAATTATTAAGTTTCCATATCCCAGAGTATGTCCTACATTTCCATCTCCATAAGATACATCAGGGCCGGCCTTCTTCTCAAATTCCAACAATAGGGATTTATTTCCAGTCATGTGTCCTAAACATCCACTGTCCAAGACAAGTGTATTTTTCTTGTTACCCTATAATCAGAAGAATAATTAATTAGAAGGATTTTTAAGGACCCAAACTTGTTGGGTCCTCTTTTTGGACCACTTAAGCCTTTGTGTGTGAGGAGTACTTTTGACAGTCTTTCCTTTGTTAGGATTTGTCTTGTCAGAAGCAAGTTTAGTAAAACCAACAGAATTAATCACACAAGCAACTTTATTAAACTTAGGCAAAGGTTCATAGTAATTGTGATACAACTTGTGATAAGAACTACAAGTATAAATCGAATGCCAACTACTACCACAATAAAAACAAGGATTTTGTGGTTTATAAAATACTGATCTACCCCTAACATCAGACTCAGGAATAGCAGTTTTCCTTTTCTTATTCCTCTTGCAATCAATAGCAAGATGATCAGGATTTCCACAGTTAAAACAAGTTTTCCTAGGAGCATTGGGAACAACCTTGTAATTTGAATCCTTAGAAATACCTTGTTTACCATTCCTGTTTCTTTTAGGACTATTTACTTGAGGTTTATCAGTAACCTCAGATATTTTCTTTTTCAATTGTCTTGCTGACAAGAGTCCTATGTTCTTTTCTTTCTAAACAGACTTAATGGTTTCCTTGCTTTTCTGTCTTTGAGTTTTATCATTTACCAGTTTTCTTGTGATACTGATGTTGAACCCTTTTCAAAAGTGGGTTTGGGTTCATCAGCTTCTGATGAAATAAACTTAACAGGATTTTTAAGGGAAATTTTATTTTCAGTGTCAACATCCTTAATTCCATCTTTATAGCCTAGGCATTTTTTCCAGTTTTTCTTTGAGATCATCTCATGAACCTTTTTGCCTGAATCAGTCCATGCTTTAAGGTTTTTTTTCATTTTCTAGATCCTTTTCTAGCATACTGTATCTAGCCTCAAGAATCTTAATTGTATGTTTAGCTCTTTCACATTCTTTCTTCAAATCTATCTGATGAATTAAGTCAGACTCTAGCTGATCATTCCTAGATTTCAAGGTCTTAATTTCAATTATAAGTATATCATGTTCTAAAGTCTTATTCTTAAAACTACCATGCAAAGATTTAAGAATAGATTTCAATTCAAATATATTTTCAGTATCAAAAGAGAAGAAAGGAGTTTGTACCTTA
Organism: Apium graveolens; assembly: GCF_009905375.1. NCBI lineage: Eukaryota > Viridiplantae > Streptophyta > Magnoliopsida > Apiales > Apiaceae > Apium > Apium graveolens. Next base: position 114,214,353 of record NC_133651.1, on the reverse strand, counting down.
GGCTCGGAAGCAGCAGGATCATCAAGACTTCCTATCAGTGCATAGCATGTGTTTTCACCTTCAGAGTCAGAGGAGTCCATCCAATTCTTGCTTGAAGTGATCAGGGCTTTGCTATTCCCTTTATCATGCTTTATTTTCTTGCACTCTGAGGCAAAGTGACCAGGTTCATCACAGTTGTAGCACTTGATCTTTGTCCTGTCTAGCTTCCCACCTTTAGAGTCCTTTCCATCTTTTCTCCTAGTTGACTTCTTTTCACCTTCAGTGAACTTCTTCCTGAAGCTTCTGTTGTTCCTAGACTTCCTGAATTGCATTCTCCAGAAGCCCTTAACCAGCAATACGACCATTTGCATGATATCAGAATCTGTCATATTCTCATCAGTTTTAGAATCAGTATCATCATCAGGATTTGATGATGAATCATCAGTATCTGATTCTGGAAAATTGTTCTTCTTTCGTACAGCTCCAACAGACTTTTATTTTGAAGATTTATCATTAACTTTCAAAGCAACATATTTCCCTTTGCTGCTTTTCCTCTCTCTCCTTTGCTGAACCTCCAAATTATGAGTTCTCAACATGCCATAGACTTCATCCAGAGCAATTACATCCAGATCATACTGATGTCATATGATTGAAGTCCGAGTCTCCCATTCTTCACTCAAAGCTCTCAAAAACTTGGTGTTTGACTCCTCTCGATCATACACCTTCCCACCAAAGACAAATTGTTTAGCAGAGTCAAAAATTTGTCATAGATGTCAGTGAGACTTTCATCGGGCTTGGCCTCAAAATGTTCATATTCTTGAATCAGAACATCCCTTCTGTTCCTCTTGATGGCCATGGTTCCTTGACATTGAGTTTCAAGAGCATCCCAGATTTCTTTGGCAGTCTTGTAGGCTATGACCCTGTTTGACATCACAGAATCAAGACTGTTATGCAAAATGTTTCTTACCTTTGCATCTTTCAGCACGGCTACTTTCTCTTCCGGTGTCCATTCTGTCTTCTCCTTCAGTTGATAGTGTTCAGCAACAGTAGGAGTTGCAGGAACCCGTTTTGTTGGCATGAAGGGTCCATCATTGATTACGTCTAGATAATCTGGATCTGTAGATTCCAGGTACATGAGCATCTTCACCTTCCATGTTGGATATTCAGTCTTTTTCAGAATGGGAATTTTAATGCTTTCATACTTGTTCAGAGACATGTTTAGATCGTTTCTGATTGTAAATTTATTAGTGTGCTCTGATACCAATTGTTGCCCAGTAAAGATACAATTGTTTAAGGGGGTTGGATACAATTGTATAAATATTTCGAATAAGTAATAAAATATAACAACTTTTTATATATCTGATAAAAACTGTTACAAAATTCTCTCAAGAAATACTGATGTTCTTGAAAGCTGCTAGGTCGAATGATCCTCGAATATTCTCACTTTAAGTGATGACCTAAACTGTGTTTATATACTACAGAGCTACAACAGATTAATCTAAGATATGCATTATCAAAAACTAACTGAAACTGATATATATCTTAAACTAAACAGATAAAGTCCTATAACTCAGACGTAACAAATATCTGCTCCATATTATAAGGAACATAACATATCCTCTAATGCTGACTGTCTTCAAATACTGATGGCATACAAATCCTGATGATATATCAAATTCTGACGGTACATCAGATCCTGATGACATCCGAACAGCCAGATCCCGAGCTTCTTCTGATTATTGAGAATTCAATATGTAACATGGATGGGTCAAGTGCTTTAATTGTAAATGAGAGTCAAACATCCAATGATGAACCAAGATCTCAAAATCCAGTTGCTTCAGCAAGAGAGCAAAGAACAAATGATTCACAGGAACAAGTCATTCTGGAATTGGATATACTCTTGAAGAACTGGATGAGCTAGATCAGTCAATGACTTATTTGGCTAGGAAATTCTCTAATATTAGAGTAAAGAAGCCAAGATACTTCAAGAATAAAGGACAGTCTTTCAATAAAGACAGAAACTGGAAGGAAAAAGGGAAGTATAATTCTGATAGCAAGAATGGCTGTAAAACTGGATCTGTTGACAGATCTAAGATAAGGTGCTTCAATTGTGATGAACTGGGTCACTTTGCTACAAAATGCAGGAAACCCAAGAAGGTAACAAAAGATAAAGCTTATCTTGAACTTGAAGCAAAGTATGATGCTCTTCTGGAGAACAACAAAGCAAAGCTTATATTGCAGAAGGTAAAAGTTGGGATGACTATGAAATTGATAAAGATGAAGAACTTGGAAACTATGCACTCACGGCTTTGGAGCAAGGAGAATCATCCTCATCTAAATCACAGGTACCAACTCTTACCACCACTAATTTAAATATGAATCAATATAAGGAAACTGTTGAGAAGATGAGCACAGAAATGTTTCACATCCACACAAGCATGGTTGCTGCTAATGAAGAAGTTAGCAGATTAACAAAGTTAAATGAGAAGCTTGAGAATGAAAAACAAGGAACTAAATTGTTGACAATGGAGCTTGAAGCTTTGAAACAAGAAAATGGTTATTTGAAGAACAAGCTCAAGTGTGCAAATGAGTGAGGTTGTGCTAAGGGAAAAACTGGAGAAAAATGAAGTAAGGTTGAAGTCTTTCAATAATGTATCTGAATTGGTTGGTCAGTACCATGAGAAAATCAAATCAAGTGCAAACATTGCCATTAATCTTGATTATGATGCTTTGAACAGCAAAAAGAAGAATATAAGGGACAAAGAAAAACCAACAGAGAATGAAAATATTCCAGCAATGCTGAAAAAGGTTGGGTCACCTATGTTCAAGGCTTGTGAAGTAGACTTCAGTGAAAAAGAGTTGATTATCAAGCAAGAGAATGTAGATGAGGGTAATGAAAAGAAAAATGCAAACTCAACTCAATCTTCTAAAGATGAAGAAAATCTCACGAACAATCAAAGCACCAAGACTCATGTCAAAGAAACCAAGATTGAAGATGCAAGAAAGAAGAAGAAAAATGGAAATGGGAGAATAGGGATAAACAAAAGCAACAATCTGGACTATGTTGCAGATGCTCCTGGAAAGAAGTGTGAAAAATATGGCTCTACAAATCATCTAACTCACCTTCGTAAAAAGGTTGTTAGTAAGCCAACTGAAGGAGCTTGCAAATATAATGAAGCAGATTTAAATGATCCCTACTCATTCTGTGATAGGTTTGACTGCATCCCTTGCAACTTAAAAGTGATGAAGAGTTGCCGCAAACTGAGAGTAAACCTTAAAGAAACAAAAGTTGAGGCTACATCAGAAAGGAAAAATGCACAACAAGCATTGAACTCTATTTTATCTGAAATAACTCTTTCTACTTCTGCTAAATCAGTTAACAAGAAGAAAGTACCCAACACTGCTTGGGTCACTAAACATACCTGAATCTCATTGTGTGTAGGGAAAAGTGAAGAAAGTCATATGGATCATTGACAGTGGATTCTCCAAACATATGACAGGTGATAAGGCCCTGCTATCACAGTTTGAGGAGAAAGTTGGCCCATTGGTGACCTTTGGAGACAACATCAAAGGATTCACAATGGGATATGGAAAGATTGTTTCTGAAAATGTTGTCATTGATGATGTAGCACTAGTAGCTGGTCTTGAAGTGAATCTTCTCAGTGTCATCAATTTGCAGACAAAGGATTTGAAGTTCTATTCAACAAAGAAGAATGCACTTTTATCAGCAAGAAAACTGGTGAAGTTGCTCTGAAAGGAGCAATGAAAGGAAGCTTGTTTGTTGCAGATTTGGACTGAACAAATAAGGATGGTATTTTCTGCTTCAACACCAAGACATCAGAAGAACAAAGCAAGTTATGGCATAAGAAGCTGTCTCACTTGAATTTCAAGGCAATTAACAACTTAGTCAAAAAGGAGTTAGTGTGAGACCTGCCCAAACTGGAATTTGCTCAAATTGAAGTTTGTGAAGCCTGTTAGAAAGGGAAGATGAAAAGATCCAGTCACAAGTCAAAAACTATGAATTCTATAAATACACCCTTGCAACTTATTCACATGGACTTATTTGGGCCAGTGAATGTCTTATCAATTTCAAGGAACATATATGCACTTGTGATGGTGGATGATTTCTCAAGATACACTTGGGTAGAGTTCATGTACTTTAAAGATGAAACCCCACACATCATAATTGAGCACATCAAGAAGATAGAAAAGCAGGCTGAAGATTATAATTGTGTAAAAAGACTGAGAAGTGACAATGAAACAGAATTTAGAAATGTTACATTAAGTGAATTCTGCAAAGGCAAAGGCATTGTTCAAGAATTCTCAGCTGCCAGGACACCTCAACAAAATGGAGTAGTTGAGAGAAAGAACAGAACTTTGGTTGAAGCTGCCAGAACAATGCTGCAAGATGCCAAGTTGCCAACAAGTTTCTGGGAAGAGGCTGTTAACACTGCTTGTTACACTCAGAACATATATCTCATTAACAAGGTACATGGAAAGTCACCTTACTCAATCATGTCTAAGAGGAATCCTACTGTAAAGCATCTTTATATGTTTGGAAGGAATTGTTATATTTTGAAAGACAACTCTAAATATGTGGGAAAATTTGACTCAAAAGTTTTTGAAATAATTCTTCTGAGATACTCACGGGAAAGAACAACCTACAAAGTTTATGTGACTGATCAAAAGAAGATTATGGAAAGCACAGATGTGATCTTTGATGATGACAAATGTCGGCTTGAAATGCCTTGATGATAATGAAGCTAAAGCCCTGACATTTAAAAACCTCAACATTGATAGTGACTCTAATGGAGAAGTTGATGTTGATGCACATCAGACATTAAATAAAGAGACCACTCAAAAGGAAAATCATGAAAATAGGAACTCATCTCAAACACCTGAATTTGAGAGCACAAACTCAGGGGGAGAAAGAGAAGAAGAATCCAGCAGTCATACCAATAATGAGGAAAATAATGAAGGCACCAGTCAACAAACTCATACAAGGAAGTGGGATAGGAGTCACACTAGAGATGGAATTATTGGTGATCCTACTGCTGGTGTGAGGACCAGGAGTGCAACTGCTAATGAGTGCCTACATGATGTTTTCTGTCTCAAGTAGAACCTAAGAAAATTGATGAAGCTCTTCTGGATCCTGACTGGATATCTGCCATGCAGGAAGAATTGAATCAGTTTGAAAGAAGCAAAGTCTGGAAATTAGTTCCTGCACCAAAGAATAGAAGCGTCATTGGAACAAAATGAGTGTTCAGGAACAAGATGGATGAAAATGGTATAGTTACTAGAAACAAAGCAAGGTTAGTTGCAAAAGGCTACTCACAACAAGAAGGAATTGATTATGATGAAACTTTTGCTCCAGTTGCAAGACTTAAAGGTATAAGAATTTTCTTAGCATTTGCTGCACATTCAAACTTCAAAGTGTATCAAATGGATGTCAAAAGTGCCTTTCTGAATGGTGAGCTAGAAGAAGAAGTTTATGTGCAACAGCCACCTGGCTTTGAAGATCCAAAATTTCCAAATTTTGTGTACAAGTTACTCAAGGCTCTATATGGACTAAAACAGGCACCTAGAGCTTGGTATGACACACTATCAGATTTCCTACTAAAGCATGGTTTTACTAGAGGAACCACAGACAAGACTCTCTTTTACAAGAAATATGGTGAAGATATGATCCTAGTTCAGATTTATGTGGATGATATCATTTTTGATTCTACTAATGAGAAGCTTTGCCAAAGATTCTCCAAGTTTATGCAAATTGAATATGAAATGAGTATGATGGGAGAACTGAGTTACTTCCTTGGACTTCAAGTCAGCCAAGGAAGTGATGGTATCTTCATCAGCCAAACTAAATATGTCAATGATCTATTGAAAAAGTTTGGAAGGATTGACTGTTCACCTGCATCTACACCTATGTCTACTGCAACAAAGTTGGATGAAGATAAAAAGGGCAAGAGTATAGATATCTCAAGCTATAGAGGGATTATTGGATCATTGCTTTACCTAACAGCAACTAGACCAGACATCATGTTTTCCACATGTCTATGTGCAAGATTTCAAGCCAATCTAAAAGAATCACATTTGATGGCTGTAAAGAGGATTTTCAGATACTTGAAGGGAACTCCAAACTTGGGATTATGGTATCCTAAGGGAACTGGTTTTGAAGTTGTTGGTTACACAGATGCAGATTTTACTGGATGCAGGGTTGACAAAAAGAGTACCAGTGGAAGCTGTCAATTTTTTGGACGAAGACTTGTATCCTGGTATAGCAAGAAACAACAATCTGTATCAACTTCTATAGCTGAAGCTGAAAACATAGATGTAGGAAGTTGTTGTGCTCAAGTGCTTTGGATTAGAAATCTGCTAATGGATTATGGCCTAGTGTTACACAAAATTCCTATTAAGTGTGACAATACTAGTGTTATATCTATAGTAGCTAATCCAGTCAATCATTATAGGACAAAGTACATTGATGTAAGGTATCATTTCATCAGAGAACATGCTACAAATGGTACTATTGAGCTCATTGTTGTACCAACAGAAAAACAATTAGTTGACATTTTTACTAAACGTTTGGATGGAGCAACCTTCACTAGACTTGTAGGTGAAATTGGAATGCTTAACTCTTCATCCTAAGGCAAGAACTCAACTAATGTTTTGCAGCAGATTAATCTTCAGTAAATCAAAATCAATTTGATTAAATTGGAAATTAACTGAAATATGAATTATGAATATTTCAGAAATCTCTGCATATTTGTTTTTCAAATTCAATTAACTTGGAATTTTTCAAATTCTAAGTAAGCTGCTCAGTTGCTAATTTACATTCTTAATATGTAAAATTAACACAAGTCAAAATTACAAAAACCAAAAGTATATAGAGAACTAAGTTCTCGATAAGTATAAATTGACTTCTCGACAAGTCAATTTACAGACTTCTCGAGTGACGTCTCAATAGGCTTAAAAGTGACTTATCGATAAGTCCTTGTAGAGTTCTCTAGTAGTGTTTATTCACAGAGTTCTCTACAAGTACAATTTTTGACTTATCAATAACTCAGAACTAAGATAATTTAAATTAATAAATTATTTTGGTAAAATACTTTTTGGAAAATTTATTCTAATTTTATTTTGAATTTATTCAAATAAAAGTTGGAATTAATTCAGTTCACTTTTTGGACAAACTGTGTATTTATTTGACATCTAGATAAGTCAAGTTTGAGTTCTCTAAAAGAGTAACTCAAAATGACTTCTCGATATATACTTTATTTCTCAAAATGACTTCTCGATAGACTAACTTCAAATGTCTATTTTTAAGTTCTCGACAAGTCATTTACTTTTACTATAAATACCCAGACTTCTCGAATACATTATTTTTAACTTGGAATTTCTCAAAATTCTAAGCAAAATGAATATTTATTAATTCATATTCTAAATATATGAATTTAATAAATAACAGATCAAAAGAAGCAAAAAGTATGAAAAACTGAAATAATTTAATTCATAAATTATGTTCAGCAAAATACTTTTGACACACTTTGTCTATAATTACTCAGACTTATTGACACATTTACGTGATTTTGTGCAATTTTTTTTAAAATGTGGAATATGTTAGTCCAATGTAAATAGGCTAGTGCATTATATGTGATGTTTTACGAATGCTGATAATAGTTAAATTTATCTGACTATGTGCTAATTATGTATTTTGAATTTATTCAAAATAATTCCTTATCAGTATTTGTTTTGATGAGTTAGCTAGTGAAATATTTTGCTGATAGGAGGGGTTACTTTTTTGTGTAGGGAGTACTTGTTCATTTGCATGGGAAATAGTTATCCTAGAAAGTGAACTAAGATTTTTGAGTACTTGCATGGGGAATAGTAACTAGTCATTTCTAACTGTCTAGTTTCTCGTAAAGTATGCTTGTGTGATTATTACACTTATTAACTGGGTATTTCAAGAGTCTCTTGGTTTCTTTCTTTTCTCCCTCTATAAATTCAAACCCTTCAATCCTCTTTATTCATCACTACTCTCATTCTCAACAAACATCCTAATTTCAAAACTCACCTCTTGTTCATCTCTCTCTCAAATGGATGCCCCAGTCTTCTACAGGCTTTTTAATGGAGTTTATCAACCAGTTCATCATCTGGCTGACGACCTAGTTTACTTTGATCCTATCGGACTTTGTGTCCGTATCAAAGGGGTTGTTTGCAGCCCCTTTGATGTTCCACTTGAGGTCTTTGATGAACTCTCGTGGGACGATCAGCTCAACTTGCTTTTCTTTGAGGGAGAAGTCTCTCTGGAGCAGGAGAGACGTGCAAGGGTGGCTGAGCAGCAACACCTTGCTGCTCTGGAGTTGCAGGAGAGGATCATCTCCCTTGCACACTCCATGTCCAGAGCTTACCAGTGCCGGGTAAGGAGGATAGAGGCCGAGAAGAAGAAGCCAAAACTAGAGTAGTTAGGATTAGGATTTACTTGATGTAATCTAAATCTTAATGTACTCTGTGTTTATTATCAATGAAAAATTATCTTCTTCTCTATCAATTTATTTTTGTTGCTTGTTGTCTATGTCATGATTGCCTTGTGTTTACAACTCAATTGATTATTATCTTTCCTGTCATAGTGTTTGCAACTGTATATCTCAATGCTTATGCCTAATTAAAATTCTAAAAAGACAAGTATATTCAATGCATTACAGGTTCAACACAATCTACACAGATAACAACAGGAAATGCAAATAATCAATCAACAGGTATTTGTGCTAAACTGTAGCTAAAACATTTCTAAACCAAACTACAGTTCACTCAGGGACAACAACACAAACACAAACTCAAACACAATCCCACTCAGGTGACTCTCAAAAGAAACCTGTTTTATAAAAGGACAGCAATTTCACCATGTTCTTCAGATTGTTTTATTGTTTGAGAAAAGAAACCGCCACTAACATGGGAAATTTATCAGTTCCTACTGAATATCCCAGGAACACCTCTAATCTACCTTCATGTGCAAAACAGTCTTCACAGACTGAAAGGTTTGAGGGTAGTACTCCTGAGGGGGAGCTATCTAAATCCTCTCCAATTCAATTGAAGATTCCTCATGAAGGAACAACTCCCCTCATAACTCTAGAAAAAGCTGCCTTAGCAGTCAAAGCTAGAAGTATAATTGCCTATGATAATGTCATGAGAAGGGCAAGTATAACACATTTATGTGCCAGTGTGTTGCAAGACACACAAGGGTTTGAGGCTAGTGTACATGATAGTAACCCAGTCAAATCCCCTCAAATTCAGTTGGAGGTTCCCACTTCAAGTGAGGAACAACACATTGTCATAACCACAGAGCAATTTGTGAGTCAAACTGTGACCCTAGTCACAGGTGTTTCTGATGATTCATTCATCTTACAATCTCAAGCTGGTATTTACTCTTCTGATGAAATGAGTATGGTTAGACCTATATGGATTACCCCTAATCATATGATCACAGACAACTCCTCTCAGCCACCTCTTATTTCTGTAAGTCAAACAACAGTTGATCCTTTCATGTGAGAATGAGAGAAAAGATTGAGAGAAAAACAGAAAGTGAGAGAGGCAGGATCCTTCCTGGAAAAAGGAGAGGTAGATGAGTGTCTGGATTTAGTAATCCTTGTGAGGGAACTCTGACTCTCAAAAGTCACGAGACTAGTGCAGTGAGAAGTAGTGAGACTACTTATTCAAAAGCACAGAGAGTTTAGGACTTTTGTTACTGATAGACTTATTCTGCAGCTCTAAGTCAAACTCCCATTATACTTGATAAACTCATCGCCATAGATCTCACTGAAGCTTGAAGCTGCAGACAGTGTTCTAAATGAACAATGACAGCAGCTTGAACAATGTACATCTAGCTGGATCTTTCTACCTGGAGATAATGTCAAAAAAAGGGGGAAAATATGCCTAAATTCCAAAACAGCTGATGAATGTTGCCAGATAACAAAATTATATTCTTCATAGGGGGAGATGAGAATAAATCTAATTCTATTCTTTATAGGGGGAGAGGAGAATAAATCTAAATGTAACTCACAAAAGAAGACTAGATGGGGAGATGGAACTCATAAAAGAAGACCAGATGGGGAGATTAAATTTTGCATTTAGCTAGAGTTTTGACATCATCAATCAGAACTTGTGCATAATTCCATAATGAATAAGTTGGGGGAGATTGTAATATATAAGTGATGATGTGAAAGATCACCGGAGATACCAATATCAATAGTGTATCTGATCAAAGTATGAAGCAAGCCAGATGGACATCTGATCTAATGAGGAGATTAATGAACTGTTATTTTCGGTAATCAGTTAAACTTGGGGCCAACCCTAAGTAAGTTGTATTTTTATCTTAATTTGTATTTTGTACTTGTAACACTTAAAGTCTGTAAAAATGCAAAGGAGCAGACTGGAGTCTTTTTCCTGAAACAGTATGAAGCCTAAGAATTCTATCTGGAAGAAGATCATGCCTCAGAAGAATTTTGAAGAAGCTTGGAGTTGAATAAATCTGTTTGGAGAAAAATATTCTAAGTCAAGATCTTTACAAGTCACAGATTTAATGTTATAGAGAAGTCATTCGAGAACTCCAGAATGGCTTATCGAGAAGTCAGGAAAGCTACTAGAGAACTCAGAAAGATATCGACAAGCCAAATTGAAGAAGTGAAGATTGGAGATATCGACAAGTCATTTCTTTACTAGAGAACTCAGAGTTATCGACAAGTATACATTCAGTAGAGAACTCTGAGTTATCGATAAATCAAGTTACACTAGAGAACTCAGAGATATCGATAAGTCAAAATTCACTAAAGAACTCAGAGATATCGACAAGGTGAATTTTGACTAAAGAACTCTGAGATATCGACAAGTCAAGAAGCCACTAGAGAACTAAGACTTATCGATAAGTCAAAGTGTAGATGTGAAGACTAGAGATCTTGACAAGCTGAAGACCTCTACAAGCCAAACTAAATATGGAGTGCTAGAGATCTCAATAAGCCTATATCTTATCAAGATGTGAAGTGTTCTATATACCTAAATTGAAGATCTCGTTGTATAGTCTCAAAGTACAAGGTTGCAGATCAGTTCAATATCCAAGATAAAGAGTCAACAAACAATCCAATAGCTGGATTGATAAGTCTACAAAAAGCAGCTTGAAGAGTGTTCAAGATCAATGGCAAAGATTAACTGACAGAGGAAGATTAAAGTGAAAATGGGATGCTAAGGATATGCTAAGCCAGAAATGGAAGATCTGCTTTTCTATAAATAGAAATGACAAGTGACAGTTTAGAAAAGCTAATAGCATGTTTTATTATCCACTGTATAAACCATCAGTTAACTGAGTTATAAAGTTAACACTAGTCCTTAGTTAGTTGTAACAATTTAGATCAGATTTCTTATAACACTCTCAAGAAGAAGCTGAGCTCTTTAACATCAAAGAGCTTAGAAATTTTGTAGCAAAATAGTCTTAATTTTAATATAAAATTAAGTGAGTTTTGAAGATCCGTGTTCTTTACTTTCTACAAGTTTAAATTCTGCATGACCACTTTTCTCTACAAGATTTAATTTACTTTGTTCAACCATTAACTTTCAAAAAAAGCCTAAAAATAGTAAAACACATTCACCCCCCTCTGTGTGTTATTCATTACCTAACATTATTGGTTATAGCCGTGAAACGTATAATACGTGGTCGCAATATTGAGAAGATTTTTACAAACCCCTTATGTATGTTATCTTTTAATAATTCTGTTTGAAATAAGTTGTTATGATTTCCTATTTCATTATTGCCCCTAATAAGTTTCTACCATTACTAACAATGTATATTAATAACTCTGTATTTTATTTTATTTTTGTTCATCAATCATCTTAAGCGGAAATTACATGTGTAGAAAATAACAGTGTAGCGGTGAAGAACAAAAAAACAACTCCCACGCCTTCAGATATGAGCAGTACCATGTCTGCGTTACCTATTAATAAAATTATAAGATTTTATGTTTGTTTTGATGGGAAAACAATTAATTTCCATTGTTGTATTTTGTTGCAGATAAGAAATATAGAGTACTTGGTCCTAATATTGAGAAGATGTATACAAATGCCATGAGTATATTTTTTTTTTGAGAATATGCTGTTTCCCAATTTTTTTTAAAACTTTATAGAATGTAATTGATTAATCCCACTTTCTTCAACAAAGGAGATGTGTACTCAAGTATTTGTTTACTATGCAGCTGTGAAATATAAAGGACTTGGTATGTCCTCTGTGAATAGCAGTGACGCATCTTCAAACTCTAATCCCATCTTTGAACATGGGCGAATGAGCCAACCTGAGACGTCTCATTTACATAGAAGTTGTCATAATCCCAATGAACCAAAGTTAAGAAATAGTGCAGGAAAGAATAAATGTCAAGTATCTCCTAAGAAGAGGAATTTGATTTCAGATTTTGAAAATATGGTTAAAATTGACAATTCACAGTCCAGTGATTTAGATGTTAGACTTGATGATATGTACCATGATGACCTGGATGGTGTGATATTGAATCAGAATTTGTGGCGTGGATATATGGATCTTGGTCCTCCGTCAAAGTTGTACAATAAATGTGGTGCTACTATGTGGAACGAAGAGCGTAATAATAAATTATGTCCGCGTAAAGAGCCCACATTTTCTATGTGCTTTCGGAATGGTCAGATACATTTTCCAAAAGAATGACCGCCACCAGAACCTCTAGCTTCTTTGTTACTTGGTGGTGAGAAATCGAGGCATTTTAAATAGTACATAAGAGTGTACAACTGCATATTCCAATTCACTTTCACCGGTGGTAAGATTGATAACTCAATAAACAGAGGTAGCTCACCATATTGTTTTCGCTTACAAGGTCAAAAATATCATTTGGTTGGGATTTTAGTACCGTTGGATGGAACTTGCCCCAAATTTTTCCAGCTCTACATATACGACACGCAGAATAAGGTTGAGAATAGAATCAATGCAATGAGAGGTGCTTCTGACAATGTTGATCCAGATATTGTCGAGGAACTTTTAAGTATGTTAGACAAGAACAATGAGTTAGTCAAAGCTTTTCGCATGGCTCGGAATCGGTTTGAAAATGAAGATCTGGATGAGTTTAAGTTAGTCCTCATATCATCTCAATCTTCAAGCGGGAGACCAAACCATATTACTCCCTCTAATGAAGTTGCTGTTTTCATTGTTAGTGATGATACGGATACTGGTGGTTTTAGAGACACGGTTGTGAATTCAAAACAAGAAGGATTGAAGAGGATATATAAAATATATCCACATTTCATGCAATTGCAATATCCACTACTGTTTCCTTGGGGAACCGAGGGATATCAGAAACGTATACCTCTGATAAGCAATAAATACTCTAAAATAGAGAATTTAGATGGTGAAGACCTTGATCCTGACTCAACACAGAGGCGACATATTTCACTAAGAGAGTATTATTATTACAAGATTATGATACGCACTTCTGAAGGTATTTTTTAGAAGTAAGCAATGTGTTTAGAATATAAAATGCGTAATGAATTAGTGCATATTCTCACCATCATGTCATTAATTTCAGGTTTAACTCCACACCTTACCGGACGTTTGTGGCAAAAATACGTTATGGATCAGTTTGCTTCCATTGAATAATATAGATTAGACTGGGTTTCAACGCATCAAACTACCATCTGTGCTAATTTGTATAATTCCGTATGTGATGCTCTCAGTAAAGGAGACCATGATCCAATGCATGTTGGAAAAGCTGTTAAACTACTTGCTTCATTCACTGGATCTCAACGATACATGTCTCAATACTTTAAGGATTCCTTTGCGATATGTCGTGTAATTGGTCATCCATCTTTATTTCTCACCATGAGTTGCAACTCAAAGTGGCCAGAGATACAAGAAATGCTTAAATTGTTGCCCAATGTTTATCCTGTTGATGCACCGAATATTGTTTCTCACGTGTTTAAACTGAAGCTTGATCAGCTATTAGATTTGATTAAAAAGAAGAACTACTTTGGAAAGTGTATAGGAAATAAAATTATTTTATTGGACACCGACAATTTTACATTTAAATTTTTGAATCATATCTACACATGCATAGATTTAATGACATATTTTTACTTTACTTATATTTTGCACAATTATCCATGTAATTGAATTCCAGAAGCATGGTTTGCCACACGTGCATATGCTAATCTGGCCTAGCCCTGAAAGCATACCTAATTCTATTGAAAAGGTTGACCAGTTGGTTTCTGCTGAAATACCAAATAAGAATTCTGATCCAATAGCATATGAAGCTGTTAAAAACTACATGATGCATGTACCCTGTGATAAAGACTTATACACCTCTCCATGTATGGTGAAAGGAAAATTCATGCGTCAGTTCCCAAAGAGGTGTGAATAAATAAAATGATACATATGTTCCGTAATAAGTTTATTTTATTATTCATGTCGACACATGTAATTTTTTTTTTGCAGATTTAATGGTAATACCTATTTTGACGATTATGGTTTTTCTGTTTATCGGAGGCGTGACACTGGTGTAGTTATCAACAAAAAAGGGATCAACCTTGACAATCAATATGTAGTTCCATACAATCGAGATCTTATGTTATGGTTTCAGTGTCATATAAATCTGGAAATTTGCAATAGTTCAAGATCGTTGAAATATCTCTTCAAGTACTGTTTGAAGGGTCATGACACTGCTACAATGTTGTTGAAGAATAAAAGTAACAAATCAGGGAATGAATAAACTATAAGATCCGTGAAGAATTTGGATGAGGTAAAGAATTTTCTTGATGGTAGATATTTGTGCATCTGAGGCCTCCTGGAGGATTTTTGGGTTTGACATTCACCATCGTTCCCCAAGTATTGAACGCTTACCAATACATTTTCCCGGTCAGAAGTACTTGAATTTTCAGAGTTCTGCAGATTTGGAGAATGTGTGCAATAACACGACTTCCAAAAAAAGTGAACTAGAGGCTTGGTTTGTAGATAACCGTGAATTTCCATAAGATCGGAATTTTACGTATTCTGACTTTCCCACCCATTTTACATGGATAAAGAAAACTGCTAAATGGAAGCTTAGATAAAGAGGTGATGTGGTTGGGAGTTTAGCAGAGGTTCATGCAATAAATGGTGAATTATTGTATCTTCAAATGCTGTTATTTAGATATAAAGGTGCTTTATCTTTCACTCAGCTGCGAACTATTGATGGAACTACATATGATACATTTAAGGAAGCCTGTGGTGCTCTTGATCTATTAAATAATGACAAGCAGTGACATGATGCTTTGGAAGAAAATGCATTCTCAGCTATGCCAATCCAAATTCGGGTTATGCTTGTTAACATCCTGGAAAATTATTCTGTGTCTGATTCGCTTGCGCTATGGGAAAAACACTAGCCAACATTGGCAGACGATGTTATTTATATGAGGCGCAAGATTTCATATAACATTCATTTAATATTGTCTGAGTATGAAATCCAGAACTATGCTTTAGCAGGCGTGTGATCATTATTAAATACATGATACGTCTGTTAATTTATAGTATTACTTTTATTGTTTTTAATTAGATGTTGGAACATTTACCATTGTTTTTTGGTGCAGAGATTGAAAAGTTATTAAATGATGTTGGTAAGTCCTTAAGAGATTTTCATATGATGCCATTTCCTGATGAACGATTTTTTCACACTTTTGTCAATCGTCTCATTATTGAGGAAACTACCTACAATAAAGAAGAATTGAGACTTAATCACAAAAAAGCTCATAAAAATCTGAATTCAAGGCAGGTGGATGTATATAATGCAGTTGTTGATAATGTAAACAAAAATAAAGGTGGAATGTTTTTTGTTTACGGGAGCGGTGGATGTGGTAAAGCATTCCTTTGGCAAACTCTTTGTTCACGTTTTCGATCAGAAGGAAAGATTGTTCTTCCTGTTGCAGGCTCTGAAATTGCTGCTACACTTCTTCCTGGTGGCCGAACAACTCATTCTAGGTTTAAAATACCGCATAAATTAGATCAGAGTTCTATTGCTGGAATAAAATATGGTACAAATATTGCAGAGTTGATGCAGCACACAAGTCTTATAATATGGGATGAAGCTCCAATGCAACATCGCTATGTATTTGAAGCCGTGGATAGAAGCTTACGAGACATACTGGCTACCGTTGATGTAGAACGAGGAAAAAGAGCATTTGGTGGTATTACAGTTGTTTTTGGTAGCGATTTTTGACATATATTACCTGTTTTGCCTAAGGCCGGAAGGGCTGAAATAGTGAATGCATCATTTAACAAATACAGACTTTGGAAATCTTGCAAGGTCTTTATTCTCAATCAGAACATGAGATTACATTCAGGTAATTATGAAGCTAGAAATAAAGTAATAGCTGACTTTAGTAAATGGCAACTTGAGATTGGAGACAGAAAAGTTGAATGCATTGATACTCATCGTGCAGATGTTGAAATTGAGTTTGTAGTTCCTGATGACTATGTTGTCAAAAGTCCCTTGAAAAGTCTAATTTACATTATATATCCAGATTTTCAGAATAATATGCATTCACATGAGTATCTGAGATCGAGATCTATTTTGACTCCAACAAACGTTGTAGTTGATGACATCAATATGCAGATTCTTGAAAGAGTTTCGGGTAATGTGCATACTTATCTCAGTCAAGATTCAATTGAAGACAGGGGCGTTGACGATAATGACTTTGATTCGTCATTTCCAGTTGAGTATCTAAACTCCATTAATATGCCATTTATGCCTAAACATGAGTTGAAAGTAAAGGTTGGAGCTGTTGTTATGCTGATGAGGAATTTAAATCAGATTATAGGTCTATGTAATGATACAAGGATGATAGTTACTGGATGCAAAAAAAAGTATAGAATGTCAAATTCTCTGTGGATCTCAAGTTGGTACGAAACATCTAATTGCAAGAATCGATATGGTCCTAACATACACGAATTGGCCATTTGAATTTAAAAGAACACAATTTCCTCTCCAAATATATTTTGCCATGACTGTGAACAAGAGCCAAGGATGATTATTGGACATAGTTGGATTGTATCATCCTCGACACGTATTCTCTCATGGTCAGTTATACGTTGCAATATCTCGTGTTACATCTCCAGAAGGACTACATATTCTTATTGATGACGATAATGGGAAAAGCATCAATATTACATCAAATGTTGTGTTTGAAGAAGTTTTCTACAACCTTCCTAAATTGTGATCATATTTGTTTTAACTAATTGTAATTGTTTGACTATGAATATTTTGTACTTGAAGTCCTTACTTTGTGGTATGTGATTTGTTTAACAATTGAATGTTTTTTTATTATAATTTTATGTCATTGAGTTTTGTTTGGAAAACAATTTTTAGTATTATAAAAGAATAAAAAAGAATGACATGTATATAACAAAGCTGTATAATTAGTTCCCACTAATCCATCTAACTAACTTGATGATGAGCCAATCACATTGATCCTCATCGTATCAAATAATAATCCATCCAATCAAAGGATATGTTTATGATTCAGTTATAGGCTGATTGGATTATCCCTTTACAGGCCTTATGTCATGTATTAAAAGGGAAAGATCGAGTCCGCAATATATGTTTGTCGTGCACTTCATTCAATAGCATGTCATCAATTATCATTCCTGTTAATGTAGGGTAATGGACTACAAAAAGACTACCATGTCGGTGTGATATTCTAAGTTCAGTAGCTCCATTAAGAATAGAACATGTAAGCTCTCTCATGAGTCATGACTTTTAAATTCTAATAATAGATCATTCTGTTTAATTTAAATTACAAATTGTTTTCATATAATCTTGCAGAGATGGAAGCCCTCATGTTTGAACACATTTTAAGTCTTGACAAATCTAGGTCAGATTGGAAGATCAAGGCAAGAGTTACAAGAATGTGGCCTACTGTGTCTTCTAAATCAGGAATAACGAAAGGATGGAATCTCATTCTTCTTGATGATGATGTAACTACCTAATCTGTTGATTTCATTTTATATTGATTATGTTTACATTTTTAGAATGGATATTTAAAATTATACTTTGCCACTTTATACTATGTGCAGAATACTCATATTCATGCATTTACTTTTGCTGATACTTGGAAACTGATTGGGAAAAACATTATTGAAGGAGCTGTTTATATTATTAAGATGTTTCTGGTTAGGGATGCTTCTGGGAATTTAAAGCCTATTTCTACAGACACATCTATAAGATTTACAAATGCTACCACTTTCCAACCATGCACCGATTATGTTATGATTCCAAAATACAAATTTGAATTTATGGATTTGGGTGATTTGATGGATGAAGCCAGAAAATATGGTCCCAAAGAGAATCCAGAATTTGCAATAGGTTACTTCCTCTTTCCTATTTGGCTTAGTATTATTCATATTAACAATTGTTATAAAAGTTTTGACTGCAATCCATATCTTTATATATTGTAGATATAATTGGAGTTGTTGAAGATTTTATTAAAGTAAGCAAAATCCCCAATAAGTTTGGAGATAGGGATATTGTTCGATTCAAAATTTGTGATCCAAGGTTATTATTTTAATTCAGCATGCAATTTTTTATTAATTATTACGTCTTTATCAATTTTGGGACCTTGCTCTATAAATAATTAAATCTTTACTTGATTACATTGTAGCAATAAGCACAGGGTTGGTATATGGGGAGATATGGTGAAAGTTGTCAGTGATCAATATGAGGAATATAACCATGAGGAAAATGTTATTGTAATCCTGACAAGCGCAAAGCTAGGAACATACAACAGTTTGATCTTTAGTATTTTATGCTATATACTAATTTGTCAGTAAGGGTACATACGGTTATATTAAATTACATTTTATGTAAGATACATATTGCTTTAAAACTTTAGATACGCTTCAAATCAGCAGCTTGGCATCCTCAAAAGTGTACTTCAATCTTGATGATGAGTGTGTACGTGAGATGAGAAACATGTACGATTTTATAAACTTTTACTCCTTTTCCATATTTTGTCAAGATTGCATATCATATGTACATCATATAATGTGTAGGCTTGAACTTGAAGGCTACAAGCCGTCCAGGGATGATGCGGATAATAAGTATGCGTTAACATTTATAACAACTCGTGTATTTTTGAATTATTTAAATATGTGATTATTATGGAAATTATTAAATAAAATATGTGTCTTGGTTTTGACAGCAGTGTGTTGGTACATACTATTTGTCTGTGATTTATTGGTGTAAAGGATTGGAATGTGCAGTTAAAAATTTTGTTATACTGTTCTGTTTTATTTTTAAAGGTGATTTTATTAAAATTTTAAATCCGTAGATATTTGGATTGTCTCTAAAATTAGTTTTATGATTTTATAATTTCAATAATTATTTTTGGGATTTTACAAAATTTAGATATCAATATTTTATTAAAAATTTAACCCTGTATGATTTTCTGATTAAACTTATTTGTAAAAATCTGTATTTAATTCCAGAATTCTTCAAAAATTATGAAACTCATATTTATTTAAGTTTGAAATATTTCGAGAATTTTAAAATTATTTTGGGAATTTTCAGGATATATTTTACCCGCGCGTCGATTCGTTTAATTGATAAAAGCGGATATAAATTGTATTTCAGAAATTATTCTAAAATTATGAAATTTATGTTTTTACAAACTTCAGGATATTTATGATATTTTAAGACTATTTTTGTAAATTTTGGATATTATCTTATTTGCACCTTGGTTCGATAAATTGCAAAATGCGGTACATAATTAAGCTCTCAGGTGTTAATTGGTACACATGTTTCGTTTTTGTTAAGCAACAGCTACGTGGCAGACAGTTGGCTAAGCAGAAGAAAGAGATAAAAAAAATAGATAAACACCCACAAACCCACACCTCTGTTTCATCTCTCTCACTGCTCAATCTCCATGCTCTCTCTCGACTCTCTATAATCTCTCTCATATCTCTCCCCCTTCTTTTCCTTTTCTTTCACTCCCCTTCATTTTCTATTTTCTGTCGCCTCTGTATCCGACGATTCACCGTTTTCCGGCCACGGTGATGTTCCTCGGTTCAATTGTTTACGCTTCGTTGATTGTTATACATATCTGCGTAGGTATAGGTGTGTAATCAGTCATGTATGATGTGTTTGGCGGTGTTCCGGTTCGTGTGTTGCCTTTTTCTTTTCCGGTTGCCGCCGTTTTAAATATCCGGCAAGGTGACCGGAGAGGCGAATAGACGTGCGCTGTTGTGATGTGTATGTTACTGTGTGTGGGTGTGTGCGTTGTGTGTACTGGTTCCAGTTTGTTGCATGATTCCGGTTGTTTTCTGATGGCCGTGTCTTCGTTTTTGGGTTGCCCTGTTCTATGTTGACAGTACACGCGCGTGCGTGTGGTGTTTTATTTATTTATTTATCTTCTGAAAATCTGAGTGATTAATTGGTATTTTGTGCGATTAAATTGTTAAATTAATCGGTGAAAATTTGTTTGGAAACCCGAAATTAATCGGGCACTGACAAATTTTATACCGCCGTCCGCGATGAATTTCGATGAGCGGACGGTGGACGGTGATGACGTTGTTCTGAGTCCTACAAGTTAATAAATAAATACGATTATAAATATAAGATGTAATAATAATAATAATTAATTGGTTAAATCGGTGTTTGGGATTTGTGGAATGGATTTCGGTTGTATTGATGGAATAAATTGTTGGATTGTTTGTTGTGATTTGACGTCGAGTTGTTCGACGGGTAGGCCGATAAACAGTGGAAGTGTTGCCCGAACTTTTGGAAATTAAATTCAAAAATTCGAGACATACCCTGTAATTATCGGAACGTCGAACGAGTATAAATAAGTATATATATATTCTGTGCGGAACGTGATTGTACGTTGTGGTGGATGTTTTGGTAAAACTCAATAACCCCAATTTCGCAAAATGACGAGTATACGTATTTTCCGAAAACAAACACCGAACTGATTTCCGAGATTGTGAACCCTAATTGTTGTGCATGATATTATAATCCATATAATTACGAGTCAGGATTTGATATCGAATGGGTAGCTGTGTTATTGAGGATATGTTAAGCATACTTAGACGTCTAACGTAGGGTATTTCGACCCTGTAGGTTATAATCGGGAACCTGAAAGGGGACGATGGACTAGAGATGACTTAGTAGTCAGTCGATGAGCTCAATAGAGTTTCAACAGAAAACCTGAGCGTCGGAGTCGAATCTAATGTAATCCAGTGGTTGGACATTAAAGCCTGAGCGGCAGAGTCGGTTCAGAGTTGATCAGTAATAGTTGTAAAGCCTTGTAAGGCAAGTATTTCTGCACTTTTCTTCAAGACATATTACCAATGTTTTCGAACTGTTTCATAACATGTTGTTATTATTAAACATAACTCTTGTTTTATAATGCAAGTGTTTTAAACTACTTACCCTTGAACCCTGATTCTTTCTTGATCTTGAGCCGTAAGCCATATTCTTTGTAAACCATCCTTTGTTGATCCTCAAATATCAAATCACACCAATATGATACTACTCCCCAAAGGTATAACTACCGAACACCAAACACTGCAACAAAATTGTTTGAAAACACAGAAACTTTTATACTACAACCATTCTTTATAACATCAAAGAACTATACCTTGAAAAATCATTTCTGACCTAATACCGGATGCTTGTACAAATCGAAAACCGTTTCTTAAACATACCCTGAAATCCCCTTGAGATATCCATAAGTTTCCTTATGCTTTTATTCAAGTGTTTAACCATCATTGACTATGAACTTGTTTTATTGAATTATATAGTTTATCATATTGAACTGCTTTAGGATTGGATAGTTTATATATATATATATATGTGGACCAGATTCGTGGTCAGACCATACCAATGGTCAAGTTAGGCCAATGTGTGCCTTGGATCCAGTAATTAGAGCAGTGCTGTGTGCTTGCTCGGGGTTAGTGCGTGACTTATCTGCAGCCTAACCTTGGTTTTTAAAACTTAAAATGAGTATCCAATTCTAATGATGAGTTAAAAAGAAACTTGATTCCTTTGAATCATCTCATTTGATCATTGTTTAACCTCAGTTATCACTATTATGACTTGCTGAGCTAGTTAGCTCACCCTTGCGATTCTTTTATATATTTTACAGTTGAAAAGAATATGGATGATAGTGATGTTCCTCAGTCCAAAGTGCGGGCTAAGGTTCCAGATGAGTTGAATCGAGCTAGCAGAAGCTTCATGCGGTATAGAGATAGTCAGATTGTAAGAATGTTTTATTATCAATTGTAAGTTAAATTAGTTGGGATTTGGTACGTTGTAATAAAAAGTTAAGATTGTGGCTTGTTTTCATACTTTGACCTGTTGAGATCCGTGGTTATGTGAAACAGGGTCATTGCAATTAATATTTTATGTACAGGTTTATATATTGTGAATGTGTTGTGGACCCCAAACTTCTGACCTGGGTTTGGAGGGCGCCACAGGTTGGGTATCAGAGCTACAAGTTATAAGTCACTGAAACAAGCCTAGATTGTCGGGATTGGGTAGAGGGTTAGGATTAGGAATAGGAAATAGAAAGATAATACGTCGCGAGGATGAGTGCGATTACATAGTAAGTCTCCGGCACAGTTCGTATTACGATTCGGGATTCTCAGCTTGCGACGTGATTTCTAGACAACGGCAATGGCAGATCCTGATTTCCCGATGTCATTTGATCGTTTGGAGCTTCCCGTTTGAGGATCGTCATCTTCTCTCAGATTGTAATTGCACCTTGTTCCTCCACCAGTATTAATGGCACTACCTTCTGTTATAACGGGTGCACTTCTTCAAGCTATTCGACGCTACTTTTCCATTTTTTTTATATGAGATTACCAATTCAAGAACCTCCATCTGTTTATTCTTCTTTCACTGGATATTCGGCTGTGAGCGTATCTCTTTAGTTTACCCTACATCCTGTTCTATACCCCCAGTTTAGAACTTGTCCTATGAAGCGATTGTACCTACGAGGATGGATTCGAGAGCTACAGTAAATGGTGAGCGCTTGAGTTATAAATAGAGGTGAAACGAAGTTTAGAAAGGAGATTTAAGTGTTTCAGAGGATAGCTGTTATCGGGTTAAAAGAAGCCCTTAGTGACTAAGTCACCCGTGAATAAGTATGGGATGAACCTGGTGAATTTTAAAAGAGTAAGAGAGAAAAGTATAAACCTGGGATTTTTGTGAAATTAAATGACGATGATATGATAAATGCGATATGTAAAATAGTAATGTGATGTGATACGAGCAAACTTTGTTCTATGGAATAGACTTATTGACTATTGGATGGCATGTTTTACTTAACTACTGCAACAGTAATGTTGGGAGTATTACCAGTATGGAAGCTTTGACGTGAAGCTATGAATAAGATAACATGTAACGACAATTGAAGTTTTCGTCGATTGAGGAAGGCATATGGACCTGATGAAGAAGAAAAGGTAGATTGGAGTGAACGAACTTTTATGTAATTGTTTCTTTAATATGGTACCTTGTTATAAGTCGGAAGGACACAACCCACTCATACAGTAAGGACAACTAGGTTTGTGATTTTCTAAACTTTTAAAATAAGTTTTCGAAAAAGATTTTCCTTTACAAATTTCTAAAAGCCTTTTTGAATAAAATGATTTTTAAACATTGGTTTTCAAGTTACTATTTGAGTTTTTTGTTTGTTAGAAAGCCCGGATTATCTGGAAGAATGCTGTTTTAGACTTAGTATTGTTAATTTAGAGGACAAAGTGATCCGTGATTATGAAGAAGTTGGTTATTCTCAACAGAAAGGTACAAATATTGTTTGATAAGATTAACAACAGAATCAGTATACGGAGCAATTACTCATCCAATTACAGGATTATCCAAGTTCAAAGAATTCACTGATCTAACAGAAGTCTGAGTATGACTGAAGGAGAATGCGAAGATTTCCAGACTTCCTAAAAAGAAGAATATTATTAACACAAGGATCGCTATGGTGAATGCTTCGGGGTTATTCTAAATTGAAAAAGGAAACTCGAGGTTGTCTGGTAGGGACGTCATTATGATCGAGTTGTTAAAGTATTATATGTGGAGGTGTGATGTTAAAGACGCAAGACGTGACAAGTAAGAATCTACCATAAAGCTTAATTTGCGAAGGCATTTTAACGTACTTTCTAAAAGTTATTATATGAAACAATGGAGATATGATCGAACAAGCTCGAAAGATGAATACAAGTGAAATGTGGATGGTGACCAATGGTATCGTTCTTGTCTTCAATATTACAGCGTATATTCCCTTTTTGAAATCCTAAATAAGTATGAACTTCTTTTCTTAAATAAACTCCTTGCTATGATATCGAAAAGGAGGATATTGCAATCCTTTTAAATTTAATTATTTCCCTCAATTTTTGCTTTCTGATTGGGACAAACAGTGTTATGGTGAGACACTTTGTCAGAATGACGAAGAGTCGGGTGGGACTGCCACCTAATCATATGCTGTATGCCATATGGTATGAAAGACTGGCCATCTTAAGTACCAATGTGGTTGTCTCATTCATATTCAAATCCTTGTTTCTTCTTTCTTTTCAACTCTAATTTTGTTGGACTTTGAATCCTTCTAGTCATTTTGTTGTACTATCGTTCTATGCAAGGGGTTTTCCAAACAGAAATCAACGTATCCTGAATTAAGCGGACGAAGTTCCATCTACGTCTTATGCATGGGAAGGAAATAAGGGCACCTGGCAAGGATTGCAAATCACTAGTCCCAGTGAAGAATCCACTAAGAATCAAGGGAATCTACTCCAATAAGGAATATGTTTTCCAGAACGAGAATACGCGATTTTTCTGTGAAATATGTTATTCAGAATACGGACGTGATGATATGGATGATCAAGGTGAATACCTTATGCGTTAAAGTATTAAAAGATGTGGGAGAAACTTAATTGTTTATCTCTCAAAGTTTTATTGATAAGATGAATTACCCTGTTGAATTGATAAGATTGTGATGAAAGGATTAGCAAGTCAAGAACGTGTAGTTGTTAAATAAGTGAGTACCAATATTGAAACTGAAATTCTTGGCAATAAGTTGTGTAGAATTGATATCCTGGAAGGTAAGAAGATTTGATATTATTCTAAGGAAGGGATTGACTACTAAAGCGTGGTGTCCATACAGACCGTCGTGACGAAAAGATAATTCTGAGGATGCCAAATGAGAAGGTGAGGAGGTTCAGAAGATGAAAGAAGGTAACGAATGTGTTAATGATGATTACGGTGATCAAGATATGAGCATTATGGTGATTATGGAATACACAAAAGTCGGAAGCAAACAAAGTATGAAGATTTTATAGTAATTAAGGAGTTTCAATATATGTTTTTGGATGAGTTATCAACATTTCCTTCGGATATAGAAATTGAGTTCGTGACTGACTTAGCACCTGAAATGAAGCCAGTGTCCAAGGCCCCACACAGAATGGCGCCAGTTAAAGTGAAGGAGTTAGCAAAGTAAATGCAAGAAATGCTAGAAAAAGAAGCGATTAGACCTAGTGTACCCCATAAGATGCACCGGTATTAAATGTTAATAAGAAAGATGGAAGTATGTGATTATGCGTCGACTAGAAAGAGCTCAACAAGTTTACTATCAAGAACAAATATCTGTTACCTTGACCCAATGATTTGTTTGATCAAACGAAGGAAGCAAAGTACTTTTATAAGACTGATTTAAGACTTGATATTTCACCAATTGAAGATTAAACCTATGGATGTATCAAGGATAATTTTCAGAACTAAGTACTGTTCTCATATTGTCATCTATATTAACCAATATACCAGTAATATTTGAACTAGATGGACAGCACCTTTAAGGAATACCCGAGTAAGCTATAGTTGTGATACTTAAAGTCAACGGAGGACTATGCGAAGCATTTAATGATAACTGGGAAGTTGGAGAAGAAAGAAGTTGTATGAAATATAGTTCTTAGCATAAATAGTCAATGTAGAAAAGATCAGAAGAGATTCAGCAGAAGTTAAAGTTACTATGAATGAAAAGAGACCAGAAATACCAACAAAAGTAAGAAGTTTATATGAAGTAAAGAAGGGTAAAGAAAGTTTTACAGAGTTAAGTGAAAGAATGGTTACAACACCTGTTTTATCATCTTAAAAGTATCAAGGAGATTTGGTAGTTTATAGTGATGCTTCTCATAAGGGAGTAGGATGTGTATTGATGCGGTATAATAAAGTTATTGTATATGCACCCAGACAACCGAAATCTTATGAGCAGAAGTATCATACTCATCATTAGGGCTAACAGTAATAATATTTGTTTTGAAAAATGGGGAGACATGATATGTATGGAGAAAGTTGTAAGAGCTACGGATCATAAGAGTTTGAAGTAAGTATTTATGAGAAAAACAGATGTAGTGGCAAGCGATAAACAAAAAGGAGAGAACGAACATAGAGACTATACCAGAAGGATTAACTTTAGGATTCTCGAAGTTGGAATTGGAAGCTAAAGTTCATAATCCAAAAGGAAGAAAGATAGATAGTATGACCTTTCAGTTGAAGTTGTGAAGGGAAAGATAAAATGTCAAGAGAAGATAATGGATCACGATGTTAGTAGTTAGAAAAAGGAAATGTATGCGCCCAGGAAAACGATCACAATATCTCCAGATTTTCTTCCAGCACTTGGATGCTACAAGTAGAAGAATCAAGAAATAAGATCCCACATGGAATTCACAATATTAAGTATTTAATTAGAGAAGAGATGCCAATATATATGGAAATTTAAAGAAAAATAGTGATAACCAAGTATAAGAAGGAAATTTCAAGATAGACCAGGAGGTGTTGGACATGTCAAAGAGTTAAGACGAAGTATTGGAAAGCCTAGTGGATAAGGCAGATCCAGGAAGTGACTTTACAAGAGGCAAATCGTGAAGTGGGAGTTTAGCAAAACAACGAATAAGAATAAGTGACCCTTATAAAGAATTAATTTCCTACGAGACCTAATTCAAGCAATATATTAGATCTCGAGAATTAACTTTAGATCCAACCTGAGAAAATATCAGAGATTATGATTAAAGTGAGTTAAGAGCATTGCAAGATCTGGTAATATTATATGAAATAACGAGTGTATCAGGTGGCTATAAGGAATTAAGGAATGTGGCGTAAAAGGAGTACTTGGATAAGCAAACTGTATTTATTGATAACATCCTCAGCTACCCAAGGAATAAGAAAGTCTGCGTGGGATGCCCAAGGATTTTTCTCCAAAGATCAGAAGGAAAGCAACTATACGCTGAGTCTTCAAGAATGAAATTTTGACTAAGGTTAACAAAAGATTCTGAATTAATCCATTAACAATCACCTAAGCAAAACCGTATGGTAACGGGTGTTTTAGGCTGACAGAAAGGATTGGATATAATTAAGATCACCAAGGAGTTAATAAACAAATTGGACAGAGTGAAATCTGAAGTTTAAATATTTAAAAATAACAGTACCTGAAAATATGAGATTACTTTTCAGCCTTAAGTGATGAAAAAGAGTAAGAGATATTCAAATATTTGGAAACCAAGTTGAAAATGAGCACCGCCTATCATCCTTAAATGGAGAGTCAAAGTACGAAAGTGATTCAGGAACTGTAAGATATATTGAGAGATTGAGTTTTTAGGAAAACACTGGAATGATTATTTATCATCGATGTCAGCTTTAGAATGCCATTTTATCAAGCTTTATGTGAACGCATGTGTAGGTCCCCATTTTTATTGAGATAAAGTGGGAGAAAGAAAGTTGTTAAATTCTAAGTTAATTCAGCACACCAAGAGCGTAGGAATATTGGGTCAAGCAGCTCGGAGTAGACAAAGAAAGAAGGCAAAATTGTATCAAGAGAGAATATGAGTATAGAAATGGGACCAGTAGTGTTAGTACAAGTTTCATTTTGAAAGAGACTGGATAAGTCTAAGTAGAAGGGACAGGTCAAGTCTTAAAATTAGTGAACCAATCTCGGAATATTGATAAATATAGATAAAGTTGCTCATGAGTTGATGTTACCGTCACAACAGTATGTACATATAATGTGTTTTGCCTGTCAATGTTAAAACGATAAGTATCTGATTCAAATTAAGTGATTGATTAGGAGCCAATGGACTCTTGTCCAAGTTTGTTTTGCATATAGTGATCAATCCAAATTCTTGATCGTTAAAGGCGAGTCATTGGAAATGAGTGTATATCTATAAGTACATTTGAAATCCTCGAGTAGAAGAGTCTACTTGGAAACTAGAGTCAGATATGCTTGACAAATATCCTCACTTGTGTAATTAGACCAGATTCTGAGGACATAATCTTTTTAAGGGGGGAAGGATATAACGACTCGTGTATTTTTGAATTATTTAAATATGTGATTATTATGGAAATTATTAAATAAAATATGTGTCTTGGTTTTGACAGCAGTGTGTTGGTATATACTATTTCTCTGTGATTTATTGGTGTAAAGGATTGGAATGTGCAGTTAAAAATTTTGTTATACTGTTCTGTTTTATTTTTCAAAGGTGATTTTATTACAATTTTAAATCCGTAGATATTTGAATTGTCTCTAAAATTAGTTTTATGATTTTATAATTTCAATAATTATTTTTGGGATTTTACAAAATTTAGATATCAATATTTTATTAAATATTTAACCCTGTATGATTTTCTGATTACACTTATTTGTAAAAATCTGTATTTAATTCCAGAATTCTTCAAAAATTATGAAACTCATTTTTATTTAAGTTTGGAATATTTCAAGAATTTTAAAATTATTTTGGGAATTTTCATGATTAATTTTACCCGCGCGTCGATTCGTTTAATTGATAAAAGCGGATATAAATTGTATTTCAGAAATTATTCTAAAATTACGAAATTTATGTTTTTACAAACTTCGGGATATTTATGATATTTTAAGACTATTTTCGTAAATTTTGGATATTATCTTATTTGCACCTTGGTTCGATAAATTGCAAAATGCGGTACAGAATTAAGCTCTCCAGTGTTAATTGGTACACGTGTTTCGTTTTTGTTAAGCAACAGCTACGTGGCAGAGAGTTGGCTAGGCAGAAGAAAGAGATAAAAAAAAATAGATAAACACCCACAAACCCACACCTCTGTTTCATCTCTCTCACTGCTCAATCTCCATGCTCTCTCTCTCGACTCTCTATAATCTCTCTCATATCTCTCCCTCTTCTTTTCCTTTTCTTTCACTCCCCTTCATTTTCTGTTTTCTGTCGCCCCTGTTTCCGGCGATTCGCCATTTTCCGGCCACGGTGATGTTCCTCGGTTCAATTGCTTACGCTTCGTTGATTGTTATACATATCTGCGTGGTATAGGTGTGTAATCAGTCATGTATGATGTGTTTGGCGGTGTTCCGGTTCGTGTGCTGCCTTTTTCTTTTCCGGTTGCCGCCGTTTTAAATATCCGGCAAGGTGACCGGAGGGGCGAATGGACGTGCGCTGTTGTGATGTGTGTGTTACTGTGTGTGGGTGTGTGCGTTGTGTGTACTGGTTCCAGTTTGTTGCATGATTTCTGCTGTTTTCTGATGGCTGTGTCTTCATTTTTGGCTGCCCTGTTCTATGTTGACAATACACGCGCGTGCGTGTGGTGTTTTATTTATTTATTTATCTTCTGAAAATCTGAGTGATTAATTGGTATTTTGTGCGATTAAATTGTTAAATTAATCGGTGAAAATTTGTATGGAAACCCGAAATTAATCGGGCACTGACAAATTTTTACCGCCGTCCGCGATGAATTTCGATGAGCGGACGGTGGACGGTGATGACGTTGTTCTGAGTCCTACAAGTTAATAAATAAATGCGAATATAAATATAAGATGTAATAATAATAATTAATTAGTTAAATCGGTGTTTTGGATTTGCGAAATGGATTTCGGTTGTTTTGGTGGAATAAATTTTTGGATTGTTTGTTGTGATTTGACGTCGAGTTGTTCGACGGGTAGGCCGATAAACAGTGGAAGTGCTGCCCGAACTTTTGGAAATTAAATTCAGAAATTCAAGACATACCCTGTAATTATCGGAACGTCGAACGAGTATAAATAAGTATATATATCTTCTGTGCGGAACGTGATTGTACGTTGTGGTGGATGTTTTGGTAAAACTCAATAACCCTAATTTCGCAAAATGACAAGTATACGTATTTTCCGAAAACAAACACCGAATTGATTTCCAAGATTGTGAACCCTAATTGTTATGCGTGATATTATAATCCATATAATTACGAGTCAGGATTTGATATCGAATGGGTAGATGTGTTATTGAGGATATGTTAAGCATACTTAGACGTCTAACGTAGGGTATTTCGACCCTGTAGGTTATAATCAGGAACCTGAAAGTGGACGATGGACTAGAGATGACTTAGTAGTCAGTCGACGAGCTTAATAGAGTTTCAACAGAAAACCTGAGCGTCGGAGTCGAATCTAATGTAATCCAGTGGTTGGACATTAAAGCCTGAGCGGTAGAGTCGGTTCAGAGTTGATCAGTAATAGTTGTAAAGCCTTGTAAGGCAAGTATTTCTGAACTTTTCTTCAAGACATATTACCAATGTTTTCGAACTGTTTCATAACATGTTGTTATTATTAAACATAACCCTTGTTTTATAATGCAAGTGTTTTAAACTACTTACCCTTGAACCCTGATTCTTTCTTGATTTTGAGCCGTAAGCCTTATTCTTTGTAAACCATCCTTTGTTGATCCTCAAATATCAAATCACACCAATATGATACTACTCCCCAAAGGTATAACTACCGAACACCAAACACTGCAACAAAATTGTTTGAAAACACAGAAACTTTTATACTACTACCATTCTTTATAACATCAAAGAACTATACCTTGAAAAATCATTTCTGACCTAATACCGGATGCTTGTACAAATCGAAAACCGTTTCTTATACATACCCTGAAATCCCCTTGAGATATCCATAAGTTTCCTTATGCTTTTATTCAAGTGTTTAACCATCGTTGACTATGAACTTATTTTATTGAATTATATCGTTTATCATATTGAACTGCTTTAGGATTGGATAGTTTTTTTTTATATATATATGTGGACCAGATTCGTGGTCAGACCATACCAATGGTCAAGTTAGGCCAATGTGTGCCTTGGATCCAGTAATTAGAGCAGTGTTGTGTGCTTGCTCGGGGTTAGTGCGTGACTGATCAGCAGCCTAACCTTGGTTTTTAAAACTTAAAATAAGTATCCAATTCTAATGATGAGTTAAAAAGAAACTTGATTCCTTTGAATCATCTCATTTGATCATTGTTTAACCTCAGTTATCACTATTATGACTTGCTGAGCTAGTTAGCTCACCCTTGCGATTCTTTTATATATTTTACAGTTGAAAAGAATATGGATGATAGTGAAGTTCCTCAGTCCAAAGTGCGGGCTAAGGTTCCAGATGAATTGAATCGAGCTAGCAGAAGCTTCATGCGGTATAGAGATAGTCAGATTGTAAGAATGTTTTATTATAAATTGTAAGTTAAATTAGATGGGATTTGGTACGTTGTAATAAAAAGTTAAGATTGTGGCTTGTTTTCATACTTTGACCTGTTGAGATCCGTGGTTATGTGAAACAGGGTCATTGCAATTAATATTTTATGTACAGGTTTATATATTGTGAATGTGTTGTGGACCCCAAACTTCTGACCCGGGTTTGGAGGGCGCCACAGGTTGGTATCAGAGCTACAGGTTATAAGTCACTGAAACAAGCCTAGATTGTCGGGATTGGGTAGAGGGTTAGGATTAGGAATAGGAAATAGAAAGATAAGATGTCGCAAGGATGAGTGCAATTACATAGTAAGTCTCCGGCATAGTTCGTATTACGATTCGAGATTCTCAGCTTGCGACGTGATTTCCAGACAACGGCAATGGCAGATCCTGATTTCCCGATGTCATTTAATCATCTGGAGCTTCCCGTTTGAGGATCGTCATCTTCTCTCAGATTGGAATTGCACCTTGTTCCTCCACCAGTATTAATGGCACTACCTTCTGTTATAACGGGTGCACTTCTTCAAGCTATTCGACGCTACTTTTCCATTTTTTATATGAGATTACCTATTCAAGAACCTCCATATGTTTATTCTTCTTTCACTGGATATTCGGCTGTGAGCGTATCTCTTTAGTTTACCCTACATCCTGTTCTATACCCCCAGTTTAGAACTTGTCCTATGAAGCGATTGTACCTACGAGGATGGATTCGAGAGCTACAGTAAATGGTGAGCGCTTGAGTTATAAATAGAGGTGAAACGAAGTTTAGAAAGGAGATTTAAGTGTTTCAGAGGATAGCTGTTATCGGGTTAAAAGAAGCCCTTAGTGACTAAGTCACCCGTGAATAAGTATGGGATGAACCAGGTGAATTTTAAAAGAGTAAGAGAGAAAAGTATAAACCTGGGATTTTTGTGAAATTAAATGACGATGATATGATAAATGCGATGTGTAAAGTAGTAATGTGATGTGATACGAGCAAACTTTGTTCTATGGAATAGACTTATTGACTATTGGATGGCCTGTTTTACTTAACTACTGCAACGGTAATGTTGGGAGTATTACCAGTATGGAAACTTTGACGTGAAGCTATGAATAAGATAACATGCAACGACAATTGAAGTTTCCTTCGATTGAGGAAGGCAGATGAACCAGATGAAGAAGAAAAGGTAGATTGGAGTGAACGAACTTTTATGTAATTGTTTCTTTAATATGGTACCTTGTTATAAGTCGGAAGGACAACAACCAACTCATACAGTAAGGACAACCAGGTTTGTGATTTTCTAAACTTTTAAAACAAGTTTTCGAAAAAGATTTTCCTTTACAAATTTCTAAAAGCCTTTTTGAATAAAATGATTTTTAAACATTGGTTGTCAAGTTACTATTTGAGTTTCTTGTTTGTTTGAAAGCCCGGATTATCAGGAAGAATGCTGTTTCAGACTTAGTATTGTTAATTTAGAGGACAAACTGATCCGTGATTATGAAGAAGTTGGTTATTCTTAACAGAAAGGTATAAATATTGTTGGATAAGATTAACAACAGAATCAGTATACGGAGCAATTACTCATCCAATTACAGGATTATCCAAGTTCAAAGAATTCACTGATCTAACAGAAGTCTGAGTATGACTGAAGGAGATTGAGAAGATTTCCAGACTTCCTAAAAAGAAGAATATTATTAACACAAGGATCGCTATGGTGAATGCTTCGGGGTTATTCTAAATTGAAAAGGAAACTCGAGGTTGTCTGGTAGGGACGTCATTATGATCGAGTTGTTAAAGTATTATATGTGGAAGTGTGATGTTAAAGACGCAAGACGTGACAAGTAAGAATCTACCATAAAGCTTAATTTGCGAAGGCATTTCAACGTACTTTCTAAAATTTATTATATGAAACAATGGAGATATGATCGAACAAGCTCGAAAGATGAATACAAGTGAAATGTGGATGGTGACCAATGGTATCGTTCTTGTCTTCAATATTACAGCGTATATTCCCTTTTTGAAAACCTAAATAAGTATGAACTTCTTTTCTTAAATAAACTCCTTGCTATGATATCGAAAAGGAGGATATTGCAATCCTTTTAAATTTAATTATTTCCCTCAATTTTTGCTTTCTGATTGGGACAAACAGTGTTATGGTGAGACACTTTGTCAGAATGACGAAGAGTCGGGTGGGACGCCACCTAATCATATGCTGTATGCCATATGGTATGAAAGACTGGCCATCTTAAGTACCAATGTGGTTGTCTCATTCATATTCAAATCCTTGTTTCTTCTTTCTTTTCAACTCTAATTTTGTTGGACTTTGAATCCTTCTAGTCATTTTGTTGTACTATCGTTCTATGCAAGAGGTTTTCAAACAGAAATCAACGTATCCTGAATTAAGCGGACGAAGTTCCATCTACGTCTTATGCATGGGAAGGAAATAAGGGCACCTGGCAAGGATTGCAAATCACTAGTCCCAGTGAAGAATCCACTAAGAATCAAGGGAATCTACTCCAATAAGGAATATGTTTTCCAGAACGAGAATACGCGATTTTTCTGTGAAATATGTTATTCAGAATACGGACGTGATGATATGGATGATCAAGGTGAATACCTTATGCGTTAAAGTATTAAAAGATGTGGGAGAAACTTAATTGTTTATCTCTCAAAGTTTTATTGATAAGATGAATTACCCTGTTGAATTGATAAGATTGTGATGAAAGGATTAGCAAGTCAAGAACGTGTAGTTGTTAAATAAGTGAGTACCAATATTGAAACTGAAATTCTTGGCAATAAGTTGTGTAGAATTGATATCCTGGAAGGTAAGAAGATTTGATATTATTCTAAGGAAGGGATTGACTACTAAAGCGTGGTGTCCATACAGACCGTCGTGACGAAAAGATAATTCTGAGGATGCCAAATGAGAAGGTGAGGAGGTTCAGAAGATGAAAGAAGGTAACGAATGTGTTAATGATGATTACGGTGATCAAGATATGAGCATTATGGTGATTATGGAATACACAAAAGTCGGAAGCAAATAAAGTATGAAGATTTTATAGTAATTAAGGAGTTTCAATATATGTTTTTGGATGAGTTATCAACATTTCCTTCGGATATAGAAATTGAGTTCGTGACTGACTTAGCACCTGAAATGAAGCCAGTGTCCAAGGCCCCACACAGAATGGCGCCAGTTAAAGTGAAGGAGTTAGCAAAGTAAATGCAAGAAATGCTAGAAAAAGAAGCGATTAGACCTAGTGTACCCCATAAGATGCACCGGTATTAAATGTTAATAAGAAAGATGGAAGTATGTGATTATGCGTCGACTAGAAAGAGCTCAACAAGTTTACTATCAAGAACAAATATCTGTTACCTTGACCCAATGATTTGTTTGATCAAACGAAGGAAGCAAAGTACTTTTATAAGACTGATTTAAGACTTGATATTTCACCAATTGAAGATTAAACCTATGGATGTATCAAGGATAATTTTCAGAACTAAGTACTGTTCTCATATTGTCATCTATATTAACCAATATACCAGTAATATTTGAACTAGATGGACAGCACCTTTAAGGAATACCCGAGTAAGCTATAGTTGTGATACTTAAAGTCAACGGAGGACTATGCGAAGCATTCAATGATAACTGGGAAGTTGGAGAAGAAAGAAGTTGTATGAAATATAGTTCTTAGCATAAATAGTCAATGTAGAAAAGATCAGAAGAGATTCAGCAGAAGTTAAAGTTACTATGAATGAAAAGAGACCAGAAATACCAACAAAAGTAAGAAGTTTATATGAAGTAAAGAAGGGTAAAGAAAGTTTTACAGAGTTAAGTGAAAGAATGGTTACAACACCTGTTTTATCATCTTAAAAGTATCAAGGAGATTTGGTAGTTTATAGTGATGCTTCTCATAAGGGAGTAGGATGTGTATTGATGCGGTATAATAAAGTTATTATATATGCACCCAGACAACCGAAATCTTATGAGCAGAAGTATCATACTCATCATTAGGGCTAACAGTAATAATATTTGTTTTGAAAAATGGGGAGACATGATATGTATGGAGAAAGTTGTAAGAGCTACGGATCATAAGAGTTTGAAGTAAGTATTCATGAGAAAAACAGATGTAGTGGCAAGCGATAAACAAAAAGGAGAGAACGAACATAGAGACTATACCAGAAGGATTAACTTTAGGATTCTCGAAGTTGGAATTGGAAGCTAAAGTTCATAATCCAAAAGGAAGAAAGATAGATAGTATGACCTTTCAGTTGAAGTTGTGAAGGGAAAGATAAAATGTCAAGAGAAGATAATGGATCACGATGTTAGTAGTTAGAAAAAGGAAATTTATGCGCCCAGGAAAACGATCACAATATCTCCAGATTTTCTTCCAGCACTTGGATGCTACAAGTAGAAGAATCAAGAAATAAGATCCCACATGGAATTCACAATATTAAGTATTTAATTAGAGAAGAGATGCCAATATATATGGAAATTTAAAGAAAAATAGTGATAACCAAGTATAAGAAGGAAATTTCAAGATAGATCAGGAGGTGTTGGACATGTCAAAGAGTTAAGACGAAGTATTGGAAAGCCTAGTGGATAAGGCAGATCCAGGAAGTGACTTTACAAGAGGCAAATCGTGAAGTGGGAGTTTAGCAAAACAACGAATAAGAATAAGTGACCCTTATAAAGAATTAATTTCCTACGAGACCTAATTCAAGCAATATATTAGATCTCGAGAATTAACTTTAGATCCAACCTGAGAAAATATCAGAGATTATGATTAAAGTGAGTTAAGAGCATTGCAAGATCTGGTAATATTATATGAAATAACGAGTGTATCAGGTGGCTATAAGGAATTAAGGAATGTGGCGTAAAAGGAGTACTTGGATAAGCAAACTGTATTTATTGATAACATCCTCAGCTACCCAAGGAATAAGAAAGTCTGCGTGGGATGCCCAAGGATTTTTCTCCAAAGATCAGAAGGAAAGCAACTATACGCTGAGTCTTCAAGAATGAAATTTTGACTAAGGTTAACAAAAGATTCTGAATTAATCCATTAACAATCACCTAAGCAAAACCGTATGGTAACGGGTGTTTTAGGCTGACAGAAAGGATTGGATATAATTAAGATCACCAAGGAGTTAATAAACAAATTGGACAGAGTGAAATCTGAAGTTTAAATATTTAAAAATAACAGTACCTGAAAATATGAGATTACTTTTCAGCCTTAAGTGATGAAAAAGAGTAAGAGATATTCAAATATTTGGAAACCAAGTTGAAAATGAGCACCGCCTATCATCCTTAAACGGAGAGTCAAAGTACGAAAGTGATTCAGGAACTGTAAGATATATTGAGAGATTGAGTTTTTAGGAAAACACTGGAATGATTATTTATCATTGATGTCAGCTTTAGAATGCCATTTTATCAAGCTTTATGTGAACGCATGTGTAGGTCCCCATTTTTATTGAGATAAAGTGGGAGAAAGAAAGTTGTTAAATTCTAAGTTAATTCAGCACACCAAGAGCGTAGGAATATTGGGTCAAGCAGCTCGGAGTAGACAAAGAAAGAAGGCAAAATTGTATCAAGAGAGAATATGAGTATAGAAATGGGACCAGTAGTGTTAGTACAAGTTTCATTTTGAAAGAGACTGGATAAGTCTAAGTAGAAGGGACAGGTCAAGTCTTAAAATTAGTGAACCAATCTCGGAATATTGATAAATATAGATAAAGTTGCTCATGAGTTGATGTTACCGTCACAACAGTATGTACATATAATGTGTTTTGCCTGTCAATGTTAAAACGATAAGTATCTGATTCAAATTAAGTGATTGATTAGGAGCCAATGGACTCTTGTCCAAGTTTGTTTTGCATATAGTGATCAATCCAAATTCTTGATCGTTAAAGGCGAGTCATTGGAAATGAGTGTATATCTATAAGTACATTTGAAATCCTCGAGTAGAAGAGTCTACTTGGAAACTAGAGTCAGATATGCTTGACAAATATCCTCACTTGTGTAATTAGACCAGATTCTGAGGACAGAATCTTTTTAAGGGGGGAAGGATATAACGACTCGTGTATTTTTGAATTATTTAAATATGTGATTATTATGGAAATTATTAAATAAAATATGTGTCTTGGTTTTGACAGCAGTGTGTTGGTATATACTATTTCTCTGTGATTTATTGGTGTAAAGGATTGGAATGTGCAGTTAAAAATTTTGTTATACTGTTCTGTTTTATTTTTCAAAGGTGATTTTATTACAATTTTAAATCCGTAGATATTTGAATTGTCTCTAAAATTAGTTTTATGATTTTATAATTTCAATAATTATTTTTGGGATTTTACAAAATTTAGATATCAATATTTTATTAAATATTTAACCCTGTATGATTTTCTGATTACACTTATTTGTAAAAATCTGTATTTAATTCCAGAATTCTTCAAATATTATGAAACTCATTTTTATTTAAGTTTGGAATATTTCAAGAATTTTAAAATTATTTTGGGAATTTTCAGGATTAATTTTACCCGCGCGTCGATTCGTTTAATTGATAAAAGCGGATATAAATTGTATTTCAGAAATTATTCTAAAATTACGAAATTTATGTTTTTACAAACTTCGGGATATTTATGATATTTTAAGACTATTTTCGTAAATTTTGGATATTATCTTATTTGCACCTTGGTTCGATAAATTGCAAAATGCGGTACAGAATTAAGCTCTCCAGTGTTAATTGGTACACGTGTTTCGTTTTTGTTAAGCAACAGCTACGTGGCAGACAGTTGGCTAGGCAGAAGAAAGAGATAAAAAAAAAATAGATAAACACCCACAAACCCACACCTCTGTTTCATCTATCTCACTGCTCAATCTCCATGCTCTCTCTCTCGACTCTCTATAATCTCTCTCATATCTCTCCCTCTTCTTTTCCTTTTCTTTCACTCCCCTTCATTTTCTGTTTTCTGTCGCCCCTATTTCCGGCGATTCGCCATTTTCCGGCCACGGTGATGTTCCTCGGTTCAATTGCTTACGCTTCGTTGATTGTTATACATATCTGCGTGGTATAGGTGTGTAATCAGTCATGTATGATGTGTTTGGCGGTGTTCCGGTTCGTGTGCTACCTTTTTCTTTTCCGGTTGCCGCCGTTTTAAATATCCGGCAAGGTGACCGGAGGGGCGAATGGACGTGCGCTGTTGTGATGTGTGTGTTACTGTGTGTGGGTGTGTGCGTTGTGTGTACTGGTTCCAGTTTGTTGCATGATTTCGGCTATTTTCTGATGGCTGTGTCTTCATTTTTGGCTGCCCTGTTCTATGTTGACAATACACGCGCGTGCGTGTGGTGTTTTATTTATTTATTTATCTTCTGAAAATCTGAGTGATTAATTGGTATTTTGTGCGATTAAATTGTTAAATTAATCGGTGAAAATTTGTATGGAAACCCGAAATTAATCGGGCACTGACAAATTTTTACCGCCGTCCGCGATGAATTTCGATGAGCGGACGGTGGACGGTGATGACGTTGTTCTGAGTCCTACAAGTTAATAAATAAATGCGAATATAAATATAAGATGTAATAATAATAATTAATTGGTTAAATCGGTGTTTTGGATTTGCGAAATGGATTTCGGTTGTTTTGGTGGAATAAATTTTTGGATTGTTTGTTGTGATTTGACGTCGAGTTGTTCGACGGGTAGGCCGATAAACAGTGGAAGTGCTGCCCGAACTTTTGGAAATTAAATTCAGAAATTCAAGACATACCCTGTAATTATCGGAACGTCGAACGAGTATAAATAAGTATATATATCTTCTGTGCGGAACGTGATTGTACGTTGTGGTGGATGTTTTGGTAAAACTCAATAACCCTAATTTCGCAAAATGACAAGTATACGTATTTTCCGAAAACAAACACCGAACTGATTTCCAAGATTGTGAACCCTAATTGTTATGCGTGATATTATAATCCATATAATTACGAGTCAGGATTTGATATCGAATGGGTAGATGTGTTATTGAGGATATGTTAAGCATACTTAGACGTCTAACGTAGGGTATTTCGACCCTGTAGGTTATAATCAGAAGAGTATCCTTAGACTTGAGGATATCGAATGGAGTTCACTCACGTGTCAGCAGTTGTTCACATAGTGATAATTGTACAAGTATCCTTAGACTTGAGGTCATCATAGTCATCTTGTGTACATTGAACTATGCTTTGGTTTAGTTCTTAGTCTTAAGGGACAATTATAAGGGCTCTACAGGGTATAGGAATTTGTACACGAAGATAGTGTATGATCAAGAAAGAATCTACCCCTTCCAGTGAAGGAAGAGAATGTTCAATGTTGATCCACTTATGCTAGTTCAGGAATCTCTGGCCAGATTGAATGAAATTAGAAAGGAGTTTCTAATTTACATTAAATAGAACTAAGCATAGTGAATGAGAAAGCAAGTGATTAAATAAGATAGGCTTGACACAAGTTCCATGCCTTGTATTTAATCATGACATTGCAGGGTAGAAGGAATTAATTGTACGGTAACTAATCACTGAATAGGTTCTTGGTATTCAAGCAGTGAATTCGTATTATCCGGATAGTCGCGATATGCTGAGAAGTATCCCTCACGATGTAGAATAAATATGATTAATTAATTAATCATATTTAATGAATTAGAGAATTTATATAAATAATGATAAAATAGTTTTATTTTTATTTATTTCTACTACCGGCTTAATATTGAACCTACAGGGTCACACCATAAAAGCGAATGATATAATGGTGGAGAAATTAATTAATAATGGCTGATAATTATTTATTTATGAAATAAATAATTAATTGGCAAATTTAATAATTGATTAATGAGATTCTCTCACTTGATTTAATTAATTAAGAAAAATTTCTTAATATTATTAATTAAGAATTTAAATTTTGGAAATTAAATCAAGTGAGAGAATTATTTCTCAAGTGTTTAGAAAAAGGATTAATAATTAAAAGGTGTTTTAATTATTAATGAGAATAATAAAGGGTTAATAATAATAATATTTTATGGGAAAATTTTCAGCTGAAAATTTTGCCTATAAATATACTATTATAGACCCTATTTTTGCCTCAACCAAAAAGATTTACAAAACCCTAATTCTCTCCATCTCCTCCTCCTTCATTACATCGTTTTCTTGGTGGACACCGGTGAAGTGCTTCACACTTGAGGAGTAGCTGCTAAGGATCTCCGCTCGTGGTTCTTGGATCACTATTAAAGACCTCCATCTTTCCATTAATGTAAAACTTCTTAAGGTAAACATACTGAACTACGAATTAAATTTTATTTTTCGCATGGATCTTGCGGAGGGTTTCGGTTTTTTTTAAGATTTAAGTTTACGTTTTCGCTGCGTTTATGTGCCAAAAACCCTTCATCAAGCTCTTATGATCCGTGTAGATTTCACACTTTTATAAGTAATGCCTCCATATCTTGAGTGCGAACACTATGGCGGCTAGTTCCTGATTATGAGTCGGATATTTCAGTTCATGAGGTTTAAGTTGTCTGGATGCATATGCAATCACCTTATTGTGTTGCATTAGCACACGACCCAATCCTTTATGCGAAGCATCGCTGTATATCATAAATTCTCCTTTGTCATCTGGTAGCACTAACACTGGGGCGGTAACCAATTTCTACTTTAACTCTTCGAAACTTCCTTCATATTCCTCATTCTATATAAACTTGTGATTCTTTTTTGTCAGCTTGGTCAGTGGCGTGACAATCTTTGAGAAAGCCTTCACAAATCTTCTATAGTATCTAGCCAATCCTAGAAAATTTTTTACTTCCGTAGGAGTCTTTGGACTTTCCCAACTCATAACTGCTTCAATCTTTGCAAGGTCCACTCCAATTCCTTCACTTCCGATTATATGTCCCAAAAATTGAACTTCTCGCAACCAAAACTCGCAGTTTAAAAATGTAGCGTACAACTTCTCTTGTCTAAGAATTTCTAGTGCTATCCATAATTGTTGCTCATGTTCTTCTTCTGACTTTGAATATATCA
Source organism: Apium graveolens (assembly GCF_009905375.1). Lineage (NCBI taxonomy): Eukaryota > Viridiplantae > Streptophyta > Magnoliopsida > Apiales > Apiaceae > Apium > Apium graveolens. Next base: position 114,172,823 of record NC_133651.1, on the reverse strand, counting down.
GAATGTCATCGATGAATACCACGACGAACTTGTCCAAATATTTCTTGAAAACTCTATACATTAGATCCATGAAAGCTACAGGGGAGTTCGTTAACCCAAATGGCTTTACTAAAAAACTTGTAATGTCCATATCTTATCCTGAATGCCATCTTCAGGATATCCTCTTGTTTGATCTTCCACTGATGGTATCCTGACCTCAACTCAATCTTGGAGAAACACTTAGGTCCTTTTAATTGGTCGAATAGATCATCTATTCTTGGTAACGAATATCTGTTCTTATTCGTCTACTTGTTCAGCTCCCGATAATCTATACAGAGTCTCATGCTTCCATCCTTCTTATTTACGAACAGAACTGGTGCTCCCCATGGCGACGTACTTGGCCTTCCGACTTCTTTGTCCAAAAGTTTTACAATTGACTCGCTAACTCCTTCATTTATGCTGGTGCCATTCTGTATGGTGCCTTCGAAACAGGTTCGGCTCCTGGAGCAAGGTTAATCTCAAACTCAATCTGTCGGTCTGGCGGTAGTCCTGGTAGTTCTTCTGAAAATACATCTAGAAAATCCTTCACCACCGGAATCTCCTCTATACTAGGAACTTCCTTTTCCGTATTCACTACATAAGCTAAGAATGCTTCACAACCCTTCTTAAGTAATTTATTAGCATAGACAGCTGAAAGAAATATTTGTCCTTGTTTTTGACCTTTAAACATCACCTTCTTCCCGTTCCCGGTCCTTAAATAAACTCTCTTTTTTCTACAATCTATCTGAGCATTATTCTTCCCTAACCAATCCATCCCTATGATTATACCAAACTCTCCTAGATTGAAAAGTATCAAGTCAACTGGGAACTTATGCCCGGAGATATTAATCTCACACTCTGGGAAGAATTGACTTACAGGTACCTTTTCTTGGTTAACAATTATTATGTTCATTACTTCACTCATATTCTTCTTATCACAATTTAATCTACTAGCAAAAGTTTCTGATATAAAAGATCTTGTAGCTCCTGAATCAATTAATACTTTAGCTTCAACATTGTTCACAGAAATCTTACCTGCTATCACATCTGAATTATGAACTGCATCCTTCATTTTCAAGTCAAAAGTTCTTGTTGTCGCTTGTGGAACTGGTTCTGATATGGAGGTAAGGCTAATACCTCAGCTGGTACAGTCGAACTGGTCATTGCTATGCTCATCATACTTCTGATTGGTCCTGCCGATTTGCACTCTCTAGCCATGTGTCCTGGTTTCCCACACTTGAAACACGTAACTCCCGTCTTCTGAGCTTTACATTCATTTGCCAAGTGCCCCTTCTATTTGCATCGGTAACATGTCATGTTAATCTTGTTGCAAATTCCCACATGCTTCTTCCCACAATGCTTGCATTCAACTCTAGGCTACCTGTTCTCATTTTCCTATCCTTGATTTTGCTGATAGTTCCCTCTATTATCTTGCCTCTTATTCACTTCTCCTTTCTTCTGGGCATTCTATCCTTTCTGGAATCCAATTCTCATCACATTCCTATCTGACTGACTTCCTGGTCCTGACTTTTCCCCTTGATGAAACACTTTCCTCTTCTTGTTATCTTTCTCCTTCCTGGATTGTACTCCGTTACTTTCAGTCAAGGCCACTTTCTGAACTACTCATCGATATGTATCAATCTCAAACATTGATACGCTATCTCGGATCCAATATTCAAGCCCTTGTTGGAACCTTTGAGCCTTCTCTTCTTCGGTACCCACATACTTGGTTACAAACCTCGATAATTCTATAAACTTCTTATATTCCAAGACTATCATATTTCTTTGCTTCAACTCTAGGAACTTCACTTCCATTTGCTTCTGTACATACTTGGGATAATACGTCTCTAAAAACAGTTCCTTAAATCTTGCCCAAGTAACTGGTTGAACCTTTTCAAAAGCTTTAACCAAATCCCACTAATAAATTACTTCCCCTTTCAGAAAATACGTGGCATATACAGTCTTCTGATCCTCCCCTAATCGAACCAACTCGAAAGATCTCTCCATTTACTTTATCCAAGTGTTGGCTACAACTGGATCAATAGTATCATGAAAAGCTGGATGGTTCACATTCTGAAAAGCTTTAAAAGTTACAAATCATTGAGATGGTACTGGTGGGTTTGGTTGATGTTGGTGTTGATCATTATTTTCTGGGTTTCAAAATTATTGTTGTTGGAATTGTTATTGAAGAGTTTGTTGTTGTTGAGCAATTGCATTGGTTTGTTGTTGCAGGGTTTGCAATATTCGAAGGATATTGGGGTCGGTTGCAGAAGAAGTACTAGTTTGCTTCGTCTTTTTAGGTGGCATGATTCTGAATTAAATGGTTTAACAAAACAGTTATGAATAAGGCAATTATTTCAGATTCAGGGTGTTACGAAGTTAAGGGGATCACATGCATTCAGATTTCGATTATTAGCAATAAAGGTGATATACAATTCTAGATATAGAAATAAAAGCGAAACTGAAACGAAATGATAATGCATTAATCATTAAAATAAAGTTTAACTTACAACACAGCCAAATAAGGTTCAAATTTAAAGGTAAAAAATATCATAGTTCTGAAAGGAAATAAGGAAGCTACATAGTTCAAAAGATACAACAACATAAAGGATAGCCAACTGGAAAGGAAATAGGAAATATGGCTCCTAAGTCGGCCTAATGGTCATCTTCCTAAGTCTCCTCGTTATCACCTCGAGCTATCAGAATTTCTTCCCACTACACTCCCTGAAGTACCTTCACAATGCCCTGAAGTTCATCTACTATAATCTGGATGGTGTACTGGCTGCTGCGGTCACTGTAATATTCGGGACATAGCGTGTAATTGTTTTTATCAATAAATAATTATTATTTGATTATTATGTGATTTTTGGTGAATTATCTGATGATTGATATCGATATGTGGATGTTCATACGTGATAAAGTATAGGTATATTAATTTTATTATGTTCAGAATAAAATATAGATAATTGTGATATTTTTATGGTAATTTTTAGACTGTTATATGATTTTATAATGATTTATAAATTTAATAACTATTTTCTGAATAATTACAAAATTATTATATAAAGCCGGGAATCGTCCAACTTCAACCATTTTTACGTTTTTACAACCCGAAACTCTTCGAAAAACTTCTTTCTAACCTAATCTGATTATTCCGGACATTTCCCGTGTTTTGACCTTTTCAATCCGAATTACGGTTTGACCCGTGCGCGTCCCTGTGCAAAATTTTCTATACGATAATCATTTCGATAACATTATCTTCGTAGAAAGTGTTTTATAAGAAGCTCGGTCTTGATAATTATCCAAAAGTTTTAATAGTTATCCAAAAGTTTTGATAATTATCCAAAATAGGTTGATAGTTATCCAAAACATTATCCAATCAGATCGTTTTTGCAGTTACTTAGCGGCTAAGTAACTTATTTTCGATACAATACGATCCAATGCGTATTAATATTTCATAAATATAAATAGCCCTTTTCTTATTTCATTTTATTGGTATAATCATAATCAACCAGTAAAAACCGATAAAATACAGAAAAACCCTAATTAATCGTCGCGTTCTTGAAAATCAAACTCAAGTTTTGAAGGCGTTACCGAACTCGGAATCGAGCGTGCCATATACCGAATCGAAGCTCTCGAAAAGTTTTTTCAGAATCAACCATCCATTTTAGTGAATAAATCAAGGTTTTGATCTTATTTATTGATTTTAATTCGAATTAATTATTGATTAAAATAGGAATATTTGATGTTGATGTTGGTTATATGATTTGATGCTTGAATATTGTGAATAATTTTGTCATGGTCATTTTGGTATATTATATGATGAATTTGGAGTTCAATAACATGTTCAAATTGCTGTTTAATTCTCGAATTGAAGAACTAGGGTTTATGTGTTTGAATGTTCTTAATTGAAAATTAGGCATTTCTTTGTTAGGGGTTGTTAAGTGGCATTTATGTCCACTTAGAATGCTCTATAAAGGCTTGAATTGGTGTTTTGTACTCGAGTTATGTGTGTATTTGATGTGTTTTTATAGTACTTTTGCATTTCAGGCATATAAAAGGAATCAAGATAATTTAGGATTTTTTCCAGAGAGTCATCGCGCCCGCGCTATAGTAGCGCGCGCTCGCGCCGAGATGCAGATTTGCAGCGCGTCCGCGCTGGTGAAGCGCGCGGCCGCGCCAGGTTGGGATGGCAGAATTCTGTTTCTACTAGAATTCTGAGAGTTTAAAGCCCTGGTTGATTCTATAGCATATATATTAATAACTTATGATCGTTTTTCATAACAAGATATACCAGAGCTAAGAAGAAGGCATAAGTAGACCGTATAGCACAATTTTAACCAAGGCGAAGATAATCTAGTTTAATCTTGTGATTCTTTGTTTAAGTTGTAACTTTGGATGCTAGTTTTCTTATTTGTGAACCTATAATCTTGTGTAACGTACTTGGTTTTATTATTTTACTAAGTATAAAGACTACGTTTATTATACCATGCTTTCATCAGAACCCACATTGATGATGAGTCCGATTATGGGCTAATCGTTATCGTGGGATTCTAGCGGATTTACATACGGATTTCTTTAGTTAATTTGTTTCGATGCCTTAGTGTGTGGTGATTGTTTGATAACCTAGTATTGGTTGTGCTTATTCATCTTATGAGTATTTCGAACTTATAAGATAGCGTGTTAATCTCTAATGAAGCGAAAGTGAATTTAGGGGTTTAGAACTTGCCATGCTAGCATAGTCTCATGTATTTGATATGCATGATTCGTAGGTAATTTTAACCATCTTACTTGCCCTATGTAATCATGATAGAAAACTTGTGCATTAAACCGTTATGTTGTCAAATTCTATAGACATATAGGGTCTTAGTATAATTGATGTCTATTCAGCCTCTATCTCTTTTGTGAATGTCTGGTAGTATGGTATTTGTACAACGAAAGTTGGCGTTTATCAGTTTCATGTTATCTGATTAGTGTCATCACCATTGCATGCTAAGGTTAAGAAAAAAAAGGCGATTGAATGAAGTAGTAATGAAACCAGAATCCCATGTTTGTGTCATATAGTAATCAAACCTTTTTAATCGCTTAGTTAATAATCTTTAGTATAATCTCTTAGTTAATCATAGTTATAAACAATCTCAATTTGTTAATCATCTTAGCATTGAATAATAACCATACCATTGTTGCATAAGTGCGTTGATTGAAATTAACCTAAACCAGTCTCTATGGGAATGAACTAGAATTAATTCTATATTACTTGCGAACGCGTATACTTACGTGAATATTAGCGCATGTTTTCATCCTAACATGTTTTTGGCGCCACTTCTTGGGACTCGGTGTTAATTTTTAGTTTATGTGTTTGTCATCAGTGGTCGTTAAAGTTCTTTGACTCGGGCATTGTAACTTACTTGTTTCCTTATCGTGTTTCAGGTACTCTAGCGAGCGTGTATGCATATGCGTTCTCGGCCTCGTAAGAGAACACTGGATCAAGCTGAGGAAGAAGTTGTAGTAGCTAAGGAAGTTTTTGAGGAAGTTCTTGTCGAGGAGAAAGTTGAAGAAGAAGCTCTTATTGCAATGGGAGAACCAGAAGCGAATATGAAGGCCTTGATGGACTACTCTCAACCAAAAATTAATGATATTCAGTCTACCATTGTCCGACCAGCCATCTCAGCTAATACCTTTAAGATCAAGTCGAGCACGATTCAGATGATATAGAACTCAGTTCAGTTTGGGGGTTCTCCGACAGCAGACCCCAATATGCACATCAGAGATTTCATCGAGATCTGCGACACTTTCAAGTTCAATGGAGTTTCTGAAGATGCTATTAACTTGAGGCTTTTCCCATTCTCTCTTCGGGATGAAGCTAAGTTTTGGTTACATTCTCTACTACCAGGGTCTATCACCAAATGGGAGGATCTCGCTCAAAAGTTTCTAACTAAGTTATTTCCTATGTCGAAGACTGCTGCAATTAGAAACACACTTACTCAATTTGCTCAGCAATATGGAGAATCTTTGTGTGAGGCTTGGGATCACTACAAAGAGATGCTTAGAAAGTATCCTCACCATGGGATGCTTGACTGGATGATCATTAACTACTTCTATAATGGTTTGGGTGCTACTTCTAGAACATAAGCGGGGAATAGAACATATAAATGCGTGATACAGCATTAGGAGGAGCCTTATGGGCTAAAATCTATGATGAAGCTTATGAATTGATTGAGATAATGGCTGCCAATGAATATCAGAATCCTACTCAGAGACTACCTCAGGGCAAGGTAGCAGCAATTATGGAGTTAGATACAACTACTGCTATAGCTGCTCAACTTAAGGCTTTGACGATGAAAGTGGATTCTTTGGCTAATTATGGAGTTAATCAGATCACTAGTATCTGTGAGCTTTGTGCTGATGCCCATGAGACGGAGCAGTGTGCTATTTCTAGTGAATCAACTCAGTTCGTGAGCAATTTTCAGAGGTTGCAACAGCCAGTTCCAGCCACCTATCATCCAAACAAACGCAATCATCCTAACTTCAGCTGGAGCAATACTCAGAATGCGGTCCAACAACCTTATCAGCAGTATGCAGTAAAACAATACAACCCTCCTGGTTTTCAACAACCGTAATATGCACCAAAACAACAACTCCAGCTGCAACAGCCTAACAAAAAATCTGAATTGGAGGAGTTGAGGCTCATGTGCAAAAGTCAGGAGGTTTCTATCAAGACCTTGGAAAATCAAATTGGGCAAATTGCCAATGCCTTGCTAAATCGTCAACCTGGTACACTCCCTAGTGACACTGAAGTTCCAGGAAAGAGGGAAGCTAAGGAGAAGGTTAAGGCAATTACGTTGAGGTCTGGGAAGGTTGCAAATTCTGAAAAATCTCAAGTTTCGGAAGAAGAAGATGTGGCTGAAGAAGAAGTACAGAAGGAAGCAGAAGTGGAACCAAGGAAGACTACTATGGAACACACTCCTCTTGAGGGTAATACAGGGGAGAAACAGATCTATCCTCCACCTCCTTTTCCTAAGAGGCTGCAGAAGAAAAAGGTGGATAAGCAGTTTGAGAAGTTTCTGGAGGTGTTCAAGAAACTTCATATCAACATAACTTTCGCTGAATCTCTTGAATAAATGCCTAGTTATGCGAAGTTTATGAAAGGTATTCTCTCTCAGAAAGTGAAGCTTGATGACTTAGAGATAATTGCTCTTACGAAGGAATGCAGTGATGTGCTGCAACAGAAGTTAACTCTAAAGCTTAAAGATCCTGGAAGCTTCACTATTCCTTGTACCATTGGAAAAGTGTCATTTGACAAATGCTTATATGACTTGGGAGCTAGCATCAATCTGATGCCCTTTTCAATCTTCAAGAAGTTGGACTTACCTGATCCAAAGCCTGCTTATATGACCTTGCAGTTGGCCGATCGTTCTATTACATATCCACGAGGCATTGTGTAGGATGTATTGGTCAAGGTGGATAACTCATCGTCCCTGCTAATTTTGTAATTCTTGATTTCGAGGAGGATAAGAAGATTCCTATAATCTTGGAAATACCATTTTTGGCTACTGGCCAAACCTTGATTGATGTGCAGAAGGGTGAGCTTACTACACAAGTGCTGGATCAGGATGTGACGTTCAATGTTTTTAATACCATGAAATTCCTGACTGAGAACGAGGAGTGCTTAAAAGTGGAATTGGTTAATTCTGTGGTTACTTCAGAACTTGATCAAATGCTATGCTAAGGTCTGATGCCTTAGAGAAGGCCTTGTTGGGGAATTTAGATAATGGAGATGACGAAGGTGATGAGCAGTTGCAGTATCTGAATGCTTCTCCCTGGAAGCGAAGGCTAGCTATGCCTTTTGAATCTCTTGGAATGGA